>NC_061510.1:278356946-278454689 GCF_022539505.1 Lolium rigidum
CTCTTCCTTGAATGATAAGGTTGATGCTATTATGTCTATGCTTGCGAATGATAGGACTAATGTTGATCCTAATAATGTTCCATTAGCTTCATTGGTTGCCCAAGAAGAACATGTTGATGTAAACTTCATTAAAAATAATAATTTCAACAACAATGCTTATCTGAACAATTCTAGTAATAACTATAGGCCATATCCTTATAATAATGGTAACGGTTATGCTAATTCTTATGGGAATTCTTACAACAATAATAGGAATACACCCCTGGACTTGAAGCCATGCTTAAAGAATTTATTAGTACACAAACTCGCCTTTAACAAATCTGTTGAGGAAAAGCTCAATAAAATTGATATTCTTGTTTCTAGAGTTGATAGTCTTGCCTCCGATGTTGATCTTTTGAAATCGAAAGTTATGCCTAATAGGGATATTGAAAATAAAATTGTTACTACAGCAAATGCCATCCAAGTTAGAATTAATGAGAATATAAGATTAATGGCTGAACCGCGTGCTAGGTGGGATAGAGAAGAAAATGAAAAACTAGCTAAAAAGGAAAATGTAGCTAAAGTTTGGACTATTACCACCACTAGCAATGCTAATTCTTCATATGTTGCTGCACCTCCTACTATCAATGGTAAAATAATTGGTGTTGGCAATGCTTCTACTCCTAGTGCAAAGCGCGCAAAATTACCTGAAACTGCTAAAACTCGAAACCGCTCGTGATAAAACTGCTGAAATTTTTTCCAACCTTGGGGATGATAATCCCATTGCTTTAGATTGTAATGATTTAGATTTTGATGATTGCCACATCTCTGAAGTTATAAAGTTCTTGCAAAAACTTGCTAAGAGTCCCAATGCTAGTGCTATAAATTTGGCTTTCACAAAACATATTACAAATGCTCTCATAAAAGCTAGAGAAGAGAAACTAAAACTTGAAACTTCTATTCCTAGAAAGCTAGAGGATGGTTGGGAGCCCATCATTAAAATGAGAGTCAAAGATTTTGATTGTAATGCTTTATGTGATCTTGGTGCAAGTATTTCGTTATGCCTAAAAAAGTCTATGATATGCTTGACTTGCCACCATTGAAAAATTGTTATTTGGATGTTAATCTCGCTGATAATGCTAAAAAGAAACCTTTGGGGAAAGTTGATAATGTTCATATTATGGTTAACAATAACCTTGTCCCCGTTGATTTTGTTGTCTTGGATATTGAATGCAATGCATCTTGCCCCATTATATTGGGAAGACCTTTTCTTCGAACCGTTGGTGCTACTATTGATATGAAGGAAGGTAATATTAAATATCAATTTCCTCTCAAGAAAGGTATGGAACACTTCCCTAGAAAGAGAATGAAGTTACCTTATGATTCTATTATTAGAACAAATTATGATGTTGATGCTTCATCTCTCGATGTTACTTGAGTTACACTTTCTGCGCCTAGCTGAAAGGCGTTAAAGAAAAGCGCTTATGGGAGACAACCCATGTTTTTACTACAGTATTTTTGTTTTATATTTGTGTCTTGGAAGTTGTTTACTACTGTAGCAACCTCTCCTTATCTTAGTTTTATGTTTTGTTGTGCCAAGTAAAGTCTTTGATAGAAAAGTAAGTACTAGATTTGGATTATCGCGCTAGCCTGCATTTCTTTGTCGTCACGAATCTGGGTCTATCTCCTCGTAGGTAGCTCAGAAAATTACGCCAATTTACGTGCATGATCCTCAGATATGTACGCAACTTTCATTCAATTTGAGCATTTTCGTTTGAGCAAGTCTGGTGGCCTAATAAAATCCATCTTTACGGACTCGTTCCGTTTTGACAGATTCTGTCTTTTATTTCGCATTGCCTCTTTTGCTATGTTGGATGAATTTCTTGATCCATTAATGTCCAAGTAGCTTTATGCAATGTCCAGAAGTGTTAAGAATGATTGTGTCACCTCTGAACATGTGAATTTTTATTATGCACTAACCTCTAATGAGTTGTTTCGAGTTTGGTGTGGAGGAAGTTTTCAAGGATCAAGAGAGGAGTATGATGCAATATGATCAAGGAGAGTGAAAGCTCTAAGCTTGGGGATGCCCCGGTGGTTCACCCCTGCATATATCTAAGAAGACTCAAGCTGTCTAAGCTTGGGGATGCCCAAGGCATCCCCTTCTTCATCGACAACATTATCATGTTCCTCCCCCGAAACTATATTTTTATTCCGTCACATCTTATGCACTTTGCTTGGAGCGTCTGGTTTGTTTTTGTTTTTTGTTTTGTTTGAATAAAATGGATCCTAGCATTCACTTTATGGGAGAGAGACACGCTCCGCTGTAGCATATGGACAAATATGTCCTTAGGCTCTACTCATAGTATTCATGGCGAAGTTTCTTCTTCGTTAAATTGTTATATGGTTGGAATTGGAAAATGCTACATGTAGTAACTCTAAAATGTCTTGGATAATTTGATACTTGGCAATTGTTGTGCTCATGTTTAAGCTCTTGCATCATATACTTTGCACCCATTAATGAAGAAATACTTAGAGCTTGCTAATTTGGTTTGCATATTTGGTTTCTCTAGAGTCTAGATAACATCTAGTATTGAGTTTTGAACAACAAGGAAGACGGTATGGAGTCTTATAATGTTTACCATATGTCTTTTATGTGAGTTTTGTCTGTACCGCTCATCCTTGTATGTTTGTTTCAAATAACCTTGCTAGCCTAAACCTTGTATCGAGAGGGAATACTTCTCATGCATCCAAAATAATACGGTTCGAGCCAACCACTATGCCATTTGTGTCCACCATACCTACCTACTACATGGTATTTATCCGCCATTCCAAAGTAAATTGCTTGAGTGCTACCTTTAAAATAGTATGATCAAGATTATGATGGCATATCACTTCAGAAATTATCTTTGTTATCGTTTTACCTCGCTCGGGACGAGCGAAACTAAGCTTGGGGATGCTTGATACGTCTCCGACGTATCGATAATTTCTTATGTTCTATGCCATATTATTGATGATACCTACATGTTTTATGCACACTTTATGTCATATTCGTGCATTTTCTGGAACTAACCTATTAACAAGATGCCGAAGTGCCGGTTCCGTTTTACTGCTGTTTTTGGTTTCGAAATCCTAGTAACGAAATATTCTCGGAATTGGACGAAACGAAGACCCGTGGGCCTATTTTTCCACGGAGCTTCCGGAAGACCGAAGAACACACGAAGTGGGGCCACGAGGTGGCGACACCACAAGGCGGCGCGGCCCGGGGGGCCCGCGCCGCCCTATGGTGTGGCCCCTCGTCCGGCCCCCGACTCGCCCTTCCGCCTACTTAAAGCCTCCGTCGCGAAACCCACGATGCGAAAAACCACGATACGGAAAACCTTACTGAGACGCCGCCGCCGCCGATCCCATCTCGGGGAATTCTGGAGATCTCCTCCGGCACCCTGCCGGAGAGGGGATTCATCTCCCGGAGGACTCTACACCGCCATGGTCGCCTCCGGAGTGATGAGTGAGTAGTTCACCCCTGGACTATGGGTCCATAGCAGTAGCTAGATGGTTGTCTTCTCCTCATTGTGCTTCATTGTTGGATCTTGTGAGCTGCCTAACATGATCAAGATCATCTATATGTAATACTTTATGTTGTGTTTGTCGGGATCCGATGGATAGAGAATACCATGTCATGTTAATTATCAAGTTATTACATATGTGTTGTTTATGATCTTGCATGCTCTCCGTTTCTAGTAGAGGCTCTGGCCAAGTTTTTACTTTTAACTCCAAGAGGGAGTATTTATGCTCGATAGTGGGTTCATGCCCGCATTGACACTTGGGACAAGTGATGTGAAAGTTCTAAGGTTGTGTTGTGCTGTTGCCACTAGGGATAAAACATTGGCGCTATGTCCGAGGATGTAGTTGTTGATTACATTACGCACCATACTTAATGCAATTGTACTGTTGTTAGCAACTTAATACTCGGAGGGGGTTCGGATGATAACTCTGAAGGTGGACTTTTTAGGCATAGATGCGGTTGGATGGCGGTCTATGTACTTTGTCGTAATGCCCAATTAAATCTCACTATACTTATCATGTCATGTATGTGCATTGTTATGCCCTCTCTATTTGTCAATTGCCCGATCGTAATTTGTTCACCCAACATGCTTTTATCTTATGGGAGAGACACCTCTAGTGAACTGTGGACCCCGGTCCATTCTTTTAATACTGAAATACAAATCTGCTGCAATACTTGTTTCTATCGTTTTCTCGCAAACAATCATCTTCCACACAATACGGTTAATCCTTTGTTACGAGCAAGCCGGTGAGATTGACAACCTCACTTGTTTCGTTGGGGCAAAGTACTTTGGTTGTGTTGTGCAGGTTCCACGTTGGCGCCGGAATCTTTGGTGTTGCGCCGCACTACATCCCGCCGCCATCAACCTTCAACGTGCTTCTTGACTCCTACTGGTTCGATTAAACCTTGGTTTCTAACTGAGGGAAACTTGCCGCTGTGCGCATCACACCTTCCTCTTGGGGTTCCCAACGGACGTGTCAACTACACGCATCAAGCTGCACCTGGAAAAGCACTAGTAACAGGGGTGAGGTGAAAGTAGCGGTAATATGGGAGCAGTAGTAACAGTAACACAGCAGCAGTAATAGTAATATGAGAGCAATGGCACCAGAAAACGGTTGACATGTAGAACGAGTATATGATGATGAAAGATGGACCGGGGTTCCCAGCTATCTACACTAGTGGTAACTCTCCAATAACAAGTGTTGGGTGAACAAATTACAGTCGGGCAATTGATAGGATTGAAATAGCATTAAGACAGAATATCAAGATCATTAATCATGTAGGCATGTTTTCCAATAATAGTCGTACGTGCTCGCAACTTGCACAACATCTTTTGTCCTACCAGCCGGTGGCAGCCGGGCCTCAAGGGAAACTACTGGATATTAAGGTACTCCTTTTAATAGAGTACCGGATCAAAGCATTAACACTCCGTGAAAACATGTGTCCCTCACATCACCGCCATCCCCTCCGGTTGTCCCGATTTCTGTCACTTCGGGGCCATTGGTTCCGGACAGCGACATGTGCATACAACTTGTAGATACAATCTAAGCAATAAGTATAAAGCTCAAATCTAAGATCATGCCACTCGGGCCCTAGTGACAAGCATTAAACACAACAAGATTGCAGCAACAATAACTTCATAAACTTTGTAGATAGACAATCATAATGTAACAATCCATCGGATCCCGACAAACATAACACCGATTACATCAGATGAATCTCAATCATGTAAGGCAGCTCATGAGATCATTGTATTGAAGTACATGGGGGAGAGAATACCAACTAGCTACAGCTAGAACCCGTAGTCCATGGGGGAACTACTCACGGAGCATGATGGAGGCGATGGCGTTGATGGACATGGCTTCTGGGGCACTTCCCCGTCCCGGCGAGGTGCCGGGACAGAGACTTCGTCCCCCGAGTTGGAGTTTCGCGATGGTGGCGGCGCCCCGGAGTCTTTCCGGAGTTTCGTCCGGAGTTCCGGTGTTTTTAGGTCGAAAGGGATTTTATAGGCGAAGAGGCGGCGCGGGGGGCACTCGGGGGCACACAGGGGCTCCCCACCACGGGCCGGCGCGGGCCCGGGCCGGGCCGCGCCGCCCTATGGTGTGGTGGCCCTCCGGCCCCTCTCCGACTCTTCTTCGGTGTTCGGGTGCTTCCGGGAAAAATAGGAGGTTTGGTCTTCGTTTCGTCGAATTCCGAGAATATTGCCCGAACAGCCTTTCGGAACCAAAAACAACGAAAACGAGAACTGGCACCTGTGGCATCTTGTTAATAGGTTAGTTCCGGAAAATGCATGAAATCATCATAAAGTGCAAGCAAAACATGTAAGTATTGTCATAAAACAAGCATGGAACAACAGAAATTATGGATACGTCGGGGACGTATCACCGGACACACCTTGGGGGTAGCCTTGGATATAAAACCTTCTCAAATCACTTTTGTGCATGCCATGTGGACACACACAAGTTTTCCAGCGATTCCGACGCTCCGGTGGTTTGTATCTTGGAAAACCCTAGGGCGGGGACCCCGCAGATCTACCCCTATAGCTTTCTCCGTGCGAGGGTTTACCAATGGACTTTTTTACTTGTTTTGCTTTGTTTAGGACATATGTACATGAAAACCATAGGTTGGGCATACTTTACCATAAAATAGGCTCCGTTTGAGCCGTGGCGGGAGTTTCCACATACAGATCCTGGATTTTACCAAGTGCTAGCCCATGCATGCGGAAATCGTCAACGCCGGGTACATGCAAGGTTAGCCAAACCTTACATCACAATTGTACACATATGCTATGGGCATATGCAAGTTTTCCAGCGATTCCGACCCTCCGATGGTCTGTATCTTGGAAAACCCTAGGGCTGGGACCCCGCAGATCTACCCCTATAGCTTTCTCCGTGCGAGGGTTTACCAATGGACTTTTTTACTTGCTTTGGTTTGTTTAGGACATATGTACATGGAAACCATAAGTTGGGCATACTTTAACATAAAATAGGCTCCGTTTGAGCCGTGGCGGGAGTTTCCACATACAGATCCTGGATTTTACCAAGTGCTAGCCCATGTATGCGGAAATCGTCAACGCCGGGTACATGCAAGGTTAGCCAAACCCTAGGGCGGGGACCCCGCAGATCTACCCCTAGGGTTAGGGTTAGGGATAGGATCCGGGTGAGGCTTAGGGTTACCAAAATGTTCGCAAAATAGAAAGTTGGCCCGCAGAGCGGGAAACCCTAGGGCGGGAATGGCCTCGGTTAGGGTTAGGGTTGGAGTTAGGGTTAGCAATGGAATTTTTCCTAAATGTTTAAGGACATATGTACATAGATAGCAGAAGTTGGGCCTAGTGGCTCCGGTTGACCCGTCTGCGAAGAGCGTCACCCACCCGTGGGACCTACATATATGCAATGCATCGTCGAATTCTTAAAAAATAGAACCTTTTTTACATAATTCATACTAGTAAATAAATAATAGAAACATAATATAAAGTAATATGAGAGAGAAAAAAAAAGAAAAATATAAAAAAAATCCTATATGCCGAGGGTGGCCGTCGACATAGAGGGGCCATGCCCTATGCCGAGGGTAGCCCTCGGCGTCTGTGTGACGCCGTGAGCGGGCAGTGACGGCGCAGGTGCGAGGGCAGGCGATGCCGGTGCTACGCCGAGGGCCAGGTTGACGCCGACGGCTGCCCTCGGCGTAGCCACCTCTACGCCGATGGTAAGTACACGCCGACGGTCGGCTTCCTGGGCTGCCCCGGCGAGGCCGTACGCCGACGGCCCCGACATTTGGCCGTCGGCGTACAGTTCGGTCGTCGGCGTCTTCTCCCATTCCTGTAGTGACGTGATTGCAAAATCTGGTGCTGCAGCTCCTGTAGCCAATGCACCTCCTCAAGCCCTTGCCGTAGCCAGCCTTGTGCCTTATTTTCTCTCGATCTGTCCGGATTTGAACCAGAGGAGATGTGGCACGCCGGAAAATAGAGGAGGCTTCATCTGGAAAACAGAGAGGTGGCCGCCGGGCAGGGAGATTCGGCTATGGAAGATGGAGCACCGAGCAGCACGGTTTCGGCTACAGAAAATGGAGCGGCGAGCGGCGGCGTGCGAGTGCGAGTGCAAGAAATGAAAAGAATAAAAGAAAGACGGAAGCCCGGTCAACACAGCATCGAACCGACATAACAACTCACCTCCATGTAGGACCCAATCAGCGCCACGTCGCGAGCAACCACAGGCTCCCAAAAGCCTGGGAGCTTAGAGCTCTTTAGAGATGGCAGCACACACCCCAGGCCCTTTAGGGCTGAAGGGTCTCATTTCTGTGTGCTCATGGTCTTCCTTTCCCTTCTCCCATAGCATCCACACTTGCGCGTAAGCGACTAAATTATTTTGATTTGCACATCTACTAATCTTTTCTATTACTGCCTTCTGACATTTAACATAATTTTGTACAATACTTCCAGATCCTTTGAGTAGTATTAGCAAGACGCGGTATCATTAGTGATGGCTCCCGTTTGGAGACGCGATATCATGACTAAAGTGTTCCAACTGCAAGGTAGTACACTGCGATGGTGACGAAACGATAAGTGGGGAAACCTATTATTCTTGTGAAGACATGACTGGAGAGAAATGTCCACCTTTATTTTTTTTCCTTGCAATGCATATCATCTTCATGGAGACAAAGACATAACCAAGAGCAAACAGAGCTTGGCTCTGGTGGTTAGGTCCCTTGTGGTGGAACCAGCCCACCCAGGTTCAAATCCTAGATTTGGCATGGGTGTTGCATTTACCTGGATTTATTCCAGGATTAACCGGCGCTATGCTTTCAGTGGTAGGTGGCGTGCCCGTCAACAGCGAGGCGCCAATGGTGACTTCGTCAACCTCAAGATATGCCGGCTCAGTCCCTCGGAGGTGCTCATAGGGGTAGGGTGTGCGTGCGTACGTTCATAGGGGTGTGTTTGTACGTGCGTGTTTGTGAGCGTCTGCGTTGTACTGTGTTCTCAAAAAAAAAAAAAAAGACATAACCAAGAAAATCTTAATTAGTCATATTTTTTGATTATCTTTCTCGTTTGTATAGCTACCAAATGAAACTATTTCATATATGATGTATCAGGTTTGCAATCAAATATAATTGAGATTTTCTGTTGTATTTGCTACTGTATTTGCATGTAGTGTTGAGTTATGGGTTGCCGGTACAGCTAGATATCTGTCACATGGTTCTCATGAAATTGCTAGTTGGTGCTGATTTAAAACATATACATTACTTGCAATAAGGATATAAGTAGTATTGAACTAAACATGTTCGAAAATGAGATTAACACATGTGACTGGTTTCAACATTTCTTGTTTGCAATCTTCCTATACCACTGTTTTTTTTCGAAATGGGAGAAATATCACCCCAGTTTCTGCATCTAAAGGACCAAAGGATGCACACGGTTTTTTTATTAGATTATTTACGAAACCTTACAAGAAATAATACAAAAGCAATCTCGAAGCAATCTTACTATACCTACAGTGGGATGAAGAGGGTGACAATACACCAACTCACATCATCCAAAACTAAATGCCTTCCCACGCTCAATAGCAGGTGAGAAGCACATCTAGTCAAGCAGACTCTCAGCGCACGCCAACGCCCACGCTACAGGAGTTGCTCCCGCCGTCTTCCTCGACTCCATATTCAAGAGAGATCATCACATTAACCTTGCAAGACCTGCCGTCGATGCCACCATGACGCCAGACGGCTCCACCATCCTGCACCTATACATCATCCCGCATCTGTCGTTGATACCCTGCAGCACCAAGCCATTGAGACTCAGCGCCAACAATGTGGTAGATGAACACTACTCCACCGAAAACCGCCAACAATGTGGTAGATGAACACCAACATCCAGCAGCTGCTCCAAAAACGATGCCCCAAGAGGTAGAACGACGCAGGGCGCGCCGCCATCATCCGATCCAGGAGACCTGGACCTAGGGTTTCCCCCGGAGCAACACAAGTGATAGACCGCAGACTGCGACGACGATGCCTTCAAGAAAGTAACGGCGCGACACGTCGCCATCGTCCGCCAACCGAGTAGAAAACGTTGTTTGCATATGACCTTGTATTCGCCAATGATTCTTCTAAGTGAATCGTGTGAACAGGTTCGCCCTTCACACAAGGTTAATTAACCACGTGAGATATTGAGGCCTGTCATTCACCCATGCATAGTGATGATTCGGTAAATCGTGCAGGATAAGCCATTCTAGGCATGTGTGAAAGCATGTTCTATACGGAGGCATACATACTTGCACAGCTGGGTGCATGAGCTATCACAAGCTTTGAAATTAGGTGAAGTGAGGGATATGAGTCGATAAAATTGCGAGCTTTCTAGCTGCAACATATTTATATTTATATGAAGGTAATGGTAGTAATTTGTAAGGTGCAAAAATATATCTGAAAAGTATATCTAGCAATTTTGTGTACTCAAGTAACAATATATAAATATATATTTATATTTTCTACATTTTATTAAAAAAATTGTAATTATTTTATGTGCCATCTGCTGATATTATGATTTTTTCCAACTTTCTGAGAACTTCATCTAATAAAGCCACCCTAATAATTTTAAATTGGGGATCACCGGTCTCTGCATCAATAGATGCACATAAGCTTTTTCATTTATTTCAATCGTATCAAAATAGAACATGGTCATAAGTTCACACTCATGGATCGGATAATGTTGAAACATGAATCAACCAACGAATAATGAAAAGCAACACTGCGGTATCCATTTTGAAGCATACTAATATGACGTCATCCAGTAGCCTGAAAAAGAAGTCATGTGTAACCGCAAGCAGCCGGTTGCACACAGTAACCCTTTTGTGTGTTAAAAACAATATAATTTCTACTCGTCCATATGGACCAACGCGTACAAAGCTGATACATCAATACATATCCTAGCTTTATCATTTTAATCAACTCCGTACAGCCAATTACCAAACATATTAGTAATATTTATTAACGGCGGTATGTTATATATCAAGTAAATGATGCGCCAAACGATTTTAACGAAAGAACATTGTATAAAAAGGTGTTATATAGTTTCTAATGAATGAAAAACAACACTTTTGACAACCATTCTAATTATGTTTAACTAGATTATCCTTAGTAAGCAACACCTTATTGTTAAGGAACCACATGAAAAACTTTATTTTCAGAGGTATTTTTATCTTCCAAGGGTACTTATATTTTTAAACATAAGGCACAAGTGCCCAGCTTTAAACATAAGGGTACTTATATTACGTAAGAACCTAGCGTGATTATTCATTAAGTTAAGATACATAGAGTTTACCGTCAGTAAGTTTCCACACAAATTTAGCTGGATCGTTTGAAAGTTGAACCGTCATTAGCCGCTGACATAAGTGTATCCATTTGTTTCGCTTATGATCATTCAACGCCCTTCTAAACACAATATTCAGTGGCGTTTGAGCTAGAACATAAGACACGCGAACATTCTTCCACTGCACGATGTTATACAAAGACGGGTATTGTCGCGCTAGAGAATTAAGTATCTCCAAACCAAATATCCTCCCAAAACTGCACCGAAGAACCATCCTCGACTTTGAAAGAAGCCGTATTGAAAAAATCATATTTCACAACGCGTGATACTTTTCCAAAAGGTTTGGAGGGTGGGGTTCTGTACATTAGAGCTACATGCATATGAAATATGTAACTACTGTATAACTTCTCTTACCAAACTAACATTAATTTTCATAGCATATATTGGCATGGCCTAGGCTAATTCACACATTGTCTATATATATACAAACCTAGGGTTGTGCCTCTTGTCATACAAGGGGATCACCCAACAATGTCCGTCCAAGAAAAAGAGGGGAGATAGAGAAAGATCATCCAAGTACACTAAAGGAAAGAAAAAAGTGGAGACGATAAAAGTGAATTGTTTGGAATATGAAGCACAGTAGTCTAGGAATGCAATTGTTAGTGGGAATAGAAGGCGCCGGGAAGAAAGTTAGTTGAGCAATCCCTGAATATCATCCTGTAGAAAAGAATGAAAGTGGGACAGCCGTACCCCCTGAACCGCCGGCTCGTCATGCGAACAAGCCCAGCGTTCTTGCCAGCGCGATAACTGCTGAACAAGGCGGGTTGAAGCGGGTTTATGTACATTGTTCGGTGGACGGATGGCATATCCCGCTAGGCGGTTTCTCTGCAATGGACCGATGGCTTGCCCCATGCACCTTCCCGCAGACTCGAAGCTGGTTGCGTCCTACAACCCAGTTGGTGAGTGCGGATTTCTCTGAAGTAGGAAGGCACTATCTAAACCCTCAATTTGTTGGAGATTCGTGCAAAAGTCCACATGTCAATGGTTTGGAAGTTTTTGCATGTAAGATCCACACAATCGTTGAAATTAACCCCAGTACAGCCCTAGAAGAGGAAAACCTAGTCCCCCTGCCCATCTAAGAGCATCTCCACTCGTTTGCCCTCCCCACGCCGAAATCCGGGGTAAATTTCGTCTGGATTGAACGTAAAATTGGCATGGGGAGGACCAGTTTCCCAGCCGCGATCTCAGACGAAGATGCCGAGCTAAATTTGAAAAACGAAAACTTGACGAAATACGGCTAAAAACAATTGAATTTAGACTAAATTTAATGATATTTACTATAAAGAGGGCGAAGTTCATACATAGAGGCCGAATTCGAATATATTTCGACTTCGGCCGGGGGAATACAAATCTAAATATTAAAACAAGGCGCTCTATATGCCGAAATGGTGGTAGAACACCGTGTAGTCCTCGTCGCCGTCGCCGACGCCGCCATCATCGGAACGCGGTGGCACCGTCGGCGCCTGGCTGCTGGTGCCCTGGCCGGGGTCTCCCCACCGGCCACCGTCGCGCGGCGGGGACGGCGAGGGCTTGTACCAGTCGTCGTCGGACTCCGCCTCGAGGTCGATGACGGGGACGGGGATGACGGGGACGGGGACGGGTCCAAGATAGGAACAATGTCGAGGCCGTGAGCCCACGCGACGGGAGGAGGAGCAGCAGCGTCGGCGGCGGCGGCGGGCGCTCGTGGGGGAGCGAACAGAGTTCTGATTTGATTCTATCGGATCTTGATGTTGATTTGATTCTGATTTTTTTTTCTTTTGACTTGGAACACTAATTAAACCGTCCGTTCAGAATTATTGTATAAGTAAGTAGCATTATAGAACTTACAGAAAATTTATCACTGATTTAATTAACGGTTACAAAAAATTAGATTAAATGGAACCAAAATTTAATTAGACGGAACCAAAGTTCCATGCCAATCACCGTAAAAGAGCTCTATTTTAGATATCTGTAAATTATCAAGATTAATTTTAGAACTGAGTTTAATTCTTTTGATTTGCTGTGCACAAAGAGGTGGTAGTACCCTGAAAGAAGAGATCCTGGATTGATCCTGAGCCATTCGGCTCGTTTCCAACAACCGACGAGAATGAGGTATATATATGCACATTATCTATTGTTTTACTGTGCATATACATAAGTGTTTTTCTAGCTTTTTTTAATTATCGTGCATACATTAGTAGATTTATTGTAACGCCACTACAGATTGGGAAATACTTAGTACAATAGTGAATTTAGAGTTTTTGTGTGGAAGATTCTAATTTGAGTAAGACTTTAAAAGGGCAACTTTTTATGTGGAAAAATTAATGATAAGGGGTGGTCCGATCTTCTCAGTAAGCAACGGTGGTGATGATGATCACGGGGTGATGGCAGCGGAGAAACACGACGATGAAGTGAAGGATAACTTGTATGACGCAACGAGATCTCTCGATTGGTCCCTGTCGCCAATGCAACAGCTCTCAACCCTGCAAGATATTCGCAACTCCACACACTTGCGCACGGAGCCGCCGACCACGAAGCGGTAAGTTGCAACCGTCTAATTCCCAATGGAACAGAAAATCACACAAGACTTTTTCAGGATCTACACAATATCAAGCAATATGGTGTAGGGATTCAATAGTTTTGCTAGAGCAAACAACTAAGAACTAGGGTTTATCTTAAACATGGTCTAAAGCAGCTAGGGGGCGTCCTGGGCACTTATATAGGCGTCCGGGACGACTTCTGGTCGAAAAGATACAAGAATAACCGACCCAGAATAGATCTGGTCGAGACAGACTCGGACAAATCCGGTCTGGAATCCGGTCAACCGGGCCAGGGACCGGGTCGGCTGGTCTGGCGTCCGGTCAACCGGTCGGCAACCGGAAACTTCGCAACTTTCCGGTTTTTGCCCGGTACGATAAATCCCATCCGGTTGGCGGCCGGTCGACCGGGCCAGGGACCGGGCTGGCCGGTCTAGAGGCCGGTCTAACCGGGTGCTGGACCGGCCTGGACGTTGTCTTCTCCTCTCGCGCATGCCTCCCGCTCCTCCCTCGCGCGACCATGAGATATCTTCATGTCTAGCTCCATGTCCAGCTTCACGTCCATCTTGACGTCCGTCTTCATGTCCAGCTGCTCCTCTACTCCCCGTGCGATGCTTGTCTCCTCTTGATACCTGATGATACACAAGTAACATGACTTAGGCAGTATAAAGTTCTCATCAATCAAAGTACCGTTTAGAAACAAGTTCACCTGTTGTTTAAGTAGCTTCGCACGAGCCCTTGTAATTGGTCCAATCCGAACTTCATTGGACTTGAGCTTCACAGCAGGTTCATCTTCATTTATCAATGACGGAGGTAGTGGTGTAGTAGGGATGTCCTCATCATCTCCCCCCCCCTTCAAAAGGCGTCGACCTCGACGCTCCAAGGTCTTCTCCGTCATACGGTGTCAAATCAGCAACATTGAAAGAATTGCTGACACCAAACTCATCAACTGGAAGATCTATCGAGTATGCATTATCATTGATCTTGGCAAGCACTTTGTAAGGACCAGCACCACGAGGCTTCAACTTAGACTTTCGCGGCTTCGGGAACCTATCCTTGCGAAAATGTACCCGAGACCATATCACCAGGCTTGAACAACATCTCTTTGCGCTTCTTGTTCATCCTTGCAGCATTGCTCTTGCCTTTCTTCTCGATCAAATCTTTAGTCTTCACATGGATCTTACGCACAAAATCTGCCCTCTTGGATGCCTCCATATTAACTCTCTCATGTATGGGCAAAGGCAACAAGTCAAGTGGAGTAATGGGTTTGAAACCATACACCACCTCAAAAGGACACAGCTCCGTGGTAGAATGTACCGCCCTGTTGTAAGCAAACTCTACATGCGTCAAACACTCTTCCCACTCCTTCAGGTTCTTCTTAATCATGGATCTCAGCAGTTGTGACAAGGTTCGATTCACCACCTCAGTTTGACCATCAGTTTGAGGATGACAAGTAGTTCTGAACAGTAGCTTTGTCCCCAGCTTTCCCCAAAGTGTCTTCTAAAAGTAGCTCATGAACTCCACATCACGATCAGAAACAATAGTCTTCGGGACTCCATGTAGTCGAACACTCCCTGAAAAACAGGTTAGCAATATGCGACGCATCGTCGCTTTTGTGGCAGGCAATAAAGTGTGACATTTTAGAAAATATGTCCACTACCACAAATATAGAATCATGGCCCCTTTTAGTACGCGGCAAACCCAACACAAAATCCATACTAATATCTTTCCAAGGTGTAGTAGGTGCCGGTAACGGAGTATACAAACCGTGAGGCTTCAGCTTGGACTTGGACTTGTTGCAAGTAATGCACATCTTCACATACCTGTCCACATACCGCCTCATTTTTGGCCAATAAAAATGATCAGCGAGCATGAGTAGCGTCTTCTCACGCCCAAAGTGACCCATCAAACCTCCAGCATGTGATTCCTGCAATAAGAGCAAACGCACAGACGATTACGGAACACATAGTTTGTTAGCTCTAAACAAGAACCCATCGTGTATGTGATACTTTTCCCATGCTTTACCCATAACACACAAGCGGTACGGTTCAGCAAAATCATGATCAGTCGCATATAAATCACATAACACCTCTAATCCAGGAATTTTAACATCAAGATGGGTTAATAGCATAGTTTTCCTAGATAGAGCATCAGCAACAATATTATATTTTCCCTTCTTATGCTTAATAATGTATGGAAAAGACTCAATGAACTCAACCCACTTAGCAAGACGTCTATGCAAAGTAGATTGGGCTTTCAGATATTTCAAAGCTTCATGACCAGAATGTATGATAAATTCTTTTGGCCACAAATAATGTTGCCAAACCTCAAGAACTCTAATTAAAGCATACAATTCTTTATCATAGATAGGATAGTTCAACTTAGCACCGAAAGTTTCTCGAAAAATACGCAATTGGGCGACCCTCTTGCATCAACACACCACCAATTCCAATACCACTAGCATCACATTCAATCTCAAATTGCTTATTAAAATCAGGAAGTACAAGCAACGGTGCAGAAGTTAACAATGGTTTCAGTTCATCAAAAGCATGATCTTGGGCAACGCCCCACTCAAAGACTACACCATTTTTAGTTAATTCGTTCAAAGGTGCAGCAATAGTAGAAAAATTGGGCACAAAACGGCGATAAAACCCAGCTAGACCATGAAAACTTCTTACTTGACTCACATTCATGGGAGTAGGCCAATTTTGAATAGCTTCAATTTTAGACACATCTACTTCTACTCCATGCTTAGAGACAACATAACCCGAAATATGACCTTATCTTTGCAAAATGTGCACTTCTCAAGATTACCATAGAGTTTACTATCACGCAACACTTGCAAAACATGTCGGATATGTATAATATGATCAGATTCATTGCGGCTGTAAATTAATATGTCATCAAAATACACAACCACAAACTTGCCAATAAAATCACGCAAAACATGGTTCATCGGTCTCATGAAAGTGCTAGGTGCATTAGTCAAACCAAAAGGCATTACTAACCACTCATATAAACCAAATTTTGTTTTAAAGGCGGTTTTCCACTCATCCCCTTCTTTCATCCTAATTTGATGATAACCACTACGCAAATCAATTTTAGTGAAAACAACGAGCACCACTCAATTCATCTAGCATATCCTCTAAACGGGGAATAGGATGACGATATCGAATAGTAATGTTGTTTATCGCTCTACAATCTACGCACATACGCCATGTACCATCTTTCTTAGGAACAAGAATAACAGGAACAGCACAAGGACTAAGGCTTATGCGGATATAACCTTTGTCGAGTAGCGCTTGTACTTGCTTTTGTATCTCCTTCGTCTCTTCGGGGTTCATTCTATATGGTGCCCGATTGGGTAGCGAAGCTCCGGGAATCAAGTCGATTTGATGCTCACTACCTCGCAATGGTGGAAGTCCTGCGGGTACCTCGTCCGGAAACACGTCGCCAAATTCCTGCAAAACATTAGAAACACCAAGAGGAAGAGGGGTCATGTCGTTAGAAACCAAAACCGTACCCCTGTACAAGAGCACAAGAGGCATGGTTGTAGGATCCTCACTAAATTCTCTCATGTCTTCTTTGGTGGCTAATGAGACTAAGGAATTCACTCTCTCACTTTTCGTTATATTACTCACAACATTACAATTCTCTCGCCTATCGAATGAAACATCCTCCAAGTTGACTTCAACTTTCTGACGAGACTCATTGACAAATTGCTGTGGTGTCATAGGCTGTAAATTAATTTTCTTGCCCTTGAACTCCAAGTGATATGTATTAGCACGGCCATTGTGTTGCACAGAACGGTCATAGAGCCAAGGCCGCCCCAATAGTAGGTGACACACCGTCACAGGAACGACATCAAAATCAATGCAATCCTTATACGGTCCAATAGCAAACTCAACACGCACCATGTGGTTTACCTTCATCTCACCATTGTCGCTCAACCACTTGAATATAGTATGGATGCGGGTGCGGTAGATACTTCAACTTCAGCTTGGTACACAACTCCTTGCTTGCTAAATTGCGGCAACTCCCGCCATCAATAATGACCTTGCAAGCCTTGTCGGGACCAACTAAAGCCTTTGTTTGGAACAAATTGCAGCGCTGAGTAGATGCACTAGGCAACACATTAAGAGCACGCTCGCGACACAACAATGGTGTGAGCATCAGACGGATATGCATCTTCACCATCAGTGTCATAGTCATCATCTTCCGGAGCATTAGGATCAACATCATCTCCAGTCTCGTATTCATTGTCCTCATTGATAATCATGACTTTGCGGTTAGGACAATCTCTCTTGAAGTGACCCTTGCCACCACATGTATGACAAACCATATCACGGTTACGCACAGTAGACACATTAGAGCCACTCGTACTTGCAGCAGATTCGGACTTCTTTGTGTTAGATACATTGGTGACCGGCTTACTAGGCGGAGTAGAGTAAGGTGCGGAGCGCGTCGAAGGCGCCGGCGCCGAAGATGGTGCCGCGCGGGATGTGAAACGCCCACCTCCTGTAGCTCGACCTTTGATCTTTGCTTCGTCAGCCAACTGTGATTCAGCTTCTCTTGCATGATGTAACAATATATTCATATTGGTGTAGCTGTAGTGACGAACAATGCCTTTGATATCATACTTCAAACCGTTGAGGAAACGCTGCATTGTCATCTCGAGAGACTCACGGACACGGCCACGCTGCATAAGCATCTCCATCTCCATGTAGTATTCATCCACAGTCTTCACACCTTGTCTCAATAGAGTCGACTTATCATATATATTCCGCAAGTAATTTGTAGGCACAAAGCGAGAAGTCATCGCCTCCTTCATGGCACGCCATGTGCGTATAGGTTGCTCACCATCCTCGTCTCGATTATGAACAAAAGCATCCCACCAACGCAAAGCATAGCCATCAATTCGGAAGAAGCAAGTTTGATTTTCCGATCTTCAGTATAATGTGGATGTAAGCTCCACAACTTCCAATCTTAAGCTCCCAAGTGAGGTATTCTTCAACATCAGCTCCTCCTTCAAACTTGGGTATAGAAAACTTGGGCTTACCCAAACCATCTTCCTCATCTTGTCCACGACCATTGCGGCCAAGTGGAACCCAACCGCGAGGACGATTACCACGTGGCGCATCACGAGCATTGTGTGCGTCATCTTGAAGCTCAGGATCTTCGTCATCGTCTTGTTGTTGTTGCGCGGTCAAATTCTCAACAGCTAAACGCAAATCAGCAAGACTGCGTTGTACATCCATCATTTGATCTTGCATTGTAGTGACGGTCACATGAGTAGCATCCAGCTTTTGGGAGATCTCTTCAACCTTCCCAGTAAGCACATCGTCCTGAGCGCGGAATTCACGTTGCATCTCATTACGAAGAGCCTCATACTCCCTCCATGTGATGATATCGGCAGCACTCTTGTTTTCCTGGTTAACAAGTTTATGATCACTAGCAGACATCGTTAGTAGATTAGTGCACTAAATCAAAAATATATGGTGGTACTCTCACAACTCACTCCAAACTGATAAGAAAAGGAGATCTTACTGTTCCAAAGTAAATTAGTGTTGCTTACCACTTGTAGTAACAACTAGTGCACGGATGTAGCGAAGCGAATATCAAGGGTATAAGAACCAATCACACGACAAAGCAGGGTATATGTGGGGCTGTAGGTAGGATACCTATTTGCACCAATAACAAGCTCTAGCACTGACCGTAGACAACCAATGATACTCACACAAGGCGATATAATGGGGCAATGCAACTATATGTAGGAAAGGTTGCAATGCACTAGAGAGACGCTAGCAAAGCTCAACGAGACAGGCACAAGATTGCTCAACTACGGGTGCAGTAAAGTAAACGTAGGCCTTCACTTGATTCAACTAGCACTTCACTTTTCTTTTTGGATTTTTCTTTTTGTAACACACGCAGCTATGTAGCTCTTTTTGCTTCTTTTCAATTTTCTCTTTTTTTTTTATTTTCTGACGCAACTCCTTGATAACACGGCCAACAGAAATATGCAAAGCACCAATAACCTAACGAGCAGCCTGTCGAGCGGTAAAACTAGTCTCTTCTGGGGAAGTTCCTAGTCACTGTATATCGATAGGCTGTGTCTATGGTTGGGAACAAGCACACTGTACGCTATGTGGACTCGGAGTAACAAAACTGACACCACTAGATAAAGTAACACAAGATGAAAGAGTAAACTCAAACCCTAAAATACTAGATGGAAAGAAAAGATACGCAAAAACAACTACGAAAAGCCACTAAAACTTGAAATTAGTGCAATCGAAGGCTATGGCAAACCCTAACCCTAACTTTTTATGGCTTTTTCTGGATAGGAAAACACTCACAACTCAACTATGGGGTGGATTGTGGATGGTTTACCGAGGAAAACTGGAAATCTGATACCAAGATGATAAGGGGTGGCCCGATCTTCTCAGTAAGCAACGGTGGTGATGATGATCACGGGGTGATGGCAGCGGAGAAACACGACGATGAAGTGAAGGATAACTTGTATGATGCAATGAGATCTCTCGATTGGTCCATGTCGCCAATGCAACAGCTCTCAACCCTGCAAGATATTCGCAACTCCACACACTTGCGCACGTAGCCGCCGACCACGAAGCGGTAAGTTGCAACCGTCTAATTCCCAATGGAACAGAAAATCACACAAGACTTTTTCAGGATCTACACAATATCAAGCAATATGGTGTAGGGATTCAATAGTTTTGCTAGAGCAAACAACTAAGAACTAGGGTTTATCTTAAACGTGGTCTAAAGCAGCTAGGGGGGGGGGCGTCCTGGGCACTTATATAGGCGTCCGGGATGACTTCTGGTCGAAAAGATACAAGAATAGCCGACCCAGAATAGATTTGGTCGAGACAGACTCGGACAAATCCGGTCTGGAATCCGGTCAACCGGGCCAGGGACCGGGTCGGCCGGTCTGGCGTCCGGTCAACCGGTCGGCAACCAGAAACTTCGCAACTTTCCGGTTTTTGCCCGGTACGATAAATCCCATCCGGCTGGCGACCGGTCGACCGGGCCAGGGACCGGGCTGGCCGGTCTAGAGGCCGGTCTAACCGGGTGCTGGACCGGCCTGGATGTCGTCTTCTCCTCTCGCGCATGCCTCCCGCTCCTCCCTCGCGCGACCATGAGATATCTTTATGTCCAGCTCCATGTCCAGCTTCACGTCCATCTTGACGTCCGTCTTCATGTCCAGCTGCTCCTCTACTCTTGCGATGCTCGTCTCCTCTTGACACCTGATGATACACAAGTAACATGACTTAGGCAGTATAAAGTTCTCATCAATCAAAGTACCGTTTAGAAACAAGTTCACCTGTTGTTTAAGTAGCTTCGCGCGAGCCCTTGTAATTGGTCCAATCCGAACTTCATTGGACTTGAGCTTCACAGCAGGTTCATCTTCATTTATCAATGACGGAGGTAGTGGTGTAGTAGGGATGTCCTCATCAATTAAAATGGCTTGAGAGATCAACACAAAAACAGATCCTAGAATAAGATTCTCTAAGGATTCTATTTTATGGCAAAAGCTAGTGATAAAATAAACGTCATATCTCTAGATTTAATTACTTCTGCTACCTCTTTTTACAAGAATCTTCTTAGGGCTGGTGATAAAATAAACTTTATATACTTATATTTAATTACATGTTCCTTGTGTTTTGACTGGTAGTGATAAAGCTTTGTTAATTGAACCTCTTAGCTTGAAGATATGAAAAAAAATTGTATCTTTCGAATGAAACCAAATAAGTTTGATCCGGTTACAAATAAAAGGGGGAGTAAGTTGCTTTTCTATTATTTAAATTTTGAGTTTGATCGATTGTAATTGTATGCCCATGTATTGTTTTACGCAAGTCTCGTGCTAAGAAGAGCAAATACACCATTTGAAAGCTACATTGGGATCAGTGTCAGGATGGAGACAAGTACAGTTGTCCCTTCTGCAACAGGAGCATCAAGACTAACTACAACGCGTGCTTATGCATGCTGAGTCCCTTGGCTCCTCTCATGCCAATTTTGGAGAAGATGTTCCTGTGCCCGCCTTCATGGCTAAGCACCGCAGCTTTTGTGGTTCACCTTAGAAAACTACATGTGTTGGTTATACATAGGGTGTTGTGTAGCCTCTAAGGCTGAAGAAGCCGAAGGTGAAGGTGCAGGGGAGCAAGAAATGGAGAAGGTCTCAGAGGAGGATGATGTGAAGAAGTTGTTGTCCATGTTGTGTTGTGTCAGCCCATGCTGATGCTTTTGTTGTTTTAAGTATCTAAATGTGCATGTAATGGTTTTTTGAACCGTTTGCGTTGATGATTAGTGAATTTAAATATATATTATGTTGTTTGAACTAGGTACTCTATATATGTGTTCATGTAATGGCTAATGGTGGCCATGTGGGTTATATATAAGTGCTTAATGTTGGCCATGTGGGTTATATATAAGTGGTTAATGTTGCCATGTGGGTTATATATAAGTAATGGTAAATGTCTACATAAGCTCACCCTTTTGGTCAATGTTACATAAGCTCGCCATTTTATGAACAAATTGTAATTTTTCCATCACATTCGGAGTGTTTGAATAAATCCGGACCAGCTATCGGAATAACCAATTAAAGAGCAACTCCACTAGGGCCCTTTGTCATGCAAGGCTGACCCAGTGGCCGCCGGCCCTAGAGAGAAGACATGCAGCAGCTAGCTAGAGGCACCCATAGAAAATGCCGCTAGATCTAAGAATGGGTTCTGCCCGCTCGAGTCAAGAATGGCTTTGGATTTTGGCCTAAATACTTAAATTTTGAAATTATCGAAAGCGCCAATTTAACCACATGCATAAGACTGAATAAATCAGCCAGATCAACATATGGAAAAAAAACTAGTGCAAGGTAAGAGATAAGAAGCATGTATATTGCGACCGGGAAGGTAGCCATTGCAACATGTTGAGTGTCCTTCGGGGGGTCGCCTTCTGCACCGTAAGATTGAATCGCTCCTGATCATCCCATGACTTCCGTCTCTCCCCTGCATGTTTGTCTGGTGTGGAAAGGTCAACGCGCTCAGCAACCCACGACCACGCGTCCACGCATTGGAAACCCAAGCCAACGACCGCCTGCAGGTCGTACTACCGCGCTCACCGTCCGTCATTAAGAATCATGCAAGAGATCTCGCCGGCTCACAACCTCGTCGCCCCACGGCTCATGGCACCACCACCTGCTGCTCGCCGCTGGTCGTCGTTGGCACCGCCGTCGGATGTCGCTGGAAGAACCGTCACATGGCTCGCCACACCACTATTTCCACTCGTGGAAATGCCGCTCGCAGCACCGTGACATGCCGCTCGGATCGAGCACCGATGGCCACAGTTGGCAGCACACCATCCTATCATCGCTAGCACTTTTCCTGGCCATTCGCAACACCCCTGCCATGGTTAGCAACACACAAGTTCTTGCCCCCAACGCGTCCCCATGGATGAAGCCCTGCCGTCAAACATTCGGGGCACCGCTTTCCATGGAGATACAAAGCGTTGTGGCAGTGGATGCCTGCGGCAGCATCGGCTCCCCTGCTTGTGGTAGAGGGAGAGATCTAGCAAATGTCAGAGTTTGGCCAAAGATGTTTATGTTTACCATATGTGGGGAATTCATTAGATAACGTGAAAACATTGACTGTGCATCTTATACTGTGCATCTTGTACTGTGCATGCCCTAAATTGCTATGGACAAACAAACATACCACCTAGCTAGAATCGTCACCAATCGTAAAGCAACCTTCTTCCTCACCTGCCTCGTATAAATTGATGCCCGCGGTCCGCCTCATCTGGTGTTGGTCTCAAATTCTCTCGCCCATAACTGGGTCCGATCCCCTGACACGGAAGCGCGCCACCCTCGACGGGACTTCCCTCTAGTCTCCCCCGCACCGGACTGTGGTGGATTGAGAACTCCATCTGGTGGACGCGATCTCTTGTCTCGGTAATTTACCAAGCCCTAATTTCTTTGGTTGATTTTTCCAGGAGCCCTCCGGTACGTGAGCAAATCGAATCCCAACTAATCTGACCCGTCGACCCATGCATTGTTCTTGCCTAATTATCCAACACGTTACGCGTTCTTCTTCGTCGTCGATCGAATTCTTCGTCAAGCTGTTAATTTTCTTACCGAAGAATCCCAAATCCAATTCTGACTGCCAAACAACGCCGACGAAAAAAAAACTTTGTCTGGTAAACAGGTCTTGTTCTTCCTCTTGATCGATTAATCTTCCCTGTATACACAGATCACGGAAAAGCTACGTGCCCATCTGCCTAGCAATCTCCTGCAGCCATGGAAAGGACCTTGCTGCTGAGGCCACCTGCTCTTGGATCGCCTGCCGGACTCGCAGGCAGCACGGCCATCTGGATGTCTCGGGGCACCACGAGGCCTCCCTCCGTGGTCCCGGCGCTTCCAACGCCGGCAAGCTGGCGCCCCGTCAAGATGTCAGCGTTCGCAGGCCACCGGAGAGATCTACACAATGCTCCGGCCACGTTCACGCCTGCCCTGTTCGGCGGCAGCGGCTTCGGACCATCGTCTTCGTCCACCCGCAGATCATCATCGTCAAGAGGGCGCCATCGCCTCGTGACCAGGGCCATGTTCGAGCGCTTCACCGAGAAGGCCATTAAGGTGATCATGTTGGCGCAGGAGGAGTCACGGCGCCTCAAGCACCCCACGGTCGGGAGCGAGCAGATCCTCCTGGGCCTCATCCGGGAAGGCACAGGCATCGGCGCCAAGGTGCTCAAGTCAGCGGGGCTGAACCTCACGAATACGCGAGTGGAGGTGGAGAAGGTCGTCGGGAGGGGTTCGGGCTTCGTCCCCGTCGAGATCCCCTTCACACCGTCAGCTAAGAAGGTGCTGGAGTCCTCGGCTGAGGAGTCGCGCCAGCTAGGTATGTGTCATTGCCTTCCCAGCCATCAAGAAGAAGCTTTTGCAGTCTTATAAACTTAGCTTATCTTCTGATATTATTGAACTTGATTCCGTTGTAGGGCCTAGTTACTACTTACTGATAAACTCTATAATCATAGAGAAGATACAGGTTGACATCAATTTGTTAGGGACTGTTAGCATGTGTTGTTGCAAGTTAAGTTACTCTATGCTAAGTAAATATATAAACTTTAAAATCAAAGAGAAGAGATCGGTTGAGTTTGATTAATGCTGATGCACATCAGCTTATCATCACAAATAACTTAATTAGGGACTTTTAGCCTGTGAGCCTCCCACATTCCAAACACAGGCGGAAGGTTCTCATTTTCCATCAAAAGTTTCTCCAGAATTCCTGAAAGACCGACATTCTACTAGGTGCAGAAGTAATTTTCTAATATTTGTATCGTCGTCAAAATATTTCGCTGACACATCAATTACAGCATAATTATAAAGTTTCGAGGAAATCTCTTCAGACTTTTGTAGTATTATAGGAAAATCCAAGAGATTTTGGTGCCCGAACGGAAAATCAAAAATTACAGTATTTAGTATTTCATTGGTAATGTAACAAACAAAGGAAATTTCAACCCATGCCACGCATTTCATAAGCAAACAACGTCAGATGACTTTAACTTCTCATGGTAGTAGCACATTATTAAGCAAGATAACTTCATTTAGGCTCACTTTGTGGTTGATGGATTGTGTTGTCCTGAACTTGTTTGTTGTGAAAAGACATATAGGCACTAAAATAGAAAAAAAAAAGTTGGTTAGCCAAATAGGAAAAAAATATGAAGTCTGGTTGCATAAGATATAGATAATCATAACCCACCACAATGCCAAACACGGCGTTAGTTATCTTAACATTCGTTTTTAATACTACGTACTATTATTGCACAGTGATTCCTCTTGAAGAACTCATATAATTTTTCCTTCTAACATTAAATACCCTTCACATTGTCCAGGGCATAGCTATATTGGATCAGAACACTTGCTTCTAGGGTTGATCTGTGAGGATGATGGTGTGGCAGCCATTGTACTTAAGAACTTTCAGGCTGATCTGGGCAACATACGCAGTGAGGTAAATTTACGTTGAAAACTGCTAACCAAATGGTGAGTCTTTTCACATGTATTCTCAATTGGAGACTCACATCTATGCATTACGTTGCTTCTCTTAGGTTATCAGAATGATTTCTGAAATCTCCGAAAGCGAAACTGTCGGTGCTGGAGTTGGGGGAGGAAGCACTGCAACCAAGACGCCAACACTGGAGGAGTATGGGACTAATCTAACAAAACTAGCAGTGGAGGTGGCTGAACTAAGCCCATTATATTGTATTAGGGTTGAGAATGTAAGGGAATTTATTAATAACTGGTAACTCTGAATATTTCTGCAGGGAAAGCTAGATCCTGTTATCGGAAGGCAAAAGCAGATCGAACGCGTGGTACAGATTTTGGGGAGACGAACAAAGAACAATCCCTGCCTGATTGGAGAGCCTGGGGTAGGAAAGACGGCTATCGCGGAAGGCCTAGCGCAGCGTATTGTCACCGGGGATGTGCCTGAAACAATTGAAGGGAAAACGGTATGTGCTCATTTCACAACTCTTGTGCTAAATTAGTCTACAATATTGTATTCCAGGAAAAAAAATGATATAGCATTGGCTCTATATTATTTTTCCTTTTTGGATCTTTTACTTTTTTCCTTTGAGTTATTATTAACACACTAATTTTCCATTATCTAACTAATTCCACCAAACAAAGTTGATATCAAGCATGATCACTGTTGTGGTTATCTCCTGAATACTGACAAAATTTAAAGGGTTGTTGGAGGAACTAACCCGGAATCCCTCAGTATGATTACTCGTTTATCTTTCTATATACATGTAAACCGACTCAGCTCGGCTATAACCCTACACCTGACCAAAGTATATATGAAGGGGTAGGGGTCGCTAGGATCTCATAACACCCACATAGGGTGATGGAGACCCCTCTTGAGAGCGCATCTGAGCACGCAGATAATAGACAAGAAGAAGAGTCCACAAACATGACTAGGGGTTTTACCGGATGATGTTTCCCTGAGCACACAGATATAGGGTGCTACCAGCATGTTGTGAGTTTTGCTAGATTCTCCGCCCTATTCTAAGTATTATCACGAAATAACCCCGACAATTGGCGCAAACCGTGGGGAAGGTGTGTTTAGATCAATTTCAATAGTTTCTGATGGCTTACGTAGGTTAGGTGTGTGACCTTGAAATAAGACAACAAAATTTATTGAAATTTATCAAAACACCTGCCCTACGGTGGGCGCCAACTGTCGTGGTTATTTTCTGACAATATTTAGATGTGGTGGAGTGTCTAGTAGAAATCAATGGTAGAACTCGGAGACAAGATTTATACAGGTCCGGGAAACATCATCCAGCAAAAACCCTACTCCTATTTGTGGCTCCTTCTCTATTACCCGTGTGCTCAAATGACATCTCAAGGGGATCTCGATCATTGCTAGATTCTCCACCCTACTCTAAGTACTGACAGTTCGTGCAAACCGTGTGGAAGGTTGTGTTTAGATAAATTTCAATAGTTTTTGATGACTTACTTATGTTACGTGTGACCTTGAGATAAGCCATCAAAATTTATTGAAAATTATCTAAACACACCATCCCTACTGTGGACACCAACTGTCGTGGTTATTATCTGACAATATTTAGATGTGGTGGAGTGTCTAGTAGAACTCAATGGTAGAACTCGGAGACAAGATTTATACAGGTCCCAGAAAACATCGTCCAGAAAAAACCCTACTCCTATTTGTGGCTCCTTCTCTATTACCTGTGTGCTCAAATGACATCTCAAGGGGATCTCGATCATTGTTAGATTCTCCACCCTACTCTCAGTATTATCACGAAATAACTACAGTTGGCGCAAACCGTGTTGAAGGTGTGTTTAGATCAATTTCAATAGTTTTTGATGGCTTACGTATGTTAGGTATGACCTTGAGATAAGCCATCAAAATTTATTGAAATTTATGTAAACACACCATCCCTATGGTGGGCGCTAACTGTCGTGGTTATTTTCTGATAATATTTAGAGGGGTGGAGCGTAAGGCTGGACGTTCGGGCCGAGCTTTTGGCTCGGCCCGAGCTTTTGGCTCGGCCCGAGCTTTTCCCGGCTCGGCTCGTTTTGGGCTCGGCCCGTGTAAGAGAGAGACCGAGTCGGGCCTGTTTTTCTGGCCCGTGGCGGGCTGAAAGCTCGGCTGGCTCGGCCCGAGCCAGCCCGAAAGCTCGTCACTTTTTTTTTCGAATTAACAGAGGGAAGCAGTTTGGGCTGGTTTCTGGCCCAAAAACGTGATGGGGAATGATCAGGTCACAGCACTCAAAAAAAAAAAGCAGCCACAGCACGCACCCAGCTCGAATTCGTCTCGTCTCTGGTTCTTCTCCGTCGCGCACGCACGGCCGCCGCCGCCGCCCGTGATGTCGCGCACGGCCGCGTCCTAGCCCCTCCCCCCTCGCGCCCCACCGTCCCATCTCGTCCCAGCAGCTGGCGTCCCTCTCCGCCGACGACGGTGCCACGCTCGCGCCGATGCCGCCGTCCCTCTCCATCGCCTCCGGCGTCGTGCCGGCGCCGCGTCCGCCGTCCGTCCCCGTCGTGCCGGCGCCGCGTCCGGCCGTCCGCCGACCGTCCCCGTCGTGCCGGCGCCGCGTCTGGCCGTCTGCCGTCCGTCCCCGTCGTGTCGGTGCCGCGTCCGTCCCCGTCGATCGATCCGCGCCGCTAGAGCTGCTGGGTTTCTTGCAGACGAGTTGTGGGGCCCACATGGCAGTGACTATAGGCGTCCAGCTCGCGAGCCAGCCCGAGCCAGCCCGAGTTTCCGTCGAGCTCGAGCCGAGCCCATTTTTCGAGCTCGTGGAACAAACGAGCCAGCCCGAGCCGAGCCCATTTAGAGCGAGCTAAAAGCAGGCTCGGACCGAGCCCAGCCCGAGCTGGCTCGTGTCCACCCTTAGTGGAGCGTCTAGTAGAACTCAATGGTAGAACTCGGGGACAATATTTATAGAGGTCCCATGAAACATCTTCGAAATACCCTACTCCTATTTGTGGCTCCTTCTCTATTACATGTGTGCTCAAATGACATCTCAATGGGATCTCGATCTCGCTATGCTGGGTGTTGTGGGGTCCTAGCTTCTAGGGTTTCAAGGTATATATTGGGAGGTGTAAAGAGATACCGCGTGGCAGGAGCTACCTCGCCCTTGTATACTGGGCCAGGTGTAGGATGGCCGACTCGGTTTACATGTAGAAAGATGAAGGGAGAACATGAACAGACTAATCTAGATCTGATCTGAGTCGGTTACAATCATATGTAGGGATTCCGGGTTTGGTTATCTTGACTTGTCTTGTACACTATGCGGCACTCTGTGCTCTAGTCAGACGCGTCATCGGGCTAGGCTGCTCTACACCTGCTGGATCGACTTTGTCCTTTGTGAGAGCACCTGGGTCAAATGACCTATTGTTGACCATGTTGTCCATTGTTTGAGCTCTCCTGAATCTTTTTTAGCATCACTAGGTGATGTGAATAACGAGTCTTAACCCATCATGTTAGGTTATCACCCTTGATATGGGACTTCTTGTTGCTGGTACAAAATACCGCGGAGAGTTTGAAGAAAGATTAAAGAAACTGATGGAAGAGATCAAGCAGAACGGTGATATCATACTTTTCCTTGATGAAGTTCACACTCTGGTAGGAGCGGGAGCTGCAGAAGGTGCTATTGACGCTGCTAACATTCTGAAGCCAGCATTGGCAAGGGGTGAACTTCAGGTAAGCACATGCATATTATCAACCCACACATCTGCTCAGATATGTTAAGTTGCTCATAGTAATTTCGAATTTTGTTTTGTCAGTGTCTTGGAGCCACTACGATCGATGAATACAGGAAGCACATTGAGAAAGACCCTGCACTGGAGAGGCGCTTCCAACCTGTGAAAGTTCCTGAGCCAACAGTAGATGAAACCATAGGAATTCTCAAAGGGCTCCGGGAGCGCTACGAGATCCACCACAAGCTCCGGTACACAGAAGAAGCTCTGATCGCTGCTGCTCAGCTCTCTTACCAATACATCAGGTTTGTGAATTCAAAGAACGCTAGTAGTATCACTATCGCATACCCTGAAATTTTTCTGATAGTCTCTTTTGTTTGCAGTGATCGTTTCCTCCCAGACAAAGCGATCGACTTGATTGATGAAGCGGGATCTCTTGTCAGACTACGCCATGCCAAGGTATAATGACATTTCTCCAACGATGGACTTAAACCTTTTCTAACTTCTTGCATTCAGTTTACAAGATCTGACTCTGAATTTTAAACTGTGGTGACAGCTACCTGAGGAAGCTAAAGATCTCGAGAAGAAGCTGAAGGAGATCCTCAAACAGAAGAATGACGCCATCCGTTGCCAGCAATTCGAGATGGTAATCGTTTCATCTATTATCTTCAAAATCTTATAAGAGGAAACGTTATGGTTTGAATTCTGATGCGCGCTTGCAGGCAGGAGATCTTCGCACAGAAGAGCTAGAGCTTAAGGCCCAGATCATGTCACTGGTGGACAAGAACAAGGAGATGAACAAGGCGGAGGTGGAGTCTGGCGCGTCGGCCGGGCCGGTGGTCACGGAGGCGGATATCCAGCGCATCGTCTCCTCCTGGACCAGCGTCCCGGTGGAGAAAGTGTCTGTGGACGAGTCGGACCGGCTGCTCAAGATGGAGGAGACGCTGCACCGGCGTGTCATCGGCCAGGACGAGGCCGTCGTAGCCATCAGCCGCGCCATCCGCCGCGCGCGCGTCGGGCTCAGGAACCCCGACCGCCCTGTCGCGAGCCTCATATTCGCCGGCCCGACGGGCGTCGGCAAGTCGGAGCTCGCCAAGGCGCTGGCCACCTGCTACTACGGGTCCGAGGAGGCCATGGTCCGGCTGGACATGAGCGAGTTCATGGAGCGGCACACGGTGGCCAAGCTCATCGGTTCCCCTCCTGGGTACGTGGGCTACACGGAGGGCGGGCAGCTGACGGAGGCCGTCCGTCGACGGCCCTACACGGTGGTGCTGCTGGACGAGATCGAGAAGGCGCACCCGGACGTGTTCAACCTGATGCTGCAGATCATGGAGGACGGACGGCTGACGGACAGCAAGGGCAGGACGGTGGACTTCAAGAACACGCTTATCATCATGACCTCCAACGTCGGCAGCAGCGTCATCGAGAAGGGCGGGAAGCAGCTGGGCTTCGGCGACGGTGAGGGTGGCGACAGCTACGGCAGGATCAAGAGCCTGGTGGATGAGGAGATGAAGCAGTACTTCCGGCCAGAGTTCCTCAACCGGCTCGACGAGATGATCGTGTTCCGGCAGCTCACCAAGCTGGAGGTCAAGGAGATCGCCGTCATCATGCTGGCGGAGGTCACGGGACGAATGAGGGGCAAGGGGATCGAGCTGATGGTGACGGAGAGCTTCAAGGAGCTCGTGGTCGAGGAAGGCTACGACCCCAGCTATGGCGCGAGGCCGCTGAGGAGGGCCATAATGAGGCTGCTCGAGGACACGCTCGCGGACAAGTTGCTCGCGGAGGAGGTTAAGGAGGGAGACTGGGTGATCATCGACGCCGACTCAGAGGGGAAAGTTGTCGTCCTCAACCGGCATGACGCCTCGCCGGAGGCTCAGCCACGGGAGTTTGCTGTCTAGTTAGACTGTTGACTATCTTTATGTATAGGGAATTAAGCAGCTGCACAGTTTTTGTTTTGAACTTTTTAGCAGTTGCATTTAATTTGCTGGTAGGCGATGATTGAAAGAAAGTATACTGGAGAATCTTTGTTCATACTTCATCTTATATTATTTCCTACGGATATGGACATCAAAAGAGCTAGGAAGTTCCAAATCAAACAAATACCTTTATGTCTAACAGATGAAATAATGGTGATCGCTCAGAAAGTGGAAAAGCGTACATGAAAAAGCTTGCATTTCCCTGTAATGGTTGGCAGCCCCATACCGTTTGGCAATCGATTTTTTCCATTGTATTTTCAGTTGCCGCAAACCATGCTGCAACTTTTACAGGGTCAATACATCCCTACACATTGTCCTGGATATCTTGCTTCTGTACAAAATGATCATACATGTTCTCCAATGGCACTGGCAAAAGGATACTACCAAACAATAGGACGACCAAAAGAACCCACGAAATTACACCTTCCGAAACAGATCAGTAACTAACGCATCTACAAAGGTTCAGAGAGCACCCCAGATTAAGTTCTACCTGGACCACGTTTCTTTTGCTTCGGATTGGGACTTGATGATTCCTTAAAAGCTGATGGGCAAATGGTGTTTATGCCACAGCCATCACATTTGGGCCTCAATGGTGTACAGATTGTCTGGCCAAATCCAACCTACGCGATATTTTAATATTCAACTTAAGATTAGCATTTGTAATCCAAACTTTACAGTTACTTGGAAATTACTTCCTGCATTCACTAATATAAGATGTTTAGGTAGGCTAATTTAGCTTTTCAAACCATCTTATATTAGGGAACGGATGGAGTAGAAAATAAAATGATTCTTGTAATGGACCATGAATCAGATCATTAGGGCATTACCAGTAGCGGATTTATAGGCTCCCACTCCTCCTTCGGTAACCACTTCTCAAGAGACATCCTTGTTTGCTCCGGTGTTGTAGTTTTCTATGAAAAAATTCTTGGTAAAAATAACTTTTTCAAAGCAGAAAGGCAATACAAAATTAACAAACTACCTGCTTTGTTCCTTCTCGGAAGACCCATCCAAGACGGTTAGAAATGCGATGCACATGAGTGTCCACACAGATTCCTTGAGTATTCTTCCATGCGATGCTCATCACCTGTTTAGTGAAAAATGCTGTTTAGACAATTAAGTTTTCTAAACTGGACCACAGAGGACATAATAAGTACATAACTTACCAGATGAGCCATTTTAGGGCCAACTCCTTTAAGAGCAAGTAGATCAGTCAAAGTATCTGGAATATCCCCTCCAAATCGCTCAAGGCAAATTTTAGAAGCTTCTTTTATGAATTGGGCTTTCCTCTGATAGAATCCAACCTGATTAAATTGTACAGTACAACATGAATAGCTGATTCAATAGTTTCATGTAAGGGGAGCAAGATCGACAGTGGACGCTAATAATTATGGTAAGGTGCTCGCCTCCAACAAGCTCATTTAGCAACAGTTGTAACTACCCGCACGGAATAGTAATGAAGTTCAAAGCAGGGTTATCTCAGCCTAGTCTATTAACTACTGATATTCGCTCTGATTATGATGTAACAACACTTAGATGTATGAATAGCTTCAGGTACTAATAATGTAGTAGTTATTGCTTTGGAAGAAATTGTGAAGGTGCCACTAGTATTGATCTTATAATTAAGAAAAAGGCACTTGCAACTTACAGGTTTGATAAGATTCGCTAATGTGGCCACATCAGTTTTGACGATAGCATCAGGGTCAAGTAAACCATTCTCAGAGAAACGCTCCACAGCAGCTGATAACAGTTGATTCCAACATACAATCATCATCTTTCTCAAGGAACTATTAAGTACAAATATATCTACGGAAAATAACTAAATACAGTCGGACCTTTGCATGACAAGACTAATTCATTTAATGGACAGACAAAAAGAAAAATCTACAAATGGGAAATCCCCATCAATATCGGAATCTGAAAGACCATTCCACCAATGTATTAATAATACTATCTCATAACAGTTTCCTGCAAATTCAGTTTTATATAGAATAATAAATAAAAAAAGCTGAGCAAAGTTCAAAAAAAAAAAAAGCTGAGCAATTTATATATTAATGGGCAAGAAATGATAAATTGAGCTAAGATCCGCCAAATACTATCCTCTCAGCACTGATTGCTAGAGAACTAAGTCTTTCAAGTCAAAGGCAATATGCTGAAATCATGAATTTCATGGTCCTGACAACTGAGAGTTCTCAACAAATGACACTAAGAGAACCACTGGTTTAGTTACTTTCACATCCACTATAAAGTTAAAAAAAGAATGAAAAATACAGTAATAACAAATTGCCAAAAAGAGATATTTACTAAGGTATACCATGTGTAACTTCATCTTTTGTTTGGCTTGACATCATAGTTGATATCAGAACTGCAAACCTTTTTTCCTGCACAGGAAGCAATGTAGCTTATGGTTTCCTAATTGATGAGGATCAACAGCGTTACTGATCAGCATTAAGTGTAACTGGAGCTAAAGCTTTTACCAGTCAAAAGCAAACATTAGATGCGCCTATCTTTACTATTAAATGGGAGTTGGTCGTTTGACACTCAACGCACTTTGATGGTCGTCATTAGAATCATCCGAACCGTCCAATCTAATATAGAATCTCCACTTAAAGTCCATCCGTTGATCTACTTTCATGGTAAGTGGCCTCTCTTTTCATTTATTATAATTAACGCTAATAATGGTCTCGCACTTTCCTCTTTCATCCCCTCCATCCCCGATCAAAGAACAAGCAATACAAATCGTCCTGATCCATATTGCCTAATCACGGCATGTTTTTAGGAAAGCAATCAGAGGTGCTTTATTTTCCTCTTCTCTTTCTTGGTTTGCCACTGCCATTCGGACGCCCACAAGCGATGCGCTCATGCGCCCCCTGCAGCACCCACCGCTCTTTGTACCAGATCCATCTTCCAACGACGCCAGAAGCCGACGCCTTCACCGCGCCGATCTAGGACACGTTGTAGCGGCGGTGGCCGTGGGCTTCGGTCCAACCAAAGGAGTTGTAGGTGGTTCTTTCAACGGATCCATTCGAGCAGCTTGACGTGGCGTGGAAGATCACATCCATCGCGATGGCGTCCCGCATTGTGTGGCTTGAGGCCATGGCCGCGGAGATGCGCGCTCAGCTCGCCCGACCGGCCGCCGTCGCAGAGGACCTCCACGAACGCGTCAGCAGCTCAAGTCCGCGCTCGCGCTCGCCACCTACCGCCTAAGCCGTGCCGGCAAATAGAAGGTAATTAAGTTTCTTTGCTAGATGCAAATTGTTGTGTCAAGAGGTTTCACCATTGACTTGGGAGATCATAGGTACATACGAATGGATTTTTGACCGCAACTATCAGCAGCTGAACTTATCAGCCAAGCCGGCCTCAGTGATTCGGTGTGAATTATAAATTTGATGTTTGCCTGTCATTTTCATGCGGATATGTGCAGGAGACGTTATCGATGCACCACTTACTGAATATGATTGAGGTTATCCTTGCTCATTCTTGAAAACAGAACTCTGTGGTCCATCGTCAGTTCATGCCCGGGATGCAATTCTATGCAAGTGAACCAACTCATTGGTATAAAAAACCTAGAATTTGTCTGCCATTGGTGTAAAAAACCTAGAATTTGTCTGCCACCGTAGAGTTTTGGCTTGTTACTATTTCCATAAAAAACATAAAAGATGTTGGTTGATCTTCCTTCGACGTCGTCGCCGACATCTACTGTAAGAAAAACATGCATCACATGCCGTATTTCTTTGTTTCTTTTTTGTCAATTTGGAGTTCACAAAAACTTGCAATTACAGCCTCTATTTGGTTCGATTAGAAACATACAAGAATTTCATAAGCAAGCTGAAAGTCTGTAACAGCTGTCTTATGCTTCAGTAAAATTGGTTTAGAATCCTAGCTCGTGGGAAAAACATTGTTTTGTAAATAGTACAACTTGAGATTAACATAAATGGAAAAGTGAGTAGAACATATTGTATAAAAAATATTTCTTTCTTGATGAAGAGCAGTGTTATCCATATATATTTAGTAGTACAACTTGACTTATTAGAAAGGCTAAGTTCACCTCCATTTGTTGTTCTTTGCAGGTTAAATGCCCCATTTCACTGAAGTTGGTATTTGTTTGTTTATGGAAAATACGGTATATTTTTTGTTTATCTAATTTCGGGTCATATTGCAATATTAAGTATGAGCCCCTAGACACCTTTGCATATTTTTACTATCAAATGGGAGGTGGTACATTGTCAAAAATGTTCACATCAAACATCAAATAAATCATGACTGTCAAATCTTTCTCAAAAACTCCCAAACGTTGGAAAGAGAACCAACCTGAGGTTGGGTGGTTAGGAGGGTGGTTGTACCCCCAACCCACCAGAGTTCAAACCCCAGGTTTGACATCTGTGTGTCTCATAATGGCGGAATATTCATTCAGTGGGAGGCGACGTTCCCGTCAACAGCGAGGCGCCTGTGGTGACTTCGTCAATTTCAAGATCCAATCCGCCGGCTCAGTCTTCCGGAGGTGCTCATAGGGGTAGGGGTGTGCGTGTGTGCGTTCATAGGGGTGAGTGTATGCGTGTGTATGTGAGCGTCTGCGTTTGTACTGTGTTTCTCAAAAAAAAAAAATCAACACCGTCTAATCCCATGTGCATCCAGTATGTTCTAAAAACAACAATTAAGGAAGTGAATGGGAATTCAATCTGGGGATCCCATCGTTCTACCCACTAATCTGGCCACCAAATCATATCTTACCTTGCCCGTTAGCGGCAATCAAATCCAGTGAATCTTCTTCTTATCCGTACTATTACAGCACCAGCACATGGGCCTCCCAAGGCCTCGTGCTAATCGCAGTTTCTATTGGTGAGCAACTGCTGAAACAGATTTTTTTGTCCCATCTTTGAGTAATTATCCCCTAAAACTCCATGCCGATGGGTGGGATTTTCTGGGTTTCATCCCACCACGAACTCGACAAATATGCTACTGTGATTATCGCCACCAGATCATCACCTTGATGACACCGGCATGGAACCTCAGGGGCGCGCCCTCAACTCACCGGTGCCGCTGTAGGCAGCGGCGCGACAAAGTGGAAGTGGTGATGCCTTCAAACGCGGCGACGTCCACACCCTCCGGGAGCATCAGTCTGCATACGTGCGACATCCGCGGCAGGTCCTTCTCGCTGCTGTGTGTCATTGTCGGTGGGTGGATCATCATGTACTTCTCTCAGACAGGTCGAGAGAGCTACATTCTATAATCAACAAGTACTAAAAGCCTTTGATGTCTCTTTTTTGTCTCTCTCGTTCCTTTCTTCGCGCGTAGATGTCATTACCAGATGCTTGACGCTGTAGTTAATTTATGGTTTCTTATTGAGTTTAGATAACCCAAGAACCTTCTAAAAATCTAATGCGCTACAGGCCTTCATGACCTTCAATTTCTTAGCTAACATTTTATTAACCTATTGCTTTAGCCTGTAGGTAAGAACTAATCCCATCTGAATTCAGGTACCAAGTGAATGAACCATGAGGCCTCAGGCCACGGTGAGTATTCTGGAGACTTTAGACCTGATAAGATGCCAAAAGGCTAACGATGGAGGTGACACAAGATTTTTCAGTGACGTGTGGGGAAGAAAAAACCCGGGAAGTAGTAGCGAGTGGGGTGAGGAGTCAGAGAGATGGAACTTACATATGGCGCTAGGATGAAGAATATCAGTGTGATTTCCCTCTCCAGTGCTCATGTGTAGCTCTCTACAGCTATGAACTGCCAAGGTCAATTACTGAGGATTTAAATTTAATATTTGTTGGTTTTGCTCAAGATTTTTCTATAATTGGATGAAATAATCACTTTATTGCCTGCTTACAAGAGTACTTATGCCCATGCTAAATATTGAAGGGGTGGATATCCAGCCAGTGGCAATACTTCTCAACACAAGGTAGTTGACAAAATTGTTATGCATATCCAATCATGCCCAAGCAGTTAGTTTGGTGATGACAAGTGATTGCATTGTCCAATTTCAAAGTTTGTAGTACTCTGCTATTTATGCTTTCATGCTCGGTTTGCCAACTGTGACAGCATAAATTTCTTCTAGATTTGGCTTATAAAAAATCAGGGTTTTGTGTGATTGTTGATTGTTTTCTTTGTTATTACTTTTTTCCTTGCAGAAGAATAATGTGTTACGATTTGATTACATACAAGAACTGAGGATGCAAGAGAAAATATATTATGCCCTTTGGTTCATGGTCTTGGAGCAGGAAAGCACTAGACCTTTGTGTCATATTCTGGTGAATGTCGGGAACTAATTCAGCAAAATTTCAAATAATTAGTACCATGCCAAGTTTATTAAGTCTTGTATGTATTAACAAGTACTGATGGTACAGTACAAGTGTTATGCCACGTAATGTAGATCTACCCACGTAGTAGTAGTTTCATAACTTGCAGAGTAGCAGTTTCATAACTCCTAAATTGTCTTTGTACTTTACCATTAAAATATAACAGTATCCCTATATTCTGGTCAACGAGAGTAGAGTGCAGACAAGCACAATAACAAACCTAAGGGTCATGCCGATTGCTCTGGGAAGAGGCAACACTAGAATTACGTTACAGTGCAAGATGTAGGTACATGAGGAAGTTATGCTATTGATCCTCTATAATAGGCAAGAGTTGTTCCTCTTTCTTGTAGTGGCGTCCTTGATAAGTTGATCGAGTATGCCAATTGTGTTTCTGTGAACAACATGTTTTGTTCATAAAATAAATTAAGTAGGGATGTCAAAGGTGAGACACTTGCTGGGTTGAAATATGTTGTCGAACTAGAATTAAGGAAGTTGAAGAATTCAACAACACATCATAGATGAGGACAGGTGTGGTGACGAGGATGCGAACCAGATGGTTTCTTGTCAAAAAAAATGTAACCGTCTCAATTTGCATGCTCATAATGTAATTATCCCTCTCACTTTGTGCATATATTTTCATTGCCCTTTAGAAACACAGAGATATCAATATCTCTACCACATTCTGAAATAAGACTACGATTAATTGATTTATACGTCCGTGGCAACGCACGGACATTCGACTAGTAAATATTAGCAGATCAATGTGCAAAAGTATGTTAAAAACAAATTGCAGTGATATAAGTTCCATTGCAAGTTAGCGGATCAATAGGCTCAAATTAATGGCCAATCTGTGATCTATTAGGTACACAGGCTGCATTTTCTGCCTAAGTAGCAAACAGAAATATATTTTCAAATGGAAACATAGGACAAGAATATTTGAGGAATTGGTCAATTGCATAAACCGACCCTCCCTACATATGACATATTAACCCTAAGAGGTCACATGCTCATGTTTAAATGTACTTTGTAAAACTACACATTTTTAGTTTTGATCAACTATGACAGATACCTTGGGTGGAAGAAGAGAACCAGCCTTTTCACAGCCCATTGTATCTACAGGGGCTTCGCCTGATAACCTCATGCTTTTAATACCTCCAAGAACCACTTCCCAATTTTCTGGAGCGGCAACTGCACAAATTACTATGTTAGGTTCCTGACCAGTAAATGGGTATGAGGATCATTGCAGTCACATGTAGGAGCAAAAAGCTTAATAAAGTAGTCAAACTGTCTGGTTTTGACACAATTGTCCTACATTGTGCAACAGTTAAGGATTCAAGTGCCACATATGTACTGATGCGTTAAGTGAGAAAAAAATGAACTCAAAGTATCACAAACCTAAGTTCAATTGAACTTCATGAAAAATTTGACATCCAAATAAAAGATGTGTGTGGCAATCAAATCAAGGGGCTGGCATGCAGGAGCCAACATTTACGGTTAGATTGATTTCACGTTACATGAATAAAAATGTTAGAATTTGAGCACTAGATGGCAAAATGATATAATTCACTAATTCAAAATTTGAGGAAAATATTGTTGGTACTGATTGAATAGGTTTGACTTGGTATCAGCTTGCAACAAAAAAAATCATCTATAATTAGAACAGTAATGCCACAGTTTCTCTTTCCTGGTCTGATTATCATTATAGGAGAAAAAGGTTACCTTCCACTTTCACAACAGATGAAACTCTGACCGTTTTCTCCAACCTGACTGAAGACGTGAAGGGGTAAGGTTCTCATAGGACATGAGAGAAAATTTACAGCTATAATAACATGACACGAGGACATTTACAACAAGATGATCCATATGAAAGATATCACCATACCCAAGGGGGGCAGCGGAATATGGTCGGATAGTTTAACTGCACAGACTAATGATAACAAGCCACACTTGAAGCAACAAATAAAAGCATGCAACAACTAGCTCTTGACATTCATGATATTTCTTTGTAAACTTAAGCTGTACACAATATAAGCACACCCGACATCTACAGAAATTGAGTGACGAAATATGATTGCACAAATCATTTTGAAGAAACATCAAAACTTAGCAGGTGAACATTTCTTACTTGATGCTGCCGGTACCCTCTTTGTAGATGCTGATTCTTTTGTCTCGAACTTGCCATATCGAAAGTCTTCAATATCGGGAACAGTACCAACCTGCATATATTTAGATATTTTCTGGAGTTAGACCTGAATTGAATCCAAAAACAAAATAGCAGTTGAAAAGGAAGCACTACAAAAGTGACAGCATGAATGCACAAATGCATTGAAAAAGGGGAACCAAGCTGTTCAATTGCATCTCAGAATAACTAAAGACTCCAGCAGACAGTAATTTAAATCAAGGATATGAGACGTACATAGAGATAAATTATACATGACAACGCTTCCTTTTAAGTATGAAGGCATTATAGTGAGTCTGTAGGGCACCTGCTTATTAGGATACTCCTTCTTTACTTCAAGCACCCGGTTCAGCCTTTTACTATTCACGGGATTCATTTCAGACTTGGAGTTGTCAAAAGAAACACTGGGTTCACGCTTCACTTCTCTGACACCTGAAAATACATCAATTCATGCTTTAGGCAAAAAGAATAATAATACAAAGCACACTTCAGAAATAGAACATGTAGATTTTAACAGTCATAGATATGACTAAAAGTGGAAAGTATTAAGTCGTAGTTGAGGTGGATACTTAGTTAGGTTGAAAATATATTAGTGATCATACTTGAACCTTTTTATGGCAATAATATGACTCTTGGCTGATTCTTAACATTCATGATAGTCCTAATAAAACTTAACCACATGCTACATGTACAGAAATTGACTGACAAAGTATGATTATGGATCAAATCATTTAGATGAAACATCAAAAATTATCAGGTGAACTGTTCTTACTTGATGATGTCAGTACTCTCTTTGTAGATGTTGATGCTTTTGCCTCATTCTTGTCATATCGAAATTCTTTAAAATCAGGAACAATACCAGCCTGCATATGTGTAGAATTTTTCTTGAGCAGGACCTAAGTTAAACCAGAAACCAACAGCGGAAAAAGAAACACTACAAAAGTGACAGCATGAATGCACAAAATGCATCAAAAGAGGGAAACTGAAGCTGTCCAATTACACCTTTAGAATAATTGGATGGTCAAGCAGACAGTACCTCAAATCAAGGATATGAGAAGTACAGAGAGATAAATTATGCATGCACAGCACTTTCTTTTTAACATGAAGACATCATAGTGAGTCTGTAGGCACCTGCTTATCAGGATGCTCCACCTTCACTTCAAGCACCCGGTTCAGCCTTTTCCTCTTGACGGAGTTCATTTCAGAATTGGTGTTGTCAAAAGAAAGACTGGATTGACGCTTCACTTCTCTTACACCTGAAAATGCATCACTTCATGCTTTAGACAAAAAGAATAACAATACTAAGCACTTCAGAAATAAAAAAATGTAGATTTTAGCAATCATAGAGATGACCAGAAATGGAAGTATTAAGTCGTAGTTGAAGTGGATACGTAGTTAGGCCGACAAAATATTAGTTATCATCATTGAACTTTTCTTGCTGTCAATACTGTGATAGCTAACAAGAAAACTTTTTATTTGCAATTTTTAGAGAAAAAAACATACTTTGTATTATATTTATGCCTTGCAATTAAAGCTTTGGGAATATGATGTACTACAGAACTAAGTGAGATAACCCTTTAAAGAAATTATTTTCCTTAAATACCCAAAACGGGCACATGAAAATTGGATATAATACACGACCAAATCTGCACATTTTATTAAGCGAAATGAATAACTCTGGCCTCGAAGCCTTCAGGTTAAGGGGAAAAAAATGGTTTTGGGGTGGGGCTGCTTCCATCTTCAGCAACATTTCAAGAAAATAGCCGCAGGAAGGGGGAAAATACTAAAATCCTACCTCTTCCTCGACAGGCTAAATACAAGAAATCAACTGAATGTACAAGTATTGAACACAATTGCATAGAAGCAGCAAACAGAGCAAGGAAACAAACAGGTACAGCACTGAATTTAAAGGAAAAGCAAGATGCGAACTTTGAACTGGGTTGAGCTCCGGGCGGGAGGCGCGGATGAGGCTGGAGGCGGGCCGCGCCCTGGACATGGAGGGGATCGAGGAGAGGAGGCCAATGCGGGACGGGCCTTGGAGGAGATGGAAGGGCATGGGCAGGTGGTGCGCGCCACTGCGTTAGGGTTTTATTAGCAACGGGAGGATTGTTCTTGGCTGATGGTGGTCTGTTGCTTTGCTTTCCCCTGACTTTTGGTGGGGTCTTGGTTCGCTGTTAGTTGGGCGCTGGTGGCGTTGAGCCGCGATGCGTGGCTTCCATCTCGCGGTGGCCGAGTCTGTCTCGTGGGATACTGCATCGCCTCTCGTGGGCATCGACTTGGAAGCCCTCTGTTCTTTTCTTTTCTTTTGAGAGAAGAAGGAACCCTCTTTTCTAGTTAGGGCATCTGTTCTAGTTAGGGCGTCTTCAGCGGGCCAACGGGTTCAAAGGGACCCACCGGTTCGCTGTGACCCATCGACGCCCTACATTTGGAAAACCGATGTGGCGGCGCGATCGGTGCACGGATAGCGCGCGTGTCCAGTCGTGGGTGTCGTGGGCCCGCTTGAAAGCGACCCGGTGGTAAAAGTCTGACCGGCGGCAGCGTTTTCCATCAAGACCGTCGATGATTACTGTGGCTCGCTGCCTCAACTCGTGGCCGACATTTATGTCGATTCCGCTATAAGTTGCGCGTGCGCGCGTCGGCATTGATGGCCAGCGGTACTTAAACCGTTGATGTGCCCGCCTCTTCTCCCCCACTGCCACGGCTGCCACCATTGTCACTCCTCCGCGATCTCGCTCCCAAAGTGGACGAAGAAGACCGCCAACGACCACGAGGTTGGGTCCTCATCCGGCAGTAGGCGCCGCCAGGATTCTCCGCCTCATCGGAACCCTGTGCGCGCCCGCCTGCTTCCTCCACCCCGCAGCCTGCATAGTTTGTCGGTCCACATGCAGCGGTGGCGGCGCAGACTCCTCCTCCGCACCAACCAGGCCGCAACAGGCGGTACGTGCCGGTGTAGGAGGCGCAGGGCAGTGGGCGCTGTGGGCGCAGTGGATTATATTCCGCACGCCACTAATACGTGACAATGGGTCACAGACACGCCACCAGTAACACAAATACTCATGGCGTATGTAACTATAGTGGTACATCAATTATTTAATTTTTCAAAATTTTATAAATAGTCAAATTATTTAATTTTACAACATTATCATGTAACAGAAGTATTATTAACACCATCAACAAACTTTGTTGAACATATATAAAGCTAGCTAATTGGTTCACCTTTGATTTCACTAGACGACTCTAAGATTAGGTTCAAACAACAAAACAAGCTAATTTGTTCACGAACAACAAAATAAATAAGTAGAATACCCAACTACTCCCTCCGATCCGGAAAATGTGTCGGAACATGCTATTTGCAGAAAAATCCTTGCAGTTTTCTTTCCTTCAGCCCGCACTCCACCTGCGCTGAACACACGCAGGCCCGCAGCACCTCACCCCGCACCCTCTTCTTCCCCACCACATCCGCCTGAGTCACCCCCGCCGGCACCCGCCTGAGCCATCCTCCCGTCGGCCCCCCGCATGTCCCGCCCAAGAGATCCTCCCGCCGGCCGTCGCCTTCACACGAGGAATCAAGCTCGCGGTGCGTCGGCCTGTACAAAATCGATCTCCGGTAGGGACTCTAAATCGACCAGCACAGACGAGATTCGTGGCGCGTTGGACAGCAAGAGCAGCAAGGTGAGCCGGCTATATGCGCGGTTGTTCGTGCGTGCCGGCGCCGCCCTCGATAGGCCCCAGCAACGGAGAATTTTGCGCGGCGTCAGAGGGCGTCGAGCGGCGACGGGGGGCTTGATTGCAGCCAAGAACAGCGGCGTGCGGTCCAGGAGATAGCTGAATTTAGAAGGGGGTAATTGTAAAACGTAATTATACTATGGCTCCGGACACTTTTTTCGGATCGGAGGGAGTACTAGATTATGTCAATCACAAACATCACACTGAAGTTCTTGTGTGTGGTGGTCCTAGTAGAGAGTAGCACAACTTGTCCAACCCGCAACTCATATTTTCCCCTATGAAACTCCTTATGCCTCTCTTTGTTGAAGGATATGTGTCCATCCGCCTCCGTCTTGTAAGCAACAACGCCGACGTCAAGGGAATGTAGTCCCACAAAGCCTTCACATGTGATGCTAATGGAGGAAGCCATCTTCCTAGGTAATTTCTAGGATGCTGACATGGGCAAAAATTCAAAACAACAAGATGTCAGATGACCGCCACAAGTTGTGGACACAAACACGGAAAGAATGGTAACTTTAAAGAACATACTATATTGTGTTTTACAACATTTGTCTTTGTCAAATGGGTCACAAATAAGTCCACAATAAAGGAATTGGTCGGTGGTAGGCTATCGAAGAGGTGATCTTCCTCATCCTCGGCAAGGTTCCATTTTTTGGCGATAATGGTAGATTTAAATGGGTCTTCCTCGCCACCACTGACATAGACAACACTTATCCTCGGACAAAAGAAAAACATATCAGTTCTCCACATGTGAGACCTTCGGAGTAATGAATCACGCTCATCTTTCACCACCAATGCAGGCCTTTGTCCGTACTTTTCTTGTACATCAAATTTATATGCGAGCGCTTGTTTTTTAAAGGGCTTACCCTCCCATGTTTTGTCATTGAACAACGACCTCGCATTGCATGGGATGATCTGCACGGAACAAAATAGGCACACATTACTTAAATGATAAAAACACTAAGTGTATGAATAAAGTGTATTTCCGAAACACTAAAGTAAACACTAAAAGAGGAAATGGATAAAGTGTATGAATAATAATGGTTCATTACTATAAATCTTCGAACTCCACATACATATAAACACTATATCGTAATCCCTTCAACAATATAGATTCGCACTCACTATTGCAAACTCGTCACAATGACATATGTTGTCAAGAAAAAAAAATTAGCATGAACTTCACTAAATATTAGACATATTGAGTGTTGTAAATTTGACGAAACATATATTTTGCCAAAACATTGGCACTCATTTCTACGTACATGCAAATCCACTGAATAATATATATGGAAACCTCTCATGATTAGTAAGACTACTCATTCACATTTGAGATTTAAATTTAGCTAACACAAAATAACTATTTCATGTAAACAGTTTAACCAATTTATCCACAATTTAAATAATTCATGTAAAATTTATCTAATCATGTATCTCACAAATCATGTACATAATTTAAATATTTTATATAAAAAAATAGTCCAACTCATCTAGCAATTTAACCAAAAAAATAATCTAACACTCTTCAAATGATCTAAACGATTTAACTCATGCATGGAGGCGTGTGGCCAGTGGACGAAGGCGCGCGACGGCTGAAAGGGCATGGAGCCCGCATATGTGTTTTTGGTAATTCATAAATATCTTATCGACTAATATTTGCATTAAGTTTTGAAGGGTTTGTCCATTGACACTGAAGTAATGACCAAAGTGACATTCAAGGTATGATCAAAAGAATGACCATATAAGAGTTGAGTTTATTGGAAGCATCTCTTGAAGAATATGGTTTAGTGAGTATTCGTGTTCATCTTCAAGGTATAATCATAATAAATAAAGAAGAAATGATACAAGTTTGATCAGGATAAAGTGCAAATATTTGGTTCAAGTTGATCAACAAAAAAAAGCATTCATGATGTACCAAGTGGGATCAAGTGATCTCGCGGTTTGGAGCAAAATTTCAATTGTGGGTTGGTAAGAAATTTTCAAATTTTCTTTGGGATCTCATGGTATATATGATGTTTCTATATCGTCTTAGGTATCTCTACATGGACTTTTACCAAAATAAATATCTCATGTAGACTATGAGATGATGACGTCAAGGTGTGGTTGTCATCCGATTGAGAAGTCAAGATCAAGATTATTCATTTAGAATATATCATATGCTTGAAGCTTGCCGTCCATTTGGGGGTAACATACATGTGAAAATGTACCTAAGAATAGGCTCTCCCATAGTGGTGTGTGAGGGAGTAATCCGCAAGATTTTGCAAAAGAAAGCACAATTAAGAACAACATTCCATCTTAAGTTGGACACGATCGCTATCATCAAAATGAACTAGAATGCGCGGGGCAAACGTTTTAGTTGGCAGACGAGGTTATACAATAGATAGTCGTACTATCAATTAAGGGGGTCTCTTGAGTGAGTAACTTGATCATATCATTTATATAAATATCAAATCTTTGTATAGTTGGCATCATATTTATTGGTTTTTATTTTAATTTTATCCATATGAGGATCTATAGCTTGTAGTTATCTTCATAACAAGCTCAATTTCATCAAAAATGGATTTCTTATAGAAAAATTCTTGCGTTTGTTGATATTGGAGGTGTTACTGGTTCTCTTTTATACAGAAGTCAAACCTTTCATATTTTGGTTTTATCCATGTTTGTTGGTCTGTGATGTTCCTATGCATGATAATGAGCTTGTTGCTATCTTCTAAACGAGCCCCTCGTGGAAATCTGAGTTTATATGCTCAAGTAATGGTTGTTTTCGTGTCGATAATGACCAAGAATTTTGGCAGTAAAGGTTGGATTTTGGGGAATCTATTTAAGGGTCCTTCTTCCCCAATGGTTTCCCGTCATTCCTTGCAAGTTTTCTCCTCCATTGTTGACCTTCTTGATGATGCTATCTCTCAATTCCTCCAAATACTTTTTCATCGTTTTGAGGAAAAAGAGAGAGGTGATCTAGGTCAACATTTTCACCAATCATTATCTTCTCTTAATGAGGGAAACCTATTGGATCTAGATCTCGAAGTATTTTGTGGATTTCCTCCTTTGTTCTTCCTCTAATATGTAATATCCCAGGTAATGGGGTTACAAAAATAGAGGAAACAGATGTGTGCATTGCATTCATGCATAGAAAATCTGGGTAATTTTCGCGCTTTAAAGTAAAACAGCCAGAGTAACTGAAGTTTCACTTGACCTTGGTGGAATTGAAGTAGCTCATCAAGTCAAGTGCTATAAACCTCAATGTGACTTTGTTAAAACCTTGTTTTGGGAAGAGATGATTTGATCTAAGGGGTTAGATCAAATGGAACTAATAATCAACACAACAACACTTTACTCAATGATCAATTGCTTGATCTCAAAACAGATCATAATATGGTAAACCTTGCCATAGAATATGGACATCTATTCAATTACAAACCCAGTAACAATAAAATGGAGAAACCATTCTTGACTTATCCTTTCCATGTCTTAAACCAATCCATGATCCTACCATGAACCTCATGGTATTCATTTTACTACATTCTTGGAAACATGACAAGGAGAGCAACTCTAGAAATATATATCCTTCTCCATTCCAAACAGTTAAGCATCAAACCTAGAGAGGTGAGAGTTCTATTTTAATTATTAGAAAAGCCACAACAAACCTTGAGCTAAACCTTGGATGTATATCCAAGTATTCAAATCATCATCTTTAAAAGGAACCCTAGGATATTATTCAAGACATTCCTAGAGAGAGAAACCATTTATGTTAAACATAGATATTGATGATCACATCAATCACTATGGAGCCTAACCTTAGGTTAGTATTAAAGACCTTTCCAAATGAGAGAGACCAATCATACAAATCATAGCTTTACCTATTTAAGGATAAGAGACAACCATTAAACTAAAGTATTAGATCTGTAAACCATTTCATCTTGGAGTGGTGAGATAACCTAATATCACATGGAAAAAATACCATATCCATGAACTAATAAAGTAAGGAGGAGATTAATTCAACCAGGGTAGCCAAGTGGAGTTTTATACTCAATACCTATTGAGATATTGTGAATACACCATAAACTCTAGGCTTATATCCCAACCTTAACTTGTGAACCACTTGGTGATCATAAGTAGAACTCTACCACATCTACATTCCACTTATTCTTCACCTAATAAATAGAAGAGAATCTTAGAATAAAACTCCATACTTAATATGGTGAGAAACCATCCATCCATATGACCAAAGTTAACTATAAAAAGAACTATAACAACTTTAGTTACTTTAGTGATAAATTGAGGATAGTAATAGAAGTTAACTGGTAGAATAGAAAACCAATTCTCAATATCTTAGTAATTAAAGGAGAACATAAAATGTTAATTAAGCCACCATCTCATCCTGGTTAGGGGAGATTAACCCTAGCACATGCAATATAATGTCATCCCAATTCTATAAACTAGAATTGTATCTCAACCCTAGTTTATGCATCACTATGGTGATCATAATATGAACCTAGGCCATAATTGAGATTTCAACCAATTGCCATTAGGTAAATATCATTATCACCCTAAGAAATGCTCATTAGCTGAATTCTATGCTTCACAAATTAACCCTAAGAAACATCTAGTGCTTAAACTCATAATTAAATCCATGGGTGGTGATCACCCACTTATCTCTGTAAATAAAGCCCAACCTTGAGAAGAATAATGCATACTCTAGAATTTTAAGTTATATTTAAAATATAAAACTAATACTAACCTTGAATTTGGATTATTATCAAACCTACAAAATCCTAAGAAAATGTTGTTCACATGAAATGTCAGTGACTAATTCCTCAAATGGAAACCAAGACATAGTAACAAACTCTGTAATACTTTGAGATGAAAGTATAACTCTCATCATTCTAAACAGAATTGATTGTATAATAAAAAGAGAATTAAAGTAAAAATATAAGATTAGGTCCAAATGTTATTCACAAATATGCAAGTAATTCAATATAAAATATGAATTCAAAATAGAACAAGGAAACAATAGTCAGTAAACTAAATCTTGAATAAATGAGCATCATTACAAATTATTTACAAACAGTATTGAATTCATAAATGAGTTCAAATAATAAATACAAAATAGAAAAATTAAAACAGAAAAAGGAAAATAGAAAGGAAGAAGAGGTGGACTTACCTGGACCTCACCTGGATGTAACAGCCCGGCAGCAGCCCAGTAGAAGCCCAACAACGCCAGTCCAGCCCGACCCAGGTAACGATTCGTATAAAAAAGAAGAAAAACACGTTCTTCTTCGTCCCTGAGAACGACACGGCGGAGGAGCGCCCTGGCCACGTCCCCGGCGATGATAAGCTCGACCCGGACGTCGCCAAGCCCTCCAGAATTTCACCCTATCGAATTCGCATCCGTCCTCATCCCTAAATCGCCAAGATTCGCGCCCAGGAGACCTCACCGGCATCACCGTTAAATCAAGTCCGTCGCCGGCAGGGAAGTCACGATTGAGACCTTTCCCTTAGCTATAAGACCTCCTCAAGCATCAGCAGAGAACTCTAGTGCCTCTCCGCTCACTCAATCGACCTCTAACCCTCTCCATCTCTCGCCATATTCACTTACTGGCCGCCGGCGTTCATTAAGGATCCGTTCATTCCGACCACCCTGGTGGCCGTGTGGTGGTCTGGGCGATGCGCCTCTTCTAGCTGATCCTCAGGACGAAGCCAAGCATCGAGGGGAGCAAGGAGCTGGGCGAATTTGGCTGTTTTTCATCAACATCCGTCGCCGGAATCCGCGAGTTCGTGACCATCTCCGTCAACAATTGACTCCATAAAGCAAACCAGCAACCTCAGGGTGAGTTTGCGCCTCTCTAGAACCTTCCGTAGCATCATTTCGTCGACCGTAGCTATAGTTAGCCACTTGGCCGGATTGCGCCGCCGCAGTTGAGCTCGCCGGAGCAACTCCGGTGACCTCTAGTTGGCAGTGATGGTACCATCTTACTCCGCATCGTGTAACGGTTCGAATGAGACCATTTCCACCATCTCTGGCGCTCAAAATCGTCGTCGTCGTCGATCGCCGGAGCTCTCTCCGGCGAGGTGACGTGGCTAGTCAACTCCAGAGTCAAATTGACTAGTCTTCGCCTACGTGGCAGCTGAGGTGGACACGACCCCACTGGTCAGCTGCTAGGGTTAGATCTGTACCGGGTACCTGTAGTCATTTTTCTTTTAAATTTAAATCCCTTAAATTGCTGCAACTTTACATTAATTTAGAAAATTCAATTTAAGTCAGAAAAATATAAATAAGATATCAAAATGCTCCTAAAAATAAACTCCATCCAATAAAAATATAAAATGATAAAAATTTCATTATTTAATACTTATTAAATAAGCCTTTTCTTTAATTCTAAATTGAATTAAAATTCAATAAATTGGAAAACCTTCTAAAATAAATAAAAACCAGTAAGAAAAATAAAGAAAACATTAAAGCTATTTTTCTTTATTTGTTATTTTGTTAAATCTTTATTAGTGGATATTTAAACCCTAATTAATAATTACCTTAATTATTAATTCTTTAAAAATAATAAAAGGACAAATCCAATATTATTTTTATTTCAAAGTTATTAATAGCTTCAACTTTATTAATGAAGTTATTAATCCAAGAATTATAGGGTAATTAGGACAACCCTAGATCCATTATAAATAAAGTTATAACCTCATCATTTCATGTGATTCCTAAAACCCTAAATTAATTAGGAACCCTAGTTCCATTATTACATGTGAACCCTAATTTGCTTCTAACCTAAACTCAAGGTTAGAACAGGTGATCATGGTACTTTATTTCAAATCATAGCACCATCATTAGCAACTAAAAGACATACCTATGTCCACATAAAATGTAGAACCCTATCACTAGCAATTTTGTATTCCATGTATGCATACCACTAAACCTAGTTGATCAAGTAGGATCAACCAAGTTTAAACCCTAGCTTCTACTGTCAAAACCATCATCCTTATTCATCCATGCTTAGCATCACACCATTGTGATGAACCCCAATAGCATCTAGGCCCAATATTTATCATTACATTCCATACTCCACTTAAACCTACTAGTGTGAGATAATTATGAACCATCCTATTTAGGAACCAAACATCCTTTACTTAGTGAATCCAAAGGTAAACCTTAGGCAACCACAACCTTAATTGTAATACTTCTTATTACTTAAGAAGTATGTTCTTCAAAAGTTATTCTTTTGAAGAAAATAAGGAATCATCATCCACCCTATCTAACAGGATCTATAAACCCTAGCCAATTATCACCAATAAGGTATACCACCTTGATAGCAACTATTGGTAATTAGGATGCCTAGGCTTAACTCAAACTTACAAGCCCTAGGTGTTGATGAATCCAACATTGTTGGGATCCATCTAATACTTACTCCAACAACTACATGAAACCATAGTCAACCATAGAACCCCCAACTTAATTATCATACTTGTCCTTTATTAAAGAATATGTTCTTAAAAAGTTATTCTTTTGAAGTATATAATAATCAATCATTAACCATGACATATAGTGCTAAAACCAACCACTATTCATTACATGTTAGGATTTTACCAAATGTTATCGTTGTGTGCTATTAATGCTATTATTATGATATATTGCGAGCACATGTTTAGGATACCATGTAACCACACCTGAATAAGAACCTTGTATGAGAATCATTCTAAAAGTGCAACACACCCGAAACTAATCATTACCACTCACTAATCCTAAATCATCGGGGTTAGGTCACGCTTAGAGCGATTGCATCTCATACTTATGCATTATTGCATCCTTGCCAATCTTTTAAACATCGTCCTTCCCGGACGATGATGCTATTTCAGAATTTGGAGTTATTGCGTATCGAAGACCTTGCCTGCATAATCTTGCAGTCAAGAAAGGCAAGTTCATCACTTGCTCATGTCATTTGAGTATTTCTATCAAAGTACTTGCAAAGTATTATGGTTATCACTATTGCATAAAAATCAAAACCACTACTTTCATAAATATGAATATGACTATGTGGTGGGCAATGGAACCATGGATTGTGTTGATATGGTGGAGGTTCCATTGCACGGGTTATATCCATCTAGGATTAAACAACAAATGTCGCCAGTGATTCTTGTGCCGTAATACCCGTGTTAACCATAAGATCCGGAGTGGGACGGAGTAGTCAAAAGTGTTTCCACCTCTCGTTCATCAACGGATGCGCTTACCGTAGCCGTTGTGTCTGGCGGAACAACCGGAGGGTGGGGATCCCATTCTAATTCCCCACGGTAAAGCATTGCTTGCCGTAGCAGTTGTGTCTTGCGGAACAACCGGAGGGTGGGGATCCCATTCTAATTCCCCACGGTAATGCGGTCTATGATGGGTTGCAGCTACCGGCGTAGGAGTGTATGGTAGAGCCCATCACTGTCGTCGTGGTCGGGGTCCACCCTAAAATTACGGGAATAATGGGACCGGCGTGGACCCAGGGTCGGGGCATGCAACAACGGGTGGGTGTTCGAGGTAGCGGAGGAACATGATTGGCTAGACCTTATACCGGGCCTCGCACCATAGGAAGTGTGGACGGGTCATTCCCGGTTGGCACCAAGGTTAAGATCTCTTATGGGTAAAGCAACACACCTCTGCAGAGTGTAAAGAACCGTGACCTGTCACTCCCTGTTCCGGGATATGGAGCTGCGAACGCTGCCGGAAAGGAGCGCCATGAAGTTCTAGTAAACCGGTGAAGGCCGACGGACATAGTTCTTCCGAATAAAAGAAACCTTTTTAAGAAATGGTTATGAAAACTTGCATTGGTATTAGACTTTCCGGTCTAATGCCGTAGCTAGTGCATTAAACACCTCTTTCTTATAATGAACTTGTTGAGTACGCTCGTACTCATCCCACTCTTAAATCCCCTGCTTAGATATGGAGGCACCGAAGGAGGATCTACAGTGCAACACGAAGACCGAGGAGTCAACCACTACTTCAAGGGACATGAACCTATCAGAGGAGGCAGATACCACATCCAATAAGGAGAAACCTAGATTAGCAATAGAAAGGAACTAGCTTCCTAAACTTAGCTCCTATTTAGCTAGAATCTATTCATAGCCTCTGTAGCTAGTTAAATACTCTACAAATAGAGTTCGTGATAAGACTAGTCTACGAGTCGTTCTTCTGGAGTTATTTGCAGTTTTACCTCATTGTATAGTAGGAGGATGTGATGATCTTATGTAACAGAGTCAATGTTGTAATTCTATAGACATGCCTTGGACCCGCATATGTTTCTGTTGTACCACTCTGAGCGATATAATACTAGTGGAACGGTGTTTCATTGGTGTTATATCAGACTTGCATACTACACCATGCAGTGGTATGCCGGGTCACCACAGTTGGTATCAGAGCAAATGCTTTGACCTTAGGATTAAAACCCTTTAAAGGAGACCTATAGGATTGGTAGTGTCTATAGGAAGTTTTCTTAGTTAAACCAAATATTCTTATGACTTAAGATGGATATTCACTTGAGAATAATCCTGACACACTTGAGTCAACATTTCTTACATATCCTTCCAAAGTTAGTTAGTTAATCTCAAACATGTAGCTTACCATTAAGTCCTTAAAACAATAGATGAGTAGATCACAGTTGGTATACAATACATGGTAGTCCAAAGAGAGGATACAACCATAAGGAAGATATCCTATTGGAAGATGTGTACCAACACATGTTATAGTTAAATAAGAATTACTCAGACCTGTACTAGAAGTAATATCAAGTGATGAAGATAATTAAGATATCCTAATAGAAGATGTAGACCCAGATAAGTAATGAGTAGGTAAAATTATCTAGACGTGTGAAACAATTGATAGTAAGTGATAACTATGAGTCATATGAGGTAGTATAGACCATGATGAGTCAATCATGGGAGATAAGGAAGAGAGATATGAATAAAATATGATTACTTACATGGTAGAGTTGTGAATCATATATGATTCACTTGAGAAAAATACCATATCCATGAACTAATAAAGTAAGGAGGAGATTAATTCAACCAGGGTAGCCAAGTGGAGTTTTATACTCAATACCTATTGAGATATTGTGAATACACCATAAACTCTAGGCTTATATCCCAACCTTAACTTGTGAACCACTTGGTGATCATAAGTAGAACTCTACCACATCTACATTCCACTTATTCTTCACCTAATAAATAGAAGAGAATCTTAGAATAAAACTCCATACTTAATATGGTGAGAAACCATCCATCCATATGACCAAAGTTAACTATAAAAAGAACTATAACAACTTTAGTTACTTTAGTGATAAATTGAGGATAGTAATAGAAGTTAGGGATTTCTATTTTCGTGCCTTCGGGTCCTTAGTTGTACTCATTTTCCCCAGCTCCTTAGTTTTTCCTCAGTTTTCCCCAAGCCCTTGTCTGAACCGCAGAAGGAGCTCGGACGGAAGGAATCCGTTAAGTTGACCGTTCCGTGCTGACGAGTGGGGTCGTGTCGTTTGTGGGGTCGCGTCGTGTGGGACCGCGTCGTGTGGGGCTGGTAGGAAGGGACCGCGTGGGACCGGACGAGGCCGTGTTTGTGTGGCCGTAGCGTGTGGGGCCGTAGCGTGTGGAGCCGTGTGGGTCCGGGACGGGGGCACGAGTGGTTTCTGTCTCTTTCGCGCAGATTAGCAGTTTTCAATTTACCTTTTTCCTCTCTATCGCTCGATCTCATTCATATTTGATAGCCCAAATTGGTAGCAAATCTAGAGCAGCTTCTCCTTCTGTTTTTTAACGCCATTCATTTCTTTATGCCTTCGTTTTTACCCAATCATGTAGGAAATCTAGGGCACAAATCCAGAGAAAAATATAGGATAAGCTGCATACGAGCAACCAACATAGCATAGATATATTCAGGACAGATCCAAAAGTAGTACCGATAGATCCAACATAAGCTACATTTTACATGAAATTAAGCTGCTCTACAGATAGAGCAGTCACATACAGAGAGTGCAGTAGGCACGTTCAACGCCTCCACGCGTGTGACTCGCTTGGAGGTTGCGCAGGTGAATCCCAAGTGCTTTGTGTTTGGCCATGTACGCATGCACGTTCACGGTCCTTCCAACTCTAGCGCCACATCTGCCAATGGATTCAGCATGGTTCACCAGGGAGTTGAAGTCGGTGGCGCGGAGCTTCCTGTTGCAGAAGGGGCACTTGTAAATGCCTCGAGCAAAAGGGCCATCGTAATGGCCGGACTGCAGCCTCCTGAGGACGTGACGAGTCTTGGTGTGGAAGGACTCATCGTCGCTGTCGACGTCGCTGCTCTGCACCTGTCACGTAGCACCAAAGATCGTGCAAAAAACACGGAGTCAATTGCAACGATGATGGAACAGAGAGTGAACAAAAAATCATGCATGATAATATGGGCTCGAAAAAAAGAGGTAGCCTCAGTTACATTGGACACACTTATATCCAGGATTTGAGTCGAGCAAACCAAAGATCATGCACAACAAATTTGTACACACCAATTGTTTCTCGACCAAACCACTGAATCAATTTATGCCCAAATATTCATCATCATCGGCACAAATCTTAAACAAAAGCAAATCACAAACACTAATAACGCAAGATCTAACACAAAAGGATCGAACTAGGAACAGACGAACGAGTAATAACGCAAGATCTAACAAAAAAGGATTGAACTAGGAACGGACGAACCGTAATAACGGTAGATCTAACACAAAATGATTGAAATGAGATAAGAACAAGGGAACAAAGGGTTACCTCCGGCTCGTTGTCGACGATGGTGGTGTCGTAGGGGTTCTCCGGCGCGTCGTCTTGCGCTCGGTTCGTATGGGTCCCAATCGACGGGGGACCGGACGGTGGCGGCGGCCGATGCGCCCGGCTGCTACGTTGGAAGCGGCGACGGGGGCCCGGACGGGGGCGGCGGCCGATGCGCCGGCTGCTACGTTGGAAGCAGCGACGAGGGGCCCGGACGGGGGCGGCGGCCGATGCGCCGGCTGCTACGATGGAAGCGGCGACGGGGGCCCGGACGGGGGCGGCGGCTGATGTGCCGACAATGGGCATCTCATTCTTCTCCATCGCCGGCGGTTTTCTTCGGGGTTTTTTCTTCGGTTGTGGAGAAGATGATGGGAAAGGAGAGGCGGTTGCAGTGAGCCAGTGAGAACGTGCGTCGAGGGAGAGAAAGAGGGGCTCTATAAAGACGAAGGTGGCGTGTACCGCAACACGCGTCCGCTATGCACGGCAACACGCGTCGCGCTATGCACGGCTGCGGCGTGCACCGCTACCCGAGTCTAACCCCGGGACGTTTGGTGTACTCGGTTATAACCTCAGGCCTTATACAGAAATTTTATCTGTACTCAGTTTTCCCCTCGAGGACTTAGACCGGCAAGTGCAATATACTCAGTTTTACCCTCAAGTAGCTAGTCAACAGAGAGTCAACAAATGAGATTAACATAGCTAATTGAGTCATTTCATGCGCAAAAAAATCCAAAAAAATAAAAACATAGTGGCAACTACTCATGGAGTCTTCCTACGCAACCTGCCACCTAGAAAACCTTAACAAACATATATAAATCAAGTTTTACCACAAATTGCCACTTCTCGGAATCACTAGTGTAGCTATGAAGATGCATGGTTTTCCACCCAAACCCCTTTGCAAAACATCTTTCCCAAAACATAGTTTGTCTAAATGATGCCATAATTGTCACACTCATGTATATTTGAATTGCAAATAATTTGATGTAGCCCAATATGAATTATATTGTACAAAACACACATTTTTCATTTTGTAATTCTTTTGTTTGAATTCCTTAGTCTATTTACTGTTTATGTGCCCTTGGATTCTTAGTACTACTCAGTTTTGCCCTCAAGTACTTGTCACAAATGCTCGAGAAGCCCAAACTTATCCTGATTGGTTGAGCCGTTGTCACACGGATCGACTCCACGAACCGTTGATCCACTGATCTAACAGGCAGTATACCCCTATCCGTCTCTTCGTGGCAACCTCTCTCTCTCTCTCTCTCTTCGTGGCCACCCATCTCTCTCTCTCTCTCTCTGTCGGTGGAGAATGCAATGACGAGTTTGCCACTTAATATATAGTATTGGTATAAACATGAGGCATACATATTTGCGGATTTCGGTGATTGCATTATTTGTCAGCCCTCTAACAATTATCAACTATCTTGAGCTGTCCTTTTCTTTTAGGGAATATAGTTTGGGATATAGTATTGGTATTTTGAAACGGCCTAAAAGTGGTATAATTTTGTTATAAACATGAGGCATACATTTTTGCGGATTTCGGCGATTGCATTATTTGTCACCCCTCTAACAATTATCAACTATCTTTAGCTGTCCTTTTCTTTTAGGGAATATAGTTTGGGATATGGTATTGGTATTTTGGAAAGGCCTAAAAGTGGTATAATTTTGGTATAAACATGAGGCATACATTTTTGCGGATTTCGGCGATTGCATTATTTGTCACCCCTCTAACAATTATCAACTATCTTTAGCTGTCCTTTTCTTTTAGGGAATATAGTTTGGGATATGGTATTGGTATTTTGGAAAGGCCTAAAAGTGGTATAATTTTGGTATAAACATGAGGCATACATATTTGCGGATTTCGGGGATTGCATTATTTGTCACCCCTCTAACAATTATCAACTATCTTGAGCTGTCCTTTTCTTTTAGGGAATATAGTTTGGGATATAGTATTGGTATTTTGAAACGGCCTAAAAGTGGTATAATTTTGTTATAAACATGAGGCATACATTTTTGCGAATTTCGGCGATTGCATTATTTGTCACCCCTCTAACAATTATCAACTATCTTTAGCTGTCCTTTTCTTTTAGGGAATATAGTTTGGTAATTTCGGTGAATGCACACACTAACTTTGAAAACAACTACAAGTACATGTAACTCGAATAATGGATTTGTAACTAGGTATCCCTTGTAACAACTTCTAGCGCACTGGTGAGCAATGATAAGAATCCGATCGTAATTATACAACAAAAAAAACAACCAGCCATCAGATTAGCTTGCTTCTTCAACTCGATCAGCTGCCTTAATTGCTTGTTCATTTTCTTCAGTTCTCCCTTCACTTCCACCAGTTGGGAGCATTAGGCATAATCGGAAGGTCCCTAATCGGAACGGCTCCTCTCTCCGCCGCATTCTCTACAGCAAGTCCCCCCCCTCCCAAATTGCGCCCCCCAATAGCGCCAATTGATTCCTGCAACTGAAGCCTACGAACGTACACATCGATCCACTCGAAATGCCTGCATTTCTTCAAGATCCGAAAACAACAACGTGAACCCTAAATCCCAAATTCGAGGGAATAACAAGAAAATCGAGAGAAAACGAGAGAAATTGGAGCGAGATCTAACCTTATCCCCCTCTCTATATGGCAAGCTCTCGCATGCAACGAACTCACGTCCACGGTTGCCGTTCTCGTCCGTCTTACGGATCGACCGCTTCGAGGCTCTGGCGTGGGCGGTCGGGGCATCTTGTCAAAGGCACGGGTCCATACTGCGGCCATGAAGAACGGGAGGTCGAAGAGAAACTAGACATCACCCGCGTGCGGAGAAGGGCTGCCGCCGGCGGAGAAGAAGAACAATGGGGCGCGGAGAAAGAAAGGGGAAGCAATGGCACGGGCACGGGCGCGGGGCTAGCTCGGGCTCCCATTTTGCAACGGTCACACGGGTAAGGCTGTGGGTCCGGCGCGCTCACGTGGACAAGTTGTGGGTCCCACGATGATCTGGATAAGTGGAGACGTGTCCACTGCGGGGCACCAACGGCGGCCCCACTTGCCGGCACCAACCAACGTCAACTAAACGGGATTCCTTCCGTCCGAGCTCTTTCTGCGGGTTATAGACAAGAAGTTGGGGAAAACTGAGGAAAAACTAAGGAGCTGGGGAAAACTGAGTACAACTAAGGACCCGAGGGCACGAAAATAGAAATCCCTAGAAGTTAACTGGTAGAATAGAAAACCAATTCTCAATATCTTAGTAATTAAAGGAGAACATAAAATGTTAATTAAGCCACCATCTCATCCTGGTTAGGGGAGATTAACCCTAGCACATGCAATATAATGTCATCCCAATTCTATAAACTAGAATTGTATCTCAACCCTAGTTTATGCATCACTATGGTGATCATAATATGAACCTAGGCCATAATTGAGATTTCAACCAATTGCCATTAGGTAAATATCATTATCACCCTAAGAAATGCTCATTAGCTGAATTCTATGCTTCACAAATTAACCCTAAGAAACATCTAGTGCTTAAACTCATAATTAAATCCATGGGTGGTGATCACCCACTTATCTCTGTAAATAAAGCCCAACCTTGAGGAGAATAATGCATACTCTAGAATTTTAAGTTATATTTAAAATATAAAACTAATACTAACCTTGAATTTGGATTATTATCAAACCTACAAAATCCTAAGAAAATGTTGTTCACATGAAATGTCAGTGACTAATTCCTCAAATGGAAACCAAGACATAGTAACAAACTACTCGTAATACTTTGAGATGAAAGTATAACTCTCATCATTCTAAACGAGAATTGATTGTATAATAAAAAGAGAATTAAAGTAAAAATATAAGATTAGGTCCAAATGTTATTCACAAATATGCAAGTAATTCAATATAAAATATGAATTCAAAATAGAACAAGGAAACAATAGTCGAGTAAACTAAATCTTGAATAAATGAGCATCATTACAAATTATTTACAAACGAGTATTGAATTCATAAATGAGTTCAAATAATAAATACAAAATAGAAAAATTAAAACAGAAAAAGGAAAATAGAAAGGAAGAAGAGGTGGACTTACCGGACCTCACCTGGATGTAACGGCCGACGGCAGCCCGGTAGAAGCCCAACAACGCCCGGTCCAGCCCGACCCAGGTAACGATTCGTATAAAAAAGAAGAAAAACATGTTCTTCTTCGTCCCTGAGAACGACACGGCGGAGGAGCGCCCTGGCCACGTCCCCGGCGATGATAAGCTCGACCCGGACGTCGCCAAGCCCTCCAGAATTTCACCCTATCGAATTCGCATCCGTCCTCATCCCTAAATCGCCAAGATTCGCGCCCAGGAGACCTCACCGGCATCACCGTTAAATCAAGTCCGTCGCCGGCGAGAAGTCACGATTGAGACCTTTCCCTTAGCTATAAGACCTCCTCAAGCATCGGGCAGAGAACCCTAGTGCCTCTCCGCTCACTCAATCGACCTCTAACCCTCTCCATCTCTCGCCATATTCACTTACTGGCCGCCGGCGTTCATCAAGGATCCGTTCATTCCGACCACCCTGGTGGCCGTGTGGTGGTCTGGGCGACGCGCCTCTTCTAGCTGATCCTCAGGACGAAGCCAAGCATCGAGGGGAGCAAGGAGCTGGGCGAATTTGGCTGTTTTTCATCAACAGCTGTCGCCGGAATCCGCGAGTTCGTGACCATCTCCGTCAACAATTGACTCCATAAAGCAAACCAGCAACCTCAGGGTGAGTTTGCGCCTCTCTAGAACCTTCCGTAGCATCATTTCGTCGACCGTAGCTATAGTTAGCCACTTGGCCGGATTGCGCCGCCGCCAGTTGAGCTCGCCGGAGCAACTCCGGTGACCTCTAGTTGGCAGTGATGGTACCATCTTACTCCGCATCGTGTAACGGTTCGAATGAGACCATTTCCACCATCTCTGGCGCTCAAAATCGTCGTCGTCGTCGATCGCCGGAGCTCTCTCCGGCGAGGTGACGTGGCTAGTCAACTCCAGAGTCAAATTGACTAGTCTTCGCCTACGTGGCAGCTGAGGTGGACACGACCCCACTGGTCGACTGCTAGGGTTAGATGCGTACTAGGTACTGTAGTCATTTTTCTTTTAAATTTAAATCCCTTAAATTGCTGCAACTTTACATTAATTTAGAAAATTCAATTTAAGTCAGAAAAATCTAAATAAGATATCAAAATGCTCCTAAAAATAAACTCCATCCAATAAAAATATAAAATGATAAAAATTTCATTATTTAATACTTATTAAATAAGCCTTTTCTTTAATTCTAAATTGAATTAAAATTCAATAAATTGGAAAACCTTCTAAAATAAATAAAAACCAGTAAGAAAAATAAAGAAAACATTAAAGCTATTTTTCTTTATTTGTTATTTTGTTAAATCTTTATTAGTGGATATTTAAACCCTAATTAATAATTACCTTAATTATTAATTCTTTAAAAATAATAAAAGGACAAATCCAATATTATTTTTATTTCAAAGTTATTAATAGCTTCAACTTTATTAATGAAGTTATTAATCCAAGAATTATAGGGTAATTAGGACAACCCTAGATCCATTATAAATAAAGTTATAACCTCATCATTTCATGTGATTCCTAACACCCTAAATTAATTAGGAACCCTAGTTCCATTATTACATGTGAACCCTAATTTTCTTCTAACCTAAACTCAAGGTTAGAACAGGTGATCATGGTACTTTATTTCAAATCATAGCACCATCATTAGCAACTAAAAGACATACCTATGTCCACATAAAATGTAGAACCCTATCACTAGCAATTTTGTATTCCATGTATGCATACCACTAAACCTAGTTGATCAAGTAGGATCAACCAAGTTTAAACCCTAGCTTCTACTGTCAAAACCATCATCCTTATTCATCCATGCTTAGCATCACACCATTGTGATGAACCCCAATAGCATCTAGGCCCAATATTTATCATTACATTCCATACTCCACTTAAACCTACTAGTGTGAGATAATTATGAACCATCCTATTTAGGAACCAAACATCCTTTACTTAGTGAATCCAAAGGTAAACCTTAGGCAACCACAACCTTAATTGTAATACTTCTTATTACTTAAGAAGTATGTTCTTCAAAAGTTATTCTTTTGAAGAAAATAAGGAATCATCATCCACCCTATCTAACGGGATCTATAAACCCTAGCCAATTATCACCAATAAGGTATACCACCTTGATAGCAACTATTGGTAATTAGGATGCCTAGGCTTAACTCAAACTTACAAGCCCTAGGTGTTGATGAATCCAACATTGTTGGGATCCATCTAATACTTACTCCAACAACTACATGAAACCATAGTCAACCATAGAACCCCCAACTTAATTATCATACTTGTCCTTTATTAAAGAATATGTTCTTCAAAAGTTATTCTTTTGAAGTATATAATAATCAATCATTAACCATGACATATAGTGCTAAAACCAACCACTATTCACTACATGTTAGGATTTTACCAAATGTTATCGTTGTGTGCTATTAATGCTATTATTATGATATATTGCAGCACATGTTTAGGATACCATGTAACCACACCTGAATAAGAACCTTGTATGAGAATCATTCTAAAAGTGCAACACACCCGAAACTAATCATTACCACTCACTAATGCTAAATCATCGGGGTTAGGTCACGCTTAGAGCGATTGCATCTCATACTTATGCATTATTGCATCCTTGCCAATCTTTTAAACATCGTCCTTACCGGACGATGATGCTATTTCAGAATTTGGAGTTATTGCGTATCGAAGACCTTGCTGCATAATCTTGCGATCAAGAAAGGCAAGTTCATCACTTGCTCATGTCATTTGAGTATTTCTATCAAATTACTTGCAAAGTATTATGGTTATCACTATTGCATAAAAATCAAAACCACTACTTTCATAACTATGAATATGACTATGTGGTGGGCAATGGAACCATGGATTGTGTTGATATGGTGAAGGTTCCATTGCACGGGTTATATCCATCTAGGATTAAACAACAAATGTCGCCGATGATTCTTGTGCCGTAATACCCGTGTTAACCATAAGATCCGGAGTGGGACGGAGTAGTCAAAAGTGTTTCCACCTCTCGTTCATCAACGGATGCGCTTACCGTAGCGGTTGTGTACGGCGGAACAACCGGAGGGTGGGGATCCCATTCTAATTCCCCACGGTAAAGCATTGCTTGCCGTAGCGATTGTGTCTTGCGGAACAACCGGAGGGTGGGGATCCCATTCTAATTCCCCACGGTAATGCGGTCTATGATGGGTTGCGGCTACCGGCGTAGGAGTGTATGGTAGAGCCCGAGCATTGTCGTCGTGGTCGGGGTCCACCCTGAAATTACGGGAATAATGGGACCGGCGTGGACCCAGGGTCGGGGCATGCAACAACGGGTGGGTGTTCGAGGTAGCGGAGGAACATGATTGGCTAGACCTTATACCGGGCCTCACACCATAGGAAGTGTGGACGGGTCATTCCCGGTTGGCACCAAGGTTAAGATCTCTTATGGGTAAAGCAACACACCTCTGCGAGTGTAAAGAACCGTGACTGTCACTCCCTGTTCGGGATATGGAACTGCGAACGCTGCCGGAAAGGAGCTCCATGAAGTTCTAGTAAACCGGTGAAGGCTGACGGACATAGTTCTTCTGAATAAAAGAAACCTTTTTAAGAAATGGTTATGAAAACTTGCATTGGTATTAGACTTTGTGGTCTAATGCTGTAGCTAGTGCATTAAACACCTCTTTCCTATAATGAACTTGTTGAGTACGCTCGTACTCATCCCACTCTTAAATCCCCTGCTTAGATATGGAGGCACCGAAGGAGGATCTACAGTGCAACACGAAGACCGAGGAGTCAACCACTACTTCAAGGGACAGGAACCTATCAGAGGAGGCAGATACCACATCCAATAAGGAGAAACCTAGATTAGCAATAGAAAGGAACTAGCTTCCTAAACTTAGCTCCTATTTAGCTAGAATCTATTCATAGCCTCTGTAGCTAGTTAAATACTCTACAAATAGAGTTCGTGATAAGACTAGTCTACGAGTCGTTCTTCTGGAGTTATTTGCAGTTTTACCTCATTGTATAGTAGGAGGTTGTGACGATCTTATGTAACAGAGTCAATGTTGTAATTCTATAGACATGCCTTGAACCCGCATATGTTTCTGTTGTACCACTCTGAGCGATATAATACTAGTGGAACGGTGTTTCATTGGTGTTATATCAGACTTGCATACTACACCATGCAGTGGTATGCCGGGTCACCACATAATATTACTCCACAACATTAGTTGCTGTGGTGGGATTCAGGAGGGAAATATTTCAGCACTTCTTGTGTTCTTGCCATTGCATTTGGTGCATAGATTTGACTTATCCATGCAGATTTGTGGAAGAGGATGTTGATAAGCTTGTTACACTTGGGTTATTGTACCCGAAACTTAATCATCTTGTGTTATTGGAACCCTAGACGGATTAGTGACTTGGTGGTGTCACAGAGCTCAATCATTGTGGTGCAAAGGTCGGTGGCGATTATTGGGTGTTATATTGTGATCCAAATTCATATACTAAAGGGAGGCTAACTTCTGACGAGCGGAGCGAGGCCCGTCGACGGTAGGCTTATCAGATTATAAGGTAACCCACGACGCTTGTAAACACTCCCCGATATAGTAAAATTTTGATGGCTGGCGCCCGTGGTTTTTTTCCCTTCTGTGCTGGAAGGGGTTTTCCACGTTAAATCTCGTGTCTCCGCTGCGTTTTCTTTTATCGTTCATCGTTATTTGCTTGTCGCTTTTATAACATTAGGGACGTCCAATTAAGTTGTGGAGATTTCTCTAAGCTTGTATAGGTTCGGTGACCACCTCCAAGGGTTTCATGGTGGATTGTGCCATCCTGCATTGTGCAAGAGCTCGAGAAGAATACAACAAGCCATGCATTCGGGGGGGGGGGGGGCATTTGGTCTCTACATAGCTCCAACGGGGATCAGCTTCCTTTGTGACCTGAACTTCGGGATACATCGTCATTTTCTTGTACCTCGATTATTTATATACCCGAGCTCTTCACTTATGCATTTTACTTTGTGATAATCTTTGTGATTGAAGTTATATATGTTCCTATCACGTAGTTGCTTATCTAGTTTACCGTAAATTATTCATGCACATAGTTGAGCCTAATGTATTTATGTATTTAAGTTTTGTATTTGATATCTTGGGGTAAGTTATATATCTTGTCATAGTTTAAATGTTTAATCCGAGTTGGCTGTTGTGATGGCCGATCCTTTGGCGTACGCTCTGGTTGATGAGTTCATGATGCATGGTTCTTGCGGGCGGATGAATGGAAATGCTAGTACATCTGGTAAGGTGTTTGCTCTACGAGGTTTCTAAAGTCTCTCTTCAAGGAGACGTATGTTGATCATTCTTGTTACCCGGTGTGTAGGCGGCATGTTGATGGGCTGATTTTTGTGAAAGGTGTCCATACTTAAGATAAAAATTGTGGGTTGTTTTGTATCACATCGCCTTTCTGAAGAGATATCAATTATCAAACCCATATTAACGTTCTAGTGATGTAATAAGACCAATTTAGTTAGTACATTACCAAGGGGTCTGGCCGTGCAAACGTAGATCTGCGGCCGTTTGGAGCTTCTTCGTATGAGTAAGATGCTGGAGGAGTTGATGAAGTGACAGAGTACATGAACTGCCGCTTCAAGGCCGGCCACATAGTCATGCTCTGAACCGGTACATGAGCGGAAGAGGCGATTAGGAGAGGCGGCAGCCAGAACCTATCTAGGGTTCCATTCTCCTCACCGGCGATGCTGTCAGTTCGCTCCGCCTCCGGTGTTCTTGGGGTCTTGGAGGTTTGGCAGACCACAGCCCCTCGCCGGCGGGAAGTTTCCCTTTTTTTAGGAAGTTTTTCAGTGTCTTTTTTAGGATGGTGAATCATGTAATCAAAATAAGGTACTCTCGGCTCTATCCTCGTTTCGGTGGTGCATCTAGCTCTAACGGAGGATGCGTGGAGTTGTGTGCCCGGTGGATCTTCTACGATCCACTCGGTTTTCGTATTCGTTGGTATAGTTTCATGTGAGTCTTTCCCGATCTACGAATGATATCATTGGCGATGGTTGTTGCTCTGGTGCGTTGGTCTTTTAGGGCCTTAGCACGATGACTTCCCGTCGGTCTACTACAAGAAGCTCTACTACGACAAGCTTTGCCCAACTCCGATGATGGAGGAGCGAGGACGACGGCGCTCCTTCGGCCCGTGCTAGTGTTTGTAGTCTTCGCTGGGTGATTCAAGTACCTATTTGTAATTTTTATTACTCCCTCCGTTCCTTTCTATAATGCCTATTGTTTTTTCACATTTGTTTCATAATATAAGAGTAAAGCTATGTTTTTTTTGCAAAGAACCCCTTCCACCGATCAGGTCAAGTCCAGAAAATCTAGAAACCGATCTGGTCATGTATTTCTGAGATCTATTTTCAGTTTCCTATTTTGTCTGTGATATCGCTAGGGGGTTTTGTGTGAAAAAATGGCTCGCGCTAATTTCCGTGCCAAAAAACAATAGACACTATAGAAAGGAACGGAGGGAGTACTTTTTAGGTTGTTTGTACCACTGTTGATGATTATTAATAGAGGTGGAATTTCCCAAAAAAGAGAGTACATGAACCGTCGACATCTCTTTACATTTCGTTTTTCCTTAAAGTATGAAGAAACCTTAGCTCTACCGTTGATACGGATATCCAGGCCTGGTACACTAGGACAACTATTGATATGATGATTAAGTCTAAGGTTGTACCAGTATTTTATCATAGTCTTGTTATTAGAAAATAATAATGTAGCCAGGTCATATGGTGGGCCATTAGGGTTTAAATTAGTGTTTGTTTGACTTGAGCCTGTCCGAGTCAAACTACGTTAGGCCCAATAGGGCTGGCCGGCCACCTCTCCCTCCTATAAGGAGATGGTGCGGCCTAGGGTTTGGTAGATTAGATTGAATTCAGAATATGTAGAACTTTTAGTTCATACTATCACCGTCCCTATGGGATCGGCGTGCGTGACGGCGTCTTGGACGTTCGTCCGGTTATCCAATAAAGGTGTGGGAGTTCTTGAGTCTGTCAAGAGTAATTATATATGCTTGAGTATCCTTAAATCTATCAAGGAAGTTCAAGATCTATCGGTCCTATGGATCATCAAGGTGCATCGTGAAAGATCGGGGAAACCAGCCCTCATCATGTGGTATCAGTTTGCTAGGTTGATCACGGTGCATATTGCTTTGTTGCTCGGTTGTTTCTGCTCGGTTGCCGTGGCTACCATTGGGTATGTCGTCGCCATGCTGTTGGTGAAGATCAAGGAGGAAGAGTTGGGCGGCAGAGTCATGTTCGAGAAGGCTTTCGTTCGGATGTGGGCAGCAGCGTCAGCGTTGAAGATCGACCGAGTTCAGTAGATCGCATCGATCTACGTACCTGCAATTCCGTGTTCGGCAGATCGGTTGAAGAGTAACCGTGGACTGATTGGACTCCATAAGCTAGCAGGTTGCTTTGGTATAGGTTTGACGTGAGATTTTTTTTCTCGCGGGCCCAGCAAAGGAAAGGAAAGAAGTCGTTTGCATCAAGGATGAAATAAGGAATACAAAGGAAAGTTTGGTACGTGCAGATTTGCTGATCGTGTGTTGTTCAGCTGGCCAAGATTAAAGATACGTTGGATTACTTACAGCAGAAGGAGACGCACGTGGTGTACAAGATAATCGTCAGGAGGCGGGCGTTCACGACCGGCAGGCCAGCTGTTTCACCGATTCGAGCCGGCACCACGTCCAGCGCGTCGGCGTTTCACTTGGCAGGGCTGGCTGTCAGACCGGACAGCCCGGCACAAACCGGGTCCAGCACCAGTGCCCACCGGGGCGGATCCAGGGAGCAGCGGAGGTTCACCCGGTCCACAGGCCGGTAGACCGGGCACCATGCCGGTTGGACCGGCGTTCAGGCCGGTCGTATCGGGCCCTAGGCCGACCGTTTCAGGCGTGCAGTCCGGCAGTATCGGCGACCAGACCTGCAACGCCACTTGTGCTGCTGCTGTTTGTTCGTCATGGAGGGGAGAAATTGTGCTCTTCAAGGCAGTAGACATTGGTGTGTCGGAAGGATGTATACTAAGGTGTTGTCAACTTATTTGGATCCAAGGCGGACAGGAACTAGTTCTGTTTTGTTTTGGGTGGTATGTATGGTGCACTTCAGTTGTATTTGGAAGGATACTTGTGTCTTCAATCAGGTTGATGGCGTCGCAGACCAAATGGCGCTAAGGACAAGTCAAGCTAGTCGAGAGGGAGGATGTGGTGTGGAAGACTGACGAGGCATGAGGATGAAGACCGGCGATGTTGCTTATCTGACGCCACCCTTTTTCTAGCAGACCCTCACGCGTTGGGGACAACGCTTCTTGAAGAAGGGGAAAATGATATGGATATCCAGGCCTGGTACACTAGGACAGCCATTGATATGATGATTAAGTCTAAGGTTGTACAAGTATTTTATCATAGTATTGTTATTAGGAAATAATAATGTAGCCAGATCATATGGTGGGCCATTAGGGTTTAAATTAGTGTTTGTTTGACTTGGGCCTGTCCGAGTCAAACTAGGTTAGGCCCAATAGGGCTGGCCGGCCACCTCTCCCTCGTATAAGGAGATGGTGCGGCCTAGGGTTTGGTAGATTAGATTGAATCCAGAATATGTAGAACTTTGAGTTCATACTATCACCGTCCCTATGGGATCGGCGTGCGTGACGGCGTCTTGGACGTTCGCCCGTTATCCAATAAAGGTGTGAGACTTCTTGAGTCTGTCAAGAGTAATTATATGTGCTTGAGTATCCTTGAATCTATCAAGGGAGTTCAAGATCTATCGGTCCTATGGATCATCAAGGTGCATCGTGAAAGATCGGGGAAACCAGCCCTCATCAACCGTCATCTATAAGTCACATAATTTTCGTTTAAACATGATTGGAAACGTTAATAGAGTCTATATGATTTTCCGGTTCAAGTATAATGCGGCGAGATATTGGCTCCAACCGATTAGAAAACAACGAGTCAGCAAGCGGAGCACCATAGGCACCTGTTGCGGCGAAACAAAAACACAAAGATACAACAATGAGCACGATAAGTCAGGCCGCCCCATGAACTAGGCCATGCACCAAGTGCGACGCCGGTGAAATGCACATGTCTGTCCGTAAATAAGTGAACATTTAGCCTCAAATTTTGTCCTTAAAAGAGTGTACTTCTACTTTTTCAATGTACTTTAATGTAGCAACAATTGCTTCTGTTTCATTGCACGACCAATAATATTCGCCACGGAGTAAGCTAGTACTCTCATGTGCGTTTCATATTAGTTGCCGGTGATTTCAATTGAGTGAAAACTAGCAAACCGGCAACTAATATGAAAACTTGAAACAACGACACTGCCAATTTGTTTTTACTAAAAAAAATGAATTAGTGCTAGGAGGAACTAGACACTAAATGATATAGTAGAAGCGTGACCTTGGCGTGAGAATCCAGAAATTTGTTCCTGACAGGAATCGGAATCTAGTCGTTGAGGTGCACCACAGCGATCTCAACCACTGGGCTATGCCCACGTCCTCTGTTTTAGTTATTACACATGTTTAAAGCATGCCTCATCTACCATCGTGGGTATTCATCACGTGAACGCACACTGAGATTCTTAATGTCACCCATATGTGTGAATAATACTTTCCCATTATATATTGTGCTCCAATTTCAACAAATTAGATTTCATATCACATAGGTAGAACCTATGAACGGGGGCAAAGAACCAGAGAGATGTAAGCACACATGAGAATCGGAGACATCGGGATGGTAGCAAATCGATGTTGCAAACAGCTCTCGAATTTCTCGCCTGAAAGTTCTCCGCGGATTCCGTGATCCATACCTTGTTGTGCTAATCGACTGGCTTTGTGAAATTTTGCATGGAGCAGAAGCGCTCCAGCACGTCCCGACTACATTGTGGGAACGCATGGTCAGATGGCGTGGGCATTGCTCTGAAAGGGGGCGTGCTTCCTGCCGGAGACCGGGAACCTCTTGGAAGGGATTGTGGACTCCATGAGCGACAGCGCTTGCCGGGGAAGCTTCGCCCAGATGGGCGGTCCGGCACCTTGTACGGAGTACAAGCTTAACGGCGTCGATGGCTGCTGCTGCGTTCTGTCCTGCAGCAACAGGCATGGGCGTGCGCAGTGGGCGGGCCGGGTGGGCCATGGCCCACCCAGATTTCTGGAAAAAAAACGATGTACCCCAAATATTCGTGGCCCAGTAGCTTTGCCTGTCATTGTCAACGACGAGCAGAGCAACCCGAGAGGAGCTTCCCTTTGTCCCAATTTTTTCGATAACTAGTAAATTGCTCGTGCTATGCTACGAGACAAAACAAAGTGAATAGGGCTTACCAAAGTTATGGTGGAGTTTTTTCATTATAATATTCCCTCCGATTCATATTACTTGATGCTAATATAGATGCATCTAGATATAGTTATAGATACATCCATTTTAGCATCATGTAATATATATCGGAGGGAGTATTATTTATCTATTTATAATAGAATGTACTAATAACTTGATAATACCGCTCAAAGATCTTCCCTCTTAACCTCACGTTCTATGTTCTATTCTTCTATATTATTAATGGATAGATTTTTCGTGACTGTATACCAAATTATTTTTCTATTCTTCTATATTCCATGTTCCATTCTTCTAAACTTATTAACGAATAGACTAATAACTTGCTAATACCACTCAAAGGTGAAGAGGACGTGTAAACATATAAATGGGAGTAATTATTATTAACAGACTCGCATTGTCGAATGTCGATTGGTTAGTAATCAAGCTTCTGTAAAAAAATATAGAATTGTATCTCGATTCATCAAAAAGAGTAGCTCTAATTTAGAGTTTAGACATGGACATATATCGTACTAATTTTAATTTAGGCGTACGTCTGAATTCATGAGCAATCGAAACGCCAATAAAAATTCAGCAACCATCAAACGCAGGCAAATTCTTATTTGATCGATGACTGCGTAACATATTGTTTAGCATTTGCAACGGACATTTGTTAACTGAAGGAAAAAAACAAATCATGACTGATAGACCAAGTTCATCTCCATTTATTTTCCTTGCCATTGATACCAGCCTCATGTACAGTACCTTCCTCCACTGCTGCCAGGGGCTGGGCTCGGAGGCCGAGCTGCCACCTGCCACTATGGCTGGGATCCCCTATGCAGGGACGGAGCCAGCTTCTCATGTTGAGAAGGGTAAAATGGAGTGAATTACTGCTGTAAACTTGATGAGGGGGACGAATTTGACTAAACCAGTGAGAAATTAGGGTGTAATGACTAGTATTCTTCACAAAATCCCAATCACGGGGGTGGCTGAGCCCCCCTCGTCCCCCCTTGTCTCCGTGCCTGCCCCTATGGCCTTCGCTGCCGTGAGCTCCTGCGGCCTCAACGACCACGGGATCTGGTCAATCAGAAGTACATCACGACGGCACTGCTCAGAACGGTCGCGGTAACCCCTCCACCACATTCCATGACAGCACGGCACGCACCTCTTCCGGCATTCCAGCTATGGCGGAGCCCACACCTCTTCCTCTCCAAGGGTTGTCCCTCCCCTCAGCAGCGGCCAAGCCAGCGCTGACTCCTCCACATCTCCTTTAAGCGAGAGGGTGGAGCACGCATGGCATCAGAAGAGGAAGACAGAGATGGAGAGAAGCGCTGCCATGGCGTGGACTGTCAGCCAGGGGTTGGACCAGTTCGTGTCTTCGGGAGATATCGAGTGCTGCCATGCGCATCGATTCGACTGGCCCCACCCGTCAGGTCTGAGAGGGGATGGAGTGAACGGACGACCAGCAACTCGGTTTTTATGAGTAGGAAATAAAAGTATATATTAATATCGTGGAGATATCTATTACACCTAGCCTCTGCAACAATATCATGCCCTAATAGCATAAAGGATGCACACACTTAAAAAATAGAGAAAAATTACAGAAAATAAAAGTCCTGCTACAGAGATCGAAAACTTGAAACAACGACACTGACACCACCAAGACAACACCAGAAGATCAGCTTCTCCATAAGCGACGCCTTCAAGAAAGAAATAGTGCCAAAACGTTGTCATCGTCCGATCATAGATATTAGGTTTTCACCCTGAAGAAAGTTCTCCCTCTCAAAACAATGTCTTCAACAAGAATATTGTCATGCACAACCAATTAAGTCAGACCTTGGATTTTCACCCTAAGAGATAAAACTCTGAACTTCTCCTGTGCAGTCGCCCCCCACATACAAGTCGAGGTTTGAAGTCCCGAAGCTCCAACAATTTCACCTCACCACCAAGATCCGACCACCATTGCTCTTCCACCGATCTCTACCTTTATGACCTTCTCCGCCAGCACCATGGAAAGAAAACGAGCTCCATGGTATTAACAGCCAGCAGAGTTTCGAAGCACTCCCTCTGAAACCAAACAGTCAGATAAAACATGGGTGCGCCCGACCGAAAACACCCAATCCAGCAATCTTCGGGCATTGATCGTACAATCAATTTCGCTGGTAGGACCTTTCGAAACACGACAATCCAGCCAGCCCGGTGGGAAGAAGCTTCCGATCGATCTTCACTTGGCGCAAGAGAAACCCTAGGATAGCCACATTTATTAGGCAGAACGGCAGCCCCCCTCGCCGCCGCCTGCAAGTCGACCTCATCGGCGGGAAGAGGAAGCCGCCACCGACCACAGACTCGTCGATGAGTCGTCCGCCACCACCCCCAAAACCGAAGAAGGCCAACAACGTGAGCCGTCGGAAGGAGGGGGCGCAGAGGAATCACCGGCCACCGTCAGATCTGCAGCCTTCGGGGTCACCCCCGCCAACCAGCGCCATGGCAGACACAGTGCCGAGATTCGACCACCGTGCTGCCCACGCAGCCACAGCTCCACCTCCTCTACCGCGAGATCCCGGGACCACCGCCCCGGCGACCAACACCTCCGACCAGGCCGACATGACGACCTCCACCGCACCACCACGCCTCCACGGCAGCTCACCCCCACAGCCTTCGGCGGCAAGGGCGCCGCCTCCACCGCGTCGACCTCGCGGCAGTGGCGGCGTGATGCGGCTTGAAGGGGAGCCCACCGGCGGTAGTTAGGGTTTCCCCGGGTCGCCCCGTGCGGGAGCGACGCGGGTTCGGGGTCCCTTTCACACTATGGTGTACCATGTGATCTTCTGCTCCTCCCATTCGTCCCCATGTCTCCCAAGATAGCAGAATGTGGAAAAGGGCGACCAAAATCCTAGCTCTGGCGGCTGCCCCCTCCGGCCAGGCCCTCGGCCACACATACCCATCACCGTCTTGCCCCCTTCCGGCCTCCCCCGCTGCTCCAAGGCGACCAGGCCCCAGTGCCCAGCCTCCGCCCTCCCGCTTCGCGCTTATGCTGCTCCGCAACTCGCCAGATTCGCTTGACCGCTCCCTCGAATTCTCAGCCGGTCACCGCCCAAGAAGGTGCCCGTCCTCATCCAAACATCCACAAGGCCACAACGGTAAGGACCAATAGGGTAACATGCAACAGCAGTTCAGCATGTATGCTATGTGTGTTAATGTAAATTTGTGAGAATGTTACTGATAATGTGAAATTGCCTCTATAGAATATCAAATTGCCCTACTATTTGTGTTGATGTAAATAAATTATAGGCGGTGAATTAAATTGTTGTACATAATTAGTGATTTATGTTTATAAGCAACAACCAATTCTTCACACACACACATATATATACGCTATTTGACTTCCTGAAGGCAGAATATTATTTTGCTCCCTAGCTAGACTTGTGGAGGCGCGTCCGTACCACCCACCATCCCGTGCGCCCAAGCGGACATAAACTTATATCACATGCCATATACAACTAGTTGAATGACCGTGCGTTGCTATGGTTCAACAAAATTAGACCATACATTAATCAAAATCATTTTTAGTAGAATTTTATTAATTTGCAACTACTCTTCCTGTTCATACTAATTGACTCAACTTTGTCTAGATACAAATGTATCTAGTTAACAAGCGCGCTGTATCTAGACAAAGTGGGGTCAATTAATTTGGATTAGAGGAAGTATTATTTTCTGGCATCTACTTGCTCCTGTTGACTATCACCCACACTCTTCAAATTTGTTTCCTCTTTACACATTTAAAATAATGCACGTGGAACTTGCATATATACTCATGCTTGTGTAGTTTGTGCTGATGCGACCTCAATTTACATCCTTATGTTTTAGTATATGAGTCAAATATAACCATTTTCGCTTGTAGATATACTGTGGCCTTGTTCTTATATAGATTCCAATATTATTTTAACAACATATAATTTGTTGGCCAAAAAATGCAAAACACGGAAAAACTCATATATGAAACGATAAATGGCTACTGGATTGAACCAATAGTTTCCATTTCAAACTTTGACATTATACATGTTGAGTGATCCGAAGAAACCATTTAGCAAACTCATCTGTAGCTATTACACCAGTGGATATATATGCCCACTATGGCATCCTATATGGATATGGAAAACATTGCTTCAAGTTATTGTTGTAAGTAAGGATTATGAACCTTATCAATCATTGACCATCTAGTACCCATAACAATGCTATTAAACATTAGATTCTTACTACCGTCATTGTTGACATGGCAGCTGAAATGTCACCAATTTTCTGACCGGAGACCTCATAGGAATCATCAATCTTTGTAGAGCATCTTACTTCATACCGAGGGGGTGATCTTGGAACCATTTCTTATCATGACTGCAATTGATACTGGGATGGCTAGATCAGCTACCATAACAAGATCCCTTTCGTTGCCACCATTTTTGTCATTTAAATGCAGAAGAATGATGAATAGTTAACTTTGTAGAAGTGCGAGAAAACTGAATTTGTTCATTATATCTAAATGCAGAAGAATGATGAATAGTTAACTTTGTAGACATGTGAAAAAAATGCTAGTACATTTTAACAACCCTAAAAAATCTAAAAAGTTATTCCAAACAAGTTTAGAGTCTTCTTTATATGAATGTATTCTACTACTGATTCCTTGGCAGAATAGGCATGTGTGATTCACCTTGTCAATCTAAAAAATAAGTGAATAACGGAGGGTGGGTGTTAATAGAGTTATGCACATCTTTGAAGTATAATTGTGCATGTTGTTGCATCCATAAGTAGGACCCATGTCAGAGAGTTAATTACATGCATGATCGAAAATATTTTTGTTCAAAAAATGATGTATTTATGTTCTCTTATCTTTCCTTTGCGAAATGAATGCATAGCACATTCGGTCGATGAGGAACCTTTTATAGACAAAGGTCTCATGTTTCCTAAGTGATTTCAACACTGACATTTCAAAGGAAGTGGAAGATCTATTTAGTCCTTCCAAAAGAGAACCATTTTGTTTTCTCCTTTTAAAGTACTAGCAATGCCGCCGCGCCATATGTGCTGACTCATGGTAATTTTTGGCTATTCGTGGGCTTCTGTTGTGTTTGAATAATGTAGTTAATGGTTTTGCCCATTCGAAATTGTGTGTGTTCAGTTTTTCCATTAGTCAGCAGGTGTGTGTTTTGTTTTTGTACTGAACTGAATACTCGGCTAGTTTTATGTGCTCAGATGCGAATAAGTTCATATTGTCATTTGGCTGTGGGTTTATCTCCGTGTATGTTTTAAAAACAAAGGTGAGGGCGAGTTTAGACAGATTGAGTGTGTAGGACTAAGATGTTTTATTTGCTTACATGTGAGTTTCTGCAGATTGTCACTGGGCAGTGGCTGCACATGGTGAGTGGTTTTCATTCAGATGTGGGTGATTCAGAGCTGCTATTATGATGGACGTGCTCACAAACATGGACATGTATTTCAAGGATGCAGCTGTAGAGCGTTACAGCCTTTCGTGTTTGCCTATGCAATTTTGGGTCTTTGTAGCCTGCGTTTAGATAGCTAGTGAACTGTCTTTGCTTGATGCAGATAGGAAAACGTACCAGTTCATGAAAAGATGTGTACCTGACAATGGAGCTCGGCAAGTTAAAGGAGAAGAAGCTTTTGCTCTTCTTTTGTTCAGCATATGTTGGCAGCTAATGTCTGTTGCTATGTGTTGAGGCAAAACTTGATCAAGGCCATGCAGCGAAGCTAGCGCTGCTGGCAGTTTTCAATTTTCTTTGGCCCTTTGGTTGTCAAGGACTCATGGTACTGCACTGCTGTACATAGTTAGACGGTAGTGTTGCTGTGATGTAAAGCTGCTAGTTTATAAGCGCTTATGGACGGTTGTATGTAAGGTCCTGAAGTCATGCAGATGTGTCAAATTTATGAATGGAATCAGACTGTTGAATGTTCCAAATTAAATAGAATCAGATGGTTACATGGTACTTCGACATCAGTGTAGAGCATAATTAATGCAACCTATTTCCTACCCTCTTGTTATCAGTTTTGACAACATTGTATAGCAAAAACACTGCTTGGATGCAAATTTCGTTGTAGATATCTAGTCTTCTAGAAAGTAACAACCCAAGGAGAATAGAACACCAATTATGCTGGCTCACATTGGACCATCCACAGACATCTATCTTGTAGTAGTAATATGTAATACACATAAAAAGTTGTTCGCGTGATAAAAAAAAGATACATATCTGGTCTACTTAAGGACAAAAGGTAAAATCAAGATGACTCAGCATCCCAAAAGATAGTAATTCATTCAAGACAAAAAAAATGGCGTGACTTAAAAATAAAAGAACTCCGATATTGATCGGAAGGCCCGTTCCACCAGAAGGCCCCTTCCGATCTCTTATTGAGCTGCAGTCTGAATAAGTACAAGGTCATGCTTGCAACAAATCACTTATATGTAAACACTTCGGAGAAGATCTAACTGTACTTTTCTATTGTAAGGAGAAACCCAAATAAGTCTTCAAACATATCAATCTTCTTCTCACTCCCTACACCATCTGATATATGCAATAAAGTAGTAACATATACATATGAAAGGTGGCAGCTAAGAACTGTTAATTCAAGAAAGGCCTAACCAGTCGATTACATTGCACATGCCCAAATAGCTTTATTTCTTATCATTATGCATACTTGTGGGTATGAGCAAAACAAACTCAAATCTCATGAAGCCAGCAAATGATAAGTCAAAACTATAGCCGACCAGCATCACCCTTAGATGTCTGAATCATAGAAATGAAGAATTTTCAAAAGAAAAATCAAAACACATGATAACACAATTACCATAATAGATACTGAAACCTTTTAAACTTAAATAATAGAAAGATAACCTGCACATGATCTACATAAGATGATCAGGAGAACATCTTCGGGTAGCATCTCTGCGACGTACAAAGAGGAAATAAGCTAATATAGCGAAACCATCTCCAAAATAAAAATAGGTTCAACATTCACAACTAATAGAGAACTGTTTGCTTTCTAGGTTTCTGATATTTATGCATACTCGTATCATAGTTCTCAGACATATAGAAAATAATAAGAACAGACCAGCAGTTTTATGTTGCGTAATGCAGATTGACTGCCATTGGCAAGAGCAGCCCCTACTGGTTGACATATAACTAATAATGCCTTGATAGAGACAGAGTTAATTATTTGTTTCCAATCTGCATATGCTGGCTATACAGGATAAGCATCCATATATTATCATTTTTAATAACCAAGAAGTCCTCTCAAATCCTTACACTTCTATCTTTGTCACTCCCTTGACTATCTGCCCTAGGGGATGGTATTTTATCCTCCATCATAATAACAGTAACAAATAAGTAATAAATTTTTGAGCGCACTCCATGTATGAATGCAAATATTAAATAAGTGGTCATTCACCAGAAGCGAATGTCAACGTGAACTAACCTCCACCACGGTTTTTCATTGTGTGCTTACAACTATAGCTTCCATCCTCACTACCTTGACATTTAAGAACAATTTGCAGAGTTAAGAAACAAAACGCTGAAATGCATAATGATGAGTGATGGCCATGAACCTCAATAAAAAGAACACATGGAGTATAGGCTGCACAACATCATAACTTGAACATCCAGTCCACAATGTTCAGGCCTAACCCTGCAATTTGTATTGTCAATGGTCAAGTTCTCTCAAACCAAATAAATAGGAGGGCAGCAAGCATAAATTAGAAACAATATCAGGCAAAGGAGTTTGTAAATACGGAAAATAAGGAAGGTAAACAACTTACCAAACATAGCCTGAAACACATGAATGAAAAGAGATTCATCAAGCCTCTCCAGAAACACAATGATATCAAATGATTTGCATTTGACACAACGTATATTGAGTCAATTTGGCAATACAGAGCTATACCACCAGAACTCAAATTTGCAAGGAAAATTACCTACTGTCATTTTTAGAATTTTTAGGCTTGCAGTGAGGAAACCTTGATGTGTAAATATTCTGTACTTAAAATTTTCAAAAGAAATAAGTTAAAGGATTGGTGCTCTCTCTTAGGGAAAGATAATAATCTCATGGGGAAAAGAAATTATAGATAGCATTCTTGAAATATTTAACATGGGGGAACATTCATACAAACTCACGGATTAAGCAGTTCATTATCCTTTATCAATCTTCGTTGTCTGGAACTCTGAACTTCACTATTTATCATAACAGATAAACCATGAAGACGCTTTGTTTGATGGAAGACAGCAGCACTGTCTACGTCTACTACAAAATCCACTGGTGTAGAAACAAAGTTGGTCAAATTGTCCATCACAATACTGAGGTCCTAACAGGGTAAAGATCGTTATAACAAATCTAACGATGCAGATTGTTAAGAAACATAATTCAACCAGAAAGTGGAGATAGGATAAATAAAAAAAACACAAGATTTGACACATTTTAACATAAGCTGGTCATGTTCTAGCTCATTCTAGCTGGAACGGACATGACACTTACCATTTTCATTATATCCAAAATTCTAAAGAGCTAGCTGTGAGAAAAAACACAGAACACACATGAAAACAGGAATGTGGATATTGGAACATATCTAGTTCGAGGCTGCTGGTGGAGTGGTAGCATACCTGGGAGCGGAGTGGATGTATTGAGGTTGCCAACATGAACGCCCTGATCTGGCCGAGGACAATCACCCGAAGAAAAATGGCAGCACAATTTTAATTTTCCCACAAATGCCTGCAATGGTACGCATACTCGATGGACACTGTGAATGGGCCAACAAACCAGGAAAAAACCATCAAAACACATAAAACTGAAGAAGCCCAAATAGTAGCTGAAAGATCGATCTGGCTGATGGGTGCATACCTAGCTTGGCCCAAGCATCGGAGCCATCGATGACAACCTGCAAGGGATGGAGTTGGATCACCTCTCCCTATTCCAAAAGAGCAGCTGTGGTCGACTGCCGGTCGAAAGGAGACTCTGCATACCCAATAACGGAAGCGATTAGGACGCGATGGAAGGAATAAAATCCGCGCAGCGCAGCCATCGAGCGGAGTAGCACGCCGGCGGCGAGAGGGCGGCGCGGGTAAACCAGGGCGAACCGTCTTCTCTGCAACAGCTTCATCCCCTGCTAAGCAGCATCCCATCGCGCCGGCCGCGGGGCAAATCAGCACCGCCATCCATCTGTAGGAGACGGACAAGGGGAAGAACCGAAGAAGAATGGTAACCGCCGTACCATGTCGCTCTCCGATCTCCCCAAGCTGGCAGGCGATCAGGGGGAAATTCGTGTTGGCAACCGATCTCCATGTCTCTCTCCTCGATCCTCACGGCGTCGCATCTCCATCAATCGCCGATCTTGACCGTTCTCCACTTGAATCCGCCGCTTCCTCTCCCAGGATAGCCTCTCTACCAGCGCAAAGCACACCGGGTGTCGGCCGGAGCAGGGCGGCTGTCAAGCACACGAAGAGAGGGGATGGCGGTAGGGAGCAAATCCTGCAGGGATTGCCAGCGGCGATTCATTGGAAAAATAATGAGGACAGAGGTGGAAGGTAGCACGCGTCGGGGCGTCAGGAAACACAGCCACAACACCGCTTTGACCGCCAAGCTCCAACGCTGCGCCATCCTGGCCTCTTCCTAGCTATGGGCACACCGATGATACACCAAGCCAGCCCACAACACAAATACTAGGAAGGAAAAATGGAAAATCAAACACGTGTTGGTACGAAAATGAACTCTGAGCTTCACTAAAAACACTACCAAGACCAGAAGCTGAACACAAAAGAAACAACGGCAGGTATATATCATATCAAACAACACGTGTTTACAACTTGTTAATCTTAAGAAGGGCTCAAAATTCTATCAAAAATCGAACTTGTTACGCTTTAATATGGTATAGTTATCTATACCACTATATAATACACGAGTTTTTGAATTTGAATTTGTACAACTTAGTTCTACAAGCTTCCAGCCAATGCAACATTTGAAGTAATCCGAGCCGTTGCATATTGGAGCTTCCATGTGCCGTTCATCAGAGGGAAACAAGTTTGATCTAACGGCCACGATTGCTGGGATTCGCCACCTGAGTTCCCGCGCTCGTGACTCTGGTGAAGTGCTGGAAACTTCGGGTGAAGTCCCGCGCCAGCCAATAAATCTTCTTAGTTTGCAAGGCATCTGTCATTGGGTTCCCAGGTTGAGGGCCCCATCCATGTGACATGCGTCCTCTACTTTCTTTGTCCCTTCACGACCAGGAATAAACTAACTGCTACCACTAAATAGTCTAAATGTGAAGATTTCACCAACTCCACGCTTAGCACAAATATCCTTCCTGATATTGACAAATAACAGACGTACATCTTAATGTTCTACGGGCTTGCCATTTTTTCATAAAAAATTGATATTTTTTGTGTTAAGTGTAAAAAAGAAATTTTGGTTCTTAAAAAGTGCTCTTCAAAAGGACAAATTCTTATATTTTTCACACAAGACATAAAAAATGTCTATTTTCCGCGAAACTTGACGTGCGCATATAGATTATCGACATGTACACGCGGAATTTTTCTTTATGAGTTTTTGATATTTTAAAATATTTTCCCAATAGTAGGAGCATATGCACCATAGATCAAAATTATATTTTCGGCTATAGTATAGGCTATTCTATAAATGCAATATATCATAAATATATAGTATCTACCATGTACTTTTTTATATTTATTTTTAGTATGATTAATTGAGCATAAAGATGTAAAACTGTGACGAATAAAATTAGTGGTTCTTTTTTATGAAATATAAAAGAAATTATGACAAGATCGAAATTATCCAAGGTTAATATTTGTATATAACAAAGTTTTATCACAAGCCTTCTAAGACAAGACATGAATTGTACGTATGTTTCCACATGAATATATGTAGTACATATATTGAATCATAAAATTGCACCCAAGCATGGAAATTTCAAATAAATTGTGCATTGACAACTCTCTTTACAGATTAGACTATCACCACGGATGAGAATATTAGGTCCTTGTATATTGTTATTGTGATGGAAACCAAATTAGATTCTTGCCTATGGCTACATTAACTATGTCATTGTATTATGAAAATATTTTCCTGGCTGGTAAAAATATTTTCCGTGTTATGCAATATTCCATGAGATGTTAAAATATTAATTATTAACATGTGACACAAACATTTTACAACTCTTTCTATGTCGTTTCAAGCACCATTGAAATTGATATTAGTTTAATTTTTTTTTGCAAGTAGGACAAAATGGACAAAACTTACGCATACCGTCGAATGAAGGCTCAAATCAATGTCCACGAAGTATGCTCATTGTTTGTATGTCGTGCGTATTGTCGACCGTGCAAAGCACGTGTGGTTTACTAGTAGTTATAATTCCCATCATCGCCAATTTCATAGCATTAATATTGCTAACACTAACAGAGCCTTGCTAAAACCTGAAAAATATAATTCGGACGAGTTGACTAATAAGGGAGTTAATTTATGAAACCCCACACCCTCATAAAAAAATTACTAAAATTATTCTCGAAGAGATAAAAGGAAGAAGAAGATCCATACCATGCATTAACAATAGTATGGGATGACAAATGTGAGACCAGAAGAATACATTCCATTTGGTGATCCCGATTAACCGGTCCTCGTAAATAAGCTCCAACATATGGGCGCCACAAATCTGAACCTATCCATAGCTATTATTGTGGATAACATAAAAATAATCATGCACAGTTTATCCTGCAAAACTGTACACATATTTCCAAGCTGCATGATAACAGTCGCACCCAACACACAGTTGGTGGTGCCTAGATAGTCGTGTGCTGAAAACTAAAAAAATATACTAACCGAGACCTAAATTGGGGCATGGCGTGGAAGGAAGCAGAGGTCTCGTGACCTCGCTTGATAGCAACGTCACATGTGCCTCCTAACCCGGAGAAGCTTCAGGAACCACAACCTCCCAGGCGTCCGCCTCAAGACACGCGTTGGCCTCTTCCTTAGTGACTACATCGAGCTAAATAACTGATGATGAATGAACTTGATTTTACCTGATACAAACAAAGCCGAAATTAAAAATTAAACAGCCATAAGCCCCATGCTCCCGGTCCTTATTTATAAGACGTAGTGGGCATATCCTAACGGAAGTTACCATTGCAACAACAACACACGAGTACACCAAATGATTCAACCCCGCGCAATCACTTCTTGAACATCCCTAATTGCAACCCTTCAGCAAGAAATTTGCCAACCTAGGCCAATGCAAAAAAAAGAGGCAAATCAGACAAGCACCATATCAAGGAACATGGTTTAATGATATTGGAACCACCAGTTTGCTCTTCCCCATCACCACTTTGGCTGCTCGAGTTCACGGACGAGCTCACAACTTCTTGTGGCGGCACCCGCTTCGGCAGATGAGGGCCTAGCTACTCGTACGTCGCAGTAGATTGTGGTTGCGGGGAGGAATCAAACCGGCACGGTAGGAGTCTCCGCTCCTCTTCCGCATCGGAGGCGAAACTTTGTGTCCTCCCAATCCCTTCTCACATCTGGCGTGAGCACCGTCGTTGAAAAGGAAAATTATATTGTAGCAAGGTGATAAAGGAGACGTGATTTCCAGGTAATTGATTAGATCTAATTGATTTTTGCATGATGTGTGGCTAACTTGTGCGTTACGCTCCGTTGGAATCGGATCCCAGTGCAAAAAAAACGCTGACACAAAGAAGATCCACAAGTCAGCGCAGAAATCGGACGCGAGGAGAAAAGAGTTATGAAAAAAGCGATATTTTTTTGGTAGCATGCATGCGGATGTGGTAGGATTTGTTAGAAAAGAGATTAATTATATATATCTTATTAATTGTCTATCAAAATTCTAGATTTTTGGGGTTGTGCGGTAATTTTTGGTGCTTGATTACAACGATTGATACCCTTATGTGATTGCTAACTAATAAATGCTCGTGACTGATTTTTTAAGAGTCCTTGTGTTAAAAGGAAAGAGTAGATTGTATCTCGATTTTGTTTCGGCGGATCGTGGGATAGACGTTTGAAAGAGCGAACGGTTTGGATGCTTTTAATGACGACCATCAAACACATTGAGTGACACACGACCGACTCCCATATCTTCATCGTAATCTTCGTCGAGCGTTCCTTTTCCACACGGGATCAACTGGGCCGAAGCCCAGCTACCTCGTCATGATGGAACATGAACACAACACCCGAAACCCTCGCTCCTGAGCTCGTCATCCTCCTCCCCCTGCTCCACGACCCAAGCCTTGCTGCACGAGCTTGCCCGTCGCCGTCGCGCGCGTCTGCCCGGCGCAACTGCCTCAATCCTGCACGTCGGTGGCCAGCACGAGCCAGCACGCGAGGCCGCTACCCGAGCCTGCCCGTTGCCCGACGTCGCGAGAGTCTCCCGGCAGCGCTGCCGTCACGCGAGTCTCCCCGGCGCCGCCGCACTACTAGGAAAAGGCCTAGCCGTAAGGTTGACTTCAGTGGCGCACCATGATGGCCGTGCGCCACTACTACTTAGCAGTGGCGCACCACAAAATGGTGGGCCACTGTTACAAATGTAGTAGTGGCGCACCTTGTTTGTGGTGCGCCATTACTAATTCCTGGCAGGAGGCCAGCTCCTACCCAAAACTAATAGTGGCGCACGTCTCCATGGTGCGCCACCTGCATTGCTTACTTATGGCGCATGTCTTTGTGGTGCGCCACTGCTAGGAGGTGGCCAGGGCCCTTTAGAGATGAGGGCTTTAGCAATGGCGCACTGCGTGGTGCGCCACTACTAGCTATGGCGCACCGCCGACATGGTGCGCCACTGCTAAGTTGGGCAGGGGCGTGGGTTTACAGGTACCAGGTGAGCGGTGGCGCACCACTTAGCGATGCGCCATTGCTATGTCACCCTAGCAGTGGCGCACGGCTAGGTGGTGCGCCACTCCTAACCCGGGACCATTTCCTCGCTTTTCACCCTCCACTCACATGTGCCACCCACTTTCCCCAAACACTCTTCCACCACCACCTCCCACCAAATCTGGATCCGGTCGTGTTGCCCCTCCTTCCCACCTCATTTTCACCTCTTCATTCACCAAAATTAAGTTGGTAAACTTAATTTTCTTCATAGGTAAGTAATGGTGAAGCTTTCTTAGCTCAATACCCTACTCAATCTCAACTTTTTACCTCATCCAACACTCTAGGTCTCGCCGTATCGGTAACTTTGTTGGTTTTATGCTTTGTGTGTGAACGGTTCCGATCGTCTTGCACACACGTCATGCACATATGTTATGTGCGAAGCTCGATGATATCATGTGTACGTGCGCATGCGCGAAAAGCGTCACGTGCATGTGTGTTGTATGCGAAGCCTCCGGATCCACATGTGTGTTGTATATGCGAAGCCTCCACACATGTGTTGCATGTGTTTTTGTTTGCAGGGATTTGAAATGCGATGGAGTTGCCAATATTTTGCCGAAACGTTGATTCATTTCCGTTTCGGCGAATGTTGGGCATACTACGCATATACATGTCCTATTTTCAGGGAAGGTCATGCCAAAATTTTCTTTTGGTATGCTAAGATATCCATTTTCTCTATATCCGCAGGCGACCATGGTCCGCATGATGAGCGAAGGCGTTGTGGCTAGGTTTTTGAAAGCCGCGACAACCGAGATGATTAGAAATAACCAAAAGGAGATAAGATGTCCGTGTCGAAGATGCAAGCTAACGAGCCTTATGGACCCTAAAGCCGATATGGTGCGGGGCCACCTTCTCATGCGTGGTTTCATGGATGGCTATCGGTGGGAAGGCGACGAAGATGATTATGAATTTGTCCATGGGAATTCAACAAGAAGTAAGGAAGGCCGAGGTGATCAGGATGTAGAAGATCTCGGGCATGATCAGGATGTAGAAGATCCCGGAGATGATGATGACCACAATGTAGGAGATCCTGGACCTGATGATGAGGAAGATCAAGATGGAGGTCATCATGACGATCATGAAGATGAAGACGATGGACCATCGTCGATGGACTGGGTGCGGGACCCTTATCTTCAAGAGCTGCTTCTCAAGCAGACGAGTAACGCAAGAGCTGCCGCCCGAGAGAAAGCCAAGATGGATCAACTGGAGGTAGACGCTGTTACTCCATTGTATGAAGGATGCAGGCCGGAGGATACCCGCCTGAAAGTAACGCTCATGGCTCTGGAGATGAAGGTAAAGCACAAAATGACCGACACATCCTTCAACGACAACATGGCATTTTGGCAGGAACGTCTTCCCAAAGGTAACACGTGTCCGACTAGTATCGAGGAGGCCAAGAAAATCGTGTGTCCTCTGGATTTACCGCATGTGAAATACCATGTGTGCTTGAACGATTGCATCATTTATCGGAACGAGCACGCAGAGTGTACCATATGTCCGGAGTGCGGCGTCAGTCGGTACAAGAAGGGGAAGCAAGCTCCTCGGAAGGTGGTGTGGTACTTTCCAATCACTCCTCGTCCGCAGCGGTATTTCGCGGATCCTAAGCAAGCAAAGCTAATGCGGCTGGCACGCGGAGATGAGGAAGGGAGAAGATGACGCAGATGATCCGAAGAAAAAGAAAAAGGACAGGATGTTGAGACACCCTTCGGATGCTAGCCGGTGGAATGCGTTGGACCTCGAGTACCCGAATTTGGGGACGATCCTAGGAACATAAGGCTGGGCGCGAGCACCGATGGAGTCAATCCGTTTGGCAGCCGGAGCAGCACGCATAGCACCCGGCCCGTGTTTGTGTGGATGTACAACCTCCCCCTGGTTGTGCATGAAGAGGAACTACATTCAAATGAGTATGCTAATTGAAGGGCCGAAACAACCAGGGAACGACATCAATCGGTATATGGGGCTTCTGAAAGAGGAGCTAGCCACGCTATGGGACACGCCTGCCAATACGTGGGACGCCGCCGCGGAAGAATATTTCCCTATGAGAGCCGCACTGCTCACGACGGTGCACGACTTTCTCGGTTACGGATATGTCGCGGGGCAGGTGGTCCACGGATTCAATGCATGCGTAAGGTGCATGGACGACACAACGTACCGCCAGCTAGATAGAGATCCCGGGTCCTCGAAAACGGTGTTCATGGGACATCGAAGGTGGCTTCGCGAGGACGACGCATGGATGAAACGCAAGGATCTGTTCAATGGTGAAGACGAACCCCGAAGACGGCCACGTACGAGAAGCGGCGAGCAAATAGACGAGCTATTGAAAAATTGGAAAGAGTGCCCACCGCGGGAAAGAAGCGAAAGGCGCCGGAGCCGCTGCTTAAGGTATGGAAGACGAGGTCTATTTTCCGGGACTTGCCGTACTCGGAAGATCCTCCGTGTGCCTCACAGCCTTGATGTCATGCACATCACGAAGAACGTGTGCGAGAGTCTGCTTGGTACCCTCCTCAACATGCCGAGAAGACCAAAGATGGGCCGAAAGCAAGGTACGACTTGCAATCAATTGGGATCCGGGAGGAGCTTCACGCGGGACGCCCTAATGATGATGATGACGATGACGATGATGAGGCGGAGGACACGCAAAGTCGTCGCAAGGGAAAAAATGCCAAAAAGATTGAATATTACTGCCCCCCGCGTGCTTCACTCTAAGTCGAAGGAGATCGAGCAGTTTTTCGATCTGTCTCCTAGGAGTAAAACTTCCCTACGGTTACGCGGGGAAGATAAGCGGTACCTAGACAAAGCGAAGCGAGAGGTTCAGCGGGATGAAGTCTCACGACTGTCACGTGCTGATGACGCAGATACTTCCGGTTGCAATCCGTGGGATCATGGACGCGCACGTCCGTGAAACGCTTTTTGGCCTATGCAACTTTTCCGACGTCATCCCTCGGAAGTCTGTTGGCGTGAGGCAACTTAGAAGGCTACAGGAAGAGATCGTGGTGATACTGTGCGAGTTTGATATGTACTTCCCGCCCGCTTTCTTCGACGTTATGGTGCATCTGCTGGTACATATCGTGGAGGATATCATCCAACCCGGGGCCGACGTTCCCGCACGGCATGATGCCGTTCGAAAGGATGAATGGTGTCATCAAAGGGTACGTTCGCAACGAGGCACGTCCGGACGGAAGCATAGCCAAGGGCTTTCCGACCGAAGAGTGCATCTCCTTCCGCACGAGTTATCTAGAAATCGAGAACCCCGTTGGCCTGCCCGTAAACGAGCATCTCGGGAAGCTCGCTGGATGGGGTCACCGCGACGGTAGCCGCGAAATGCATGTCGACTTCAAGGGTCGAATCGCCGACTTTGAAAGAGCAAACCTAGTCGCGCTACAACACATAGACGTGGTCGATCCTTGGGTGGTAGAGCACAAAACCTTCATCGCAAAGACTTACGAAGTGATCGGGGCCAACGGAGGACGGACGGAGATATAATCAAAGAGCACAACTCAACCTTCACGCGGTGGTTCAAGGACAAGATGCTGACGTACCCTATAGACGAGGATTCTTCGCGGAAGAAAAACTCATATTCGCCTTGTCACAGGGCGCCGAACACAACCTCGATGACATTTCAGGCGTACGATATCAACGGCTACACATTCTACACCGAGGAAAAGGACATGAAGAGCGATTATAGAACTCCGGGGTAACGATGGAGTCCTACACCGGTGACGTCAAGCAGAGATACTACGGAAAGATCGAGGAGATTTGGGAGCTGAGCTACGCCGGAGAGAATGTGCCGATGTTCCGTGTCAGGTGGGCCAAGAACGTCATAAAAGAAGACCGGCATTTCACCACCATGGTTATACCCGAAGCCAAATCCAAGACAGCGGGCGCAAAGGTCACCGCGAAATATGAGCCATGGGTACTAGCTTCCCAAGTGGACCAATGCTTCTTCATTACCGACCCGCAAAAGCCCAGCCGTGTTGTCCCGAGGAGAGGCAAAAGGAGCATCATCGGAATGGATGGAGCCGCCAACGAGCTAGACTTTGACCAGTACGGCGATCCGAAGATGGAAGATGACGACGACGATGATGAAGAACCATACACAACAAGAAGAAGCAGGACCACCCTACCTAAAGGCCGTCCATTCAAGAGAAGAAGTCTAGGAGTTCCGGGGCTAAATTATTCAACCGCGAGAAAGAAGGGCAAGAAGATTGTGAAAAGATAATTATGTATCATTTTCTTGTATGAATAATGGATGTCATATTGTTAATCTTCACATTGTACCGATCAAAATAGACATATAATTTATATTTTTGGATATTTTCTAGATTCTATAGTATTTTAAATATTCTACATAATTATAATTATTTATGCCTTTTATTTTGGTGTATTATGCTATTTTGGATGTTTATTATAGTGTTAAATCAATTTAAAAAGAAAAGGAAAAAAATTGGGGCCGCCAGGGTTCGAACCTGGCCGGCAGGGTTTGGCACAAACCAACCAGGGACAGAGCCAGTGCGGTACTAATCGGAATACGTCAAATCCCCACGCGTTTTGCTTTTGACCTAGACATAAAGTGGTAGTGGCGCACCCCTAGAGGTGCGCTATTGCTAAGCCTCATAGTGGCGCACCACTAGAGGTGCGCTATTGCTAAGGGTGTCTGGGACTTAGCCAAAAATCCCCCGTCCCGACCACGCATCCTCCATTCCCCATTCTTCCCCAGTACCACTCGATCCTCTCCGACGCTGATACGTCTCCAACGTATCGATAATTTCTTGTGTTCCATGCCACATTATTGATGTTATCTACATGTTTTATGCACACTTTATGTCATATTCGTGCATTTTCCGGAACTAACCTATTAACAAGATGCCGAAGTGCCGGTTCTCGTTTTCTGCTGTTTTTGGTTTCGAAATCCTAGTAACGAAATATTCTCGGAATCGGACGAAATCAACGCCAAAGTTCCTATTTTCATCGGAAGCATCCAGAACACCCGGGAAGGATCAGAGGGGAGCCATGGGGGCCCCACACCACACCCCGGCGCGGCCAAGGGGGGGGCGCCCCCCTAGGGTGTGGGCCCCCCTTCGACCTTCCTGCGCCGCCTCTTCGCCTATAAGAAGCCCCTGGATCAGAAAACCCTATCACGATCGACGAAACCCACGAAAACCTTCCAGAGCCGCCGCCATCGCGAAGCCAAGATCTGGGGGACAGGAGTCTCTGTTCCGGCACCCTGCCGGAGCGGGGAAGTGCCCCCGGAAGGCTTCTCCATCGACACCGCTGCCATCTCCACCGCCATCTTCATCACCGCTGCTGCTCCCATGAGGAGGGAGTAGTTCTCCATCGAGGCTCGGGGCTGTACCGGTAGCTATGTGGTTCATCTCTCTCCTATGTAGTTCAATACAATAATCTCATGAGCTGCCTTACATGATTGAGATTCATATGATGATGCTTGTAATCTAGATGTCATTATGCTAGTCAAGTGAGTTTTACTTATGTGATCTCCGGAGACTCCTAGTCCCACGTGTGTAAAGGTGACGAGTGTGTGCACCGTGTGGGTCTCTTAGGCTAGATTTCACAGAATACTTATTCACCGTTGAATGGCATAGTGAGGTGCTTATTTATATCTCTTTATGATTGCAATGTGTTTGTATCACTACTATCTATGTGCTACTCTAGTGATGTGTTATTAAAGTAGTTCTATTCCTCCCGCACGTGTGTAATGGTGACAGTGTGTGCACCGTGTTAGTACTTGGTTTGTGCTATGATCATGATCTCTTGTAGATTATGGAGTTAACTATTGCTATGATAATATTGATGTGATCTATTCCTCCTACATATGCATGAAGGTGACGGTGTGCATGCTATGCTAGTACTTGGTTTAGTAGCGTTGATCTATCTTACACTAAAGGTTACTTAAACATGAGCATTATTGTGGAGCTTGTTAACTCCGGCATTGAGGGTTCGTGTAATCCTACGCAATGTGTTCATCATCCAACAAAAGTGTAGAGTATGCATTTATCTATTCTCGTTATGTGATCAATGTTGAGAGTGTCCACTAGTGAAAGTGTAATCCCTAGGCCTTGTTCCTAAATACTGCTGAGTTACTACTGCTTGTTTACTGTTTCTATCGCGTTACTACTGCTGCAATACCACCACCATCAACTACACGCCAAGCACTTTTTTGGCACCGTTGCTACTGCTCATACTTATTTATACCACCTGTATTTCACTATCTCTTCGCCGAACTAGTGCACCTATTTGGTGTGTTGGGGACACAAGAGACTTCTTGCTTTGTGGTTGCAGGGTTGCATGAGAGGGATATCTTTGACCTCTTCCTCCCTGAGTTCGATAAACCTTGGGTATCCACTTAAGGGAAACTTGCTGCTGTTCTACAAACCTCTGCTCTTGGAGGCCCAACACCGTCTACAAGAATAGAAGCTCCCGTAGACATCAAGCACTTTTCACGGCGCCGTTGTCGGGAGGAAAGGTAAAAGGCTCTCATACTACGGTCCCAGGTAAAGTATTTTTCTGGCGCCGTTGTGTGTGTGCTCGAAGCTATTTCCTTTAGATCCTGCAATTGCATCTTGTTGTTTCTTGTTTACACTAGTTTGGCATAATGTACAAGAGTGAGCTTCTTATTCTATTTCCTGATTTAAAACATGGATTGTTTGATGCGAAAATTAAAAAACCTATGAAATCTTCTTTGCATGCTGGTAGTAATATTAGTATGAACGCTTTGAACACCACTGTTGACAATAATATAGAAATTTCTAAGCTTGGGGAAGCTGGTTTTCATGATATTTTTAGTCCCCCAAGCATTGAGGAGAAAATTTTCTTTGATGATACTTTGCCTCCTATTTGTGATGATTATAATAGTGGTCTTTTGGCGCCACCTACTATGGAGAGTAAATTTTGTTGTGATTATACTATGCCTCCTACACTTGATGAGAATAATAATGATAGCTACTTTGTTGAATTTGCTCCCACTACAACTAATAAAATTGACTATGCCTATGTGGAGAGTAATAATTTTATGCATGAGACTCATGATAAGAATGCTTTATGTGATAGTTATATTGTTGAGTTTGCTCATGTTGCTACTGAAAGTTATTATGAGAGAGGAAAATATGGTTGTAGAAGTTTTCATGTTACTAAAACACCTCTCTATGTGCTGAAATTTTTGAAGCTATACTTGTTTTATCTTCCTATGCTTGTTACTTTGCTCCTCATGAACTTGTTTATTTACAAGATTCCTATGCATAGGAAGCATGTTAGACTTAAATGTGTTTTGAATTTGCCTCTTGATGCTCTCTTTTGCTTCAAATACTATTTCTTGCGAGTGCATCATTAAAACTGCTCGAGCCCATCTTAATGGCTAAAAAGAAAGAACTTCTTGGGAGATAACCCATGTGTTATTTTGCTACAGTACTTTGTTTTATATTTGTGTCTTGGAAGTTGTTTACTACTGTAGCAACCTCTCCTTATCTTAGTTTTGTGTTTTGTTGTGCCAAGTAAAGTCTTTGATAGTAAAGTAAGTACTAGATTTGGATTACTCGCGCAGAAACAGATTTCTTTGCTGTCACGAATCTGGGTCTAATTCTCTCGTAGGTAACTCAGAAAATTATGCCAATTTACGTGAGTGATCCTCAGATATGTACGCAACTTTCATTCAATTTGAGCATTTTCATTTGAGCAAGTATGGTGGCCTAATAAAATCCATCTTTACGGACTGTTCTGTTTTGACAGATTCTGCCTTTTATTTCGCATTGCCTCTTTTGCTATGTTGGATGAATTTCTTTGATCCATTAATGTCCAAGTAGCTTTATGCAATGTCCAGAAGTGTTAAGAATGATTGTGTCACCTCTGAACATGTTAATTTTTATTGTCCACTAACCCTCTAATGAGTTGTTTCGAGTTTGGTGTGGAGGAAGTTTTCAAGGGTCAAGAGAGGAGGATGATATACTACGATCAAGAAGAGTGAAAAGTCTAAGCTTGGGGATGCCCCGGTGGTTCATCCCTGCATATATCAAGAAGACTCAAGCGTCTAAGCTTGGGGATGCCCAAGGCATCCCCTTCTTCATCGATAAATTATCAGGTTCCTTCTCTTGAAACTATATTTTTATTCGGTCACATCTTATGTGCTTTACTTGGAGCGTCGGTGTGCTTTTGTTTTTGTTTTTGTTTGAATAAATTGGATTACATCATGCTTGTGTGGGAGAGAGACACGCTCCGCTGGTTCATATGAACACATGTGTTCTTAGCTCATAATATTCATGGCGAAGTTTCCTCTTCGTTAAATTGTTATATGGTTGGAATTGGAAAATGATACATGTAGTAATTGCTATAATGTCTTGGGTAATGTGATACTTGGCAATTGTTGTGCTCATGTTTAAGCTCTTGCATCATATGCTTTGCACCCATTAATGAAGAAATACATAGAGCATGCTAAAATTTGGTTTGCATATTTGGTTTCTCTGAGGTCTAGACAATTTCTAGTTTTGAGTTTGAACAACAAGGAAGACGGTGTAGAGTCTTATAATGTTTTCAATATGTCTTTTATGTGAGTTTTGCTGTACCGTTCATCCTTGTGTTTGTTTCAAATAAGCCTTGCTAGCCTAAACCTTGTATCGAGAGGGAATACTTCTCATGCATCCAAAATACTTGAGCCAACCACTATGCCATTTGTGTCCACCATATCTACCTATACTACATGGTATTTTTCCGCCATTCCAAAGTAAATTGCTTGAGTGCTACCTTTAAAATTCCATCATTCACCTTTGCAATATATAGCTCATGGGACAAATAGCTTAAAAACTATTGTGGTATTGAATATGTAATTATGCACTTTATCTCTTATTAAGTTGCTTGTTGTGCGATAACCATGTTTACTGGGGAACGCCATCAACTCGTTGTTGAATTTCATGTGAGTTGCTAAGCATGTTCGTCTTGTCTGAAGTAAGGGCGATCTACACTGAGTTGAATGGTTTGAGCATGCATATTGTGAGAGAAGAACATTGGGCCGCTAACTAAAGCCATGATTCATGGTGGAAGTTTCAGTTTTGGACAAATATCCTCAAGTCTCTAATGAGAAAAGAATTAATTGTTGTCAAATGCTTAAAGCATTAAAAGAGGAGTCCATTATCTCGTTGTCTATGTTGTCCCGGTATGGATGTCTAAGTTGAGAATAATCAAAAGCGAGAAATCCAAATGCGAGCTTTCTCCTTAGACCTTTGTACAGGCGGCATAGAGGTACCCCTTTGTGAAACTTGGTTAAAGCATATGTATTGCGGTGATAATCCAGGTAGTCCAAGCTAATTAGGACAAGGTGCGGGCACTATTGGTACACTATGCATGAGGCTTGCAACTTATAAGATATAATTTACATGATGCATATGCTTTATTACTACCGTTGACAAAATTGTTTCATGTTTTCAAAATCAAAGCTCTAGCACAAATATAGCAATCGATGCTTTTCCTCTATGAGGACCATTCTTTTACTTTCAATGTTGAGTCAGTTCACCTATTTCTCTCCACCTCAAGAAGCAAACACTTGTGTGAACCGTGCATTGATTCCTACATACTTGCTTATTGCACTTATTATATTACTCTATGTTGACAATATCCATGAGATATACATGTTACAAGTTGAAAGCAACCGCTGAAACTTAATCTTCTTTTGTGTTGCTTCAATGTCTTTACTTTGAATTATTGCTTTATGAGTTAACTCTTATGCAAGACTTATTGATGCTTGTCTTGAAGTGCTATTCATGAAAAGTCTTTGCTTTATGATTCACTTGTTTACTCATGTCATACACATTGCTTTGATCGCTGCATTCTCTACATATGCTTTACAAATAGTATGATCAAGTTTATGATGGCATGTCACTCCGGAAATTATCTTTGTTATCGTTTTACCCGCTCGGGACGAGCAGAACTAAGCTTGGGGATGCTGATACGTCTCCAACGTATCGATAATTTCTTGTGTTCCATGCCACATTATTGATGTTATCTACATGTTTTATGCACACTTTATGTCATATTCGTGCATTTTCCGGAACTAACCTATTAACAAGATGCCGAAGTGCCGGTCTCGTTTTCTCGCTGTTTTTGGTTTCGTAAATCCTAGTAACGAAATATTCTCGAATCGGACGAAATCAACGCCAAAGTTCCTATTTTCATCTGAAGCATCCAGAACACCCGGAAGGATCGGAGGGGAGCCACAGGGGCCCCACACCACACCCCGGCGCGGCCAAGGGGGCGCGCCCCTAGGGTGTGGGCCCCCTTCGACCTTCCTGCGCCGCCTCTCCGCCTATAAGAAGCCCCCTGGATCAGAAAACCCTATCACGATCGACGAAACCCACGAAAACCTTCCGCGAGCCGCCGCCATCGCGAAGCCAAGATCCGGGGGACAGGAGTCTCCGTTCCGGCACCCTGCCGGAGCGGGGAAGTGCCCCCGAAGGCTTCTCCATCGACACCGCTGCCATCTCCACCGCCATCTTCATCACCGCTGCTGCTCCCATGAGGAGGGAGTAGTTCTCCATCGAGGCTCGGGGCTGTACCGGTAGCTATGTGGTTCATCTCTCTCCTATGTAGTTCAATACAATAATCTCATGAGCTGCCTTACATGATTGAGATTCATATGATGATGCTTGTAATCTAGATGTCATTATGCTAGTCAAGTGAGTTTTACTTATGTGATCTCCGGAGACTCCTAGTCCCACGTGTGCAAAGGTGACAAGTGTGTGCACCGTGTGGGTCTCTTAGGCTAGATTTCACGTAATACTTATTCACCGTTGAATGTCATAGTGAGGTGCTTATTTATATCTCTTTATGATTGCAATGTGTTTGTATCACTACTATCTATGTGCTACTCTAGTGATGTGTTATTAAAGTAGTTCTATTCCTCCCGCACGTGTGTAATGGTGACAAGTGTGTGCACCGTGTTAGTACTTGGTTTGTGCTATGATCATGATCTCTTGTAGATTATGGAGTTAACTATTGCTATGATAATATTGATGTGATCTATTCCTCCTACATATGCATGAAGGTGACAAGTGTGCATGCTATGCTAGTACTTGGTTTAGTAGCGTTGATCTATCTTACACTAAAGGTTACTTAAACATGAGCATTATTGTGGAGCTTGTTAACTCCGGCATTGAGGGTTCGTGTAATCCTACGCAATGTGTTCATCATCCAACAAAAGTGTAGAGTATGCATTTATCTATTCTGTTATGTGATCAATGTTGAGAGTGTCCACTAGTGAAAGTGTAATCCCTAGGCCTTGTTCCTAAATACCGCTGAGTTACTACTGCTTGTTTCATCGTTTCTATCACGTTACTATCGCTGCAATACCACCACCATCAACTACACGCCAAGCACTTTTCCGGCACCGTTGCTACTGCTCATACTTATTTATACCACCTCGTATTTCACTATCTCTTCGCCGAACTAGTGCACCTATTTGGTGTGTTGGGGACACAAGAGACTTCTTGCTTTGTGGTTGCAGTGGTTGCATGAGAGGGATATCTTTGACCTCTTCCTCCCTGAGTTCGATAAACCTTGGGTATCCACTTAAGGGAAACTTGCTGCTGTTCTACAAACCTCTGCTCTTGGAGGCCCAACACTGTCTACAAGAATAGAAGCTCCCGTAGACATCAGACGCCGGCGGCCGCCCCTCCCCCGAACGACGCGAGCGACCCCGGCGACGCCCTCCTCTCCTCGCCACCTCTCCGACGCCACCTCCCACCGGCGGCCACCCCTCCTCTCACGCGAGCGGCCACAGACACCGGCGCCCAGATCCCCTCCCCCTCGATTACCGCCTGCCACCGTCGCAGATCCTTTGCCGCCACGCAGATCCTCTGCCTCGAGCCCTCACCGCCACGCCCCCGCAGTTCTCGCCCTCGACGCCACGCCGCGGAGCAGCACGCCGTCTCGCCCTCGACGCCACGCCGCGGAGCAGCACGCCGCCACGCCCTCGACGCCACACCGCGGAGCAGCACGCCGCCACGCCCTCGACGCCACGCCGCCATGCCCTCGACGCCACGCCCTCGACAGCTGACGCTGCTGCAGAGGACCGACGCCGCGCATCCTTCCAAGGTAGCCCAACTCCTCCCCTCCTCGGCTTATTGCCGCTGCCATGTCCCTCGCTGCTGCCGTCGCTAGCTAGGTGCTCCCCTTTGCTTGCTTGCTGCTAGAGTAAACCATGCATACGGTTTTGTTCAAATTAATCCTAGCTACCATGTTAGTTTTCAGCTTACTGGATGAAAGCTTGATGTTCTTGCTGCATATGTGTATCATTTAAATACACACCTTATATTATTTTAAATTGGAGCAGTAGTAGATATCTAGTGATTTTAAGCTACGTATTATGCAAATAAGCCATAATTAGGCGCCATACCTGACTATAAAACTGTGCATTAGTAGAAAATATGATGGATTTTTAATATTGTTGTGCATAGCTAGGTACCATCATTCATCAAAGCATCCAAATGTTGTTATATGGGGTTCATTTGTTAGTTGTTTGATTGGTTTGAGTGTGTGTGTGGTGGTGGTGCAGAGATTGCCCCAGCGACATCCATCGTCACGCGCACCTTGGAGCAGCAGCTGGAGAAGCACGCTGTGCCGCCCTCGACCGCTGAAGCCACCGCAGAAGACCGCCGCCGAATTTGCACACAGGTAGCCCCCGATGCCCCTCCTACTCCTCTATTGATGCTACTTGCTGGTGCTACCTAGGCTGCTGCTAGGCTGCAGGTAGAAAGTGTTTTAACACTGTAATTGATTCATTTGCTCCATGTCTTTGCAAAATGATGTTGTAATTGGTTATCTCAACAATGATGTTGACAGCCATTTTATATGTCAAAAGATATCTGCTTGTGGCTGCTGTTGGTTGGCTGGTAGGTGCTTCTGCTAGCATATTAGTGATAGGTGCTGCTGCTACATATAGTAGATGTACATGTAGTTCCTGCTGTTAATGAGAATGCCATTAATTCACCATCAGGTTAACTCTGGCAACATTTGCAACATTTGCAAGGCTGCTAGGCTGTTGTAGCTCTTTTATTTTTATAGTTCAAAGCTTACTGACTTTTTATTTTGAACATTTGCAAGGCTGAGACTTGGAGCAGGAGCAGGAGAAGCACACCTCGCGTCGCCCTCGATCTGCTAACGCCGCCGAGAAGACCGCCGCCGCATCCTCCAAGGTAGCCCTCGATGCTGATGGTGCTTGCTGCTGTTGCTTGCTATTGCTTCTAGCTTGTTGCTTGCTGCTTGTTAGCTGCTGCTTCTTGCTAGCTGCTGCTGCTTGCTGCTTGCTAGCTGCTGCTTGCTTGCTACTGCTTGCTAGCTGCTAACTGCTGTTGCTGCTAGCTGCTGCTTGCTAGCTGATGCATGCATATAGCTAGCTGATGCATGCTGTTGAGTGCTCAGCTGGTGGAGGATCAATTGTATATGTGCCATGGTGTAGTATATGGAGGAACAATTGTATATGTGCCATGGTGCTCAGCTGGTGGATAGTTTTTCCTGGTGTATATGGTGTCATTTTCTTGTGCAGGGATCGACAGAGTTGCCCACTATCGCCGAAATGTTGATTCATTTCCGTTTCGGCGAAAATGAGGCACTCATATGTCCATAAATTAGCATAGGTCATGCCCAATTTTTCCGTGAATTCTTGCGCTAACTTTATGCATTTTTTCCTACTTAGTTCGAACATGGCCAACAACGAAGAGGCCGGCGGCAGCGGTAGCAAGCCATTCTGGATGCTAACCGATGAAATGGAGGTGATGGAGTCACAACCTCGCCGCGACGACGGCGAGGGAGAGTACCGAGCGGACGATGCCGCCGAGGATGACACCACTGATGGTGCCGCCGAGGATGACACCACGGATGGTGCCGGCGAGGATGACACCGGCGCACCGAAGAAGCTACGGAGGGAGCGTCGCCCGAATGTGCTCGAGCACCGTGAAGCAGGCATTCACCGAAGTGAACGCCACTCGGGCTTCCAACGGCGCCCCCGATTTAGTCAAAGGTTACGCTGCCCAACTCGGGTGCATCCTCCGGAGCACGGTCTCGATCAACACCGAGAACCTCGGGCATCCCGACCGAGCGAATTTGCGCACCCTCCTCTTCCGGAAGCTGCACGAACGATACGAGTTCCCGTGGACTCGCTCGGAAAAGCGTCTCATGCGGAACAAAGTGCACAATGCCGCCCTCACGAAGATGAGCACCGCCCTCGCTAGTTGGAGGAACCGAGTGAAGAAAATGATTAATAATGGTGAGAGTTACGAGAAGATCAAGGAGTCAAATCCCTCGAT
>NC_061510.1:278754789-278847440 GCF_022539505.1 Lolium rigidum
TGCAAGCTTGATAAAGCATTATATGGGCTCAAACAAGCTCCTCGTGCATGGTACTCTCGATTGAGTGCCAAACTTCTCTCCATTGGTTCCGTTGCTTCCAAATCAGATATGTCCTTGTTTATATACCGAAAGTCCACTATCAACATTTTTATGCTTATATATGTGGATGATATTATTGTGGCAAGTTCCTCTCCAGCTGCCACTGCTGCTCTGTTAAAAGACTTGAGTCATGAGTTTGCGTTGAAGGATCTAGGTGATCTCCATTATTTCTTGGGTGTTGAGGTCACCCGAGTTGCTGAAGGACTTGTTCTCAATCAAGCCAAATATGCTCAAGATCTCTTAGCCCGTGTTGGTATGGTCAATTGCCAAGGTATGTGATACGTCTCAAACGTATCTATAATTTCTTATGTTCCATGCTACTTTTATGATGATACTCACATGTTTTATACACATTATATGTCATAATTATGCGTTTTCCGGAACTAACCTATTGACGAGATGCCGAAGGGCCGATTGTCTGTTTTCTGCTGTTTTTGGTTTCAGAAATCCTAGTAAGGAAATATTCTCGGAATCGGACGAAATCAATGCCCAGCATCCTATTTTTCCACGAAGCTTCCAGAACACCCGAGAGCCAGCAGAGGAGGGCCACAGGGCCACCAGATGATAGGGTGGCGCGGCCAGGGCCTGGGCCACGCCCCCCTATTGTGTCACCGCCTCGTCAGCCCTCCGAATCCGCCTCTTCGCCTATTTAAGCCTCCTCGACCTCAAACCTCGATACGGAAAAGCCACGGTACGAGAAACCTTCCAGAGCTGCCGCCATCGCGAAGCCAAGATCTGGGGGACAGAAGTCTTTGTTCCGGCACGCCGCCGGGACGGGGAAGTGCCCCCGGAAGGCCTCTCCATCGACACCACTGTGATCTTCATCAACGTTGTTGTCTCCCATGAGGAGGGAGTAGTTCTCCATCGAGGCTCGGGGCTGTACCGGTAGCTATGTGGTTAATCTCTCTCCTATGTACTTTAATACAATGATCTCATGAGCTGCCTTACATGATTGAGATTCATATGATTTTTGTATCACTATTCATCTATGTGTTACTCTAGTGATGTTATTAAAGTACTCTATTCCTCCTCCACGGTGTAATGGTGACAAGTGTGTGCATCGTGTAGTACTTGGCGTAGGTTATGATTGTAATCTCTTGTAGATTATGAAGTTAATTATTGCTATGATAGTATTGATGTGATCTATTCCTCCTTCATAGTGTGATGGTGACAGTGTGCATGCTATGTTAGTACTTGGTGTAATTGCAATGATCTATCATGCACTCTAAGGTTATTTAAATATGAATATTGAATGTTGTGGAGCTTGTTAACTCCGGCATTGAGGTGCTCTTGTAGCCCTACGCAATTAGTGGTGTTCATCATCCAACAAGAGAGTGTAGAGTGGTTTTATTATGTGATCAATGTTGAGAGTGTCCACTAGTGAAAGTATAATCCCTAGGACTTATTTCCAAACATCGAATCTCCCTTTATTTACTGTTCTATTGCATGTTTACTCGCTGCCATATTTTATTCAGATTGTTATTACCACTCATATACATCCATACTACTTGTATTTCACCATCTCTTCGCCGAACTAGTGCACCTATACATCTGACAAGTGTATTAGGTGTGTTGGGGACACAAGAGACTTCTTGTATCGTGATTGCAGGGTTGCTTGAGAGGGATATCTTTGACCTCTTCCTCCCCGAGTTCGATAAACCTTGGGTGATCTACTTAAGGGAAACTTGCTGCTGTTCTACAAACCTCTGCTCTTGGAGGCCCAACACTGTCTACAAGAATAGAAGCACCCGTAGACATCAGTATGCCCACAACTTTGTCATCCTCAGAAAAGATTTCTGCTCATCAAGGATACTTGCTGGGTCCAGATGATAGCACTAAGTACAGAAACATAGTTGGTGCTCTTCAGTATCTTACACTTACGAGACCTGATATTTCCTATGCGGTCAATAAAGTTTGTCAGTATCTTCATGCTCCTACTACAGTACACTGGACTGCTGCTAAGCGTATTCTGCGCTATGTTAAGCATACTCTCACAGTTGGGCTGACATTTCAGAAATCCCAGTCTGTTCTTGTTAGTGCCTTTTCTGATGCAGACTGGGCTGGCAGTGTTGATGACCGTCGGTCCACGGGGGGATTTGCTGTGTTTTTTGTACCGAACTTGAATTCTTGGAGTGCCAAGAAGCAGAATACAGCTTACTTGTCTGCAAATCCAGTATTTCATGCCCGAGCAAAACACATTGAGATTGATTTTCACTTCGTCAGAGACCGAGTGTTGAGAAAACAGTTGGAGATTCGGTTTATTCCGTCAAGAGATCAAGTGACAGATGGGTTTACTAAACCACTTCCGTATCCAACTTTTGAAGTTGTGATTAAGGGAGGGTGTTAGATATAGTTTTGTATACGAATAGGACTCTTGATGTAACCGACCTAAACCCTGTAATCCTCCTATATATACACGTGAATACAGAGCTCGGGACATCCAAGTAGATTCTACCTGATCATAATATTACATTTGACACATCAAAGCCGCATGCTTGTTTTGAGTCCATCAATGCCACATTCTTTTTGAGTGTAGAGCCGCAATCCTATGTGTTTCACTCGTCGTCAGAGTACCCCGCAACATTGTTGTAGCCAAAAAATGGTCAATAGTAGATTTAATGTATCTGGAAGTTATAACTAAAAGAAAACATGGCCTATATCTACATGCTTAAAGGCTTACAAGAGAAAGCCTGAGGATCATTTACGTAAAGCTAATTTTTACTATGTTAATTGTAAGAGAGAACTTATTTATTACTTTGATTTTTTTGTAAGGTAACATATGGTCGAGTGGATCACATGGATTTTTTTCCAATCCTCAACCTAATACTTGGATATACACACAAGTTCCCCAAAAACACACCTATGAACAATATTAAACACGCCTTAGAGATTTATAGACATTTTCATTCAAAAGAAGATAAAAATTCTTCAGAGGCTCCATCCTCCAGATGCTCAAGCTATCCTTTCCATGTACATGGATTAGATGGCAACCTTAAAGCAAGTCTGAAAAATGCAATAAAATCCTATTTTTGGACACGGTGACCAAACTGGAGCTCAACGCATTCAAACGCGACTTCATTGAGGACAACACCACTTGGGATGGCGATGCAGGAGCTTGCTGCGCTAGAGCCGAAGGTCGTCTGATAGGACATGGCAACTTGGAGGTTGAAGTCCGTTTGAAGCTGGCCATAGGATGCCGTAACAAACGCCTGGGGAGGGAGAAGTTGCCTTCGACATGTCCCAGGAGAAGTATCGAAGCTCCCTAGTAGTAGATCCAGCCACCCGCAAGCCAAAACATGGAGTCTCGCTCCTTGACTGCGAACGCTAAAACCACCACGAGCACCAAGCCACCAACCTTATTGACGAAGAATCTTGTAATCCACACCTTCCTCCCATCAAAGCTCCACTTCAAGTAGAAGAACCGCGAGGTAGCATCAGATCCCACACCTTCCTCCCAGCATAAAGCCGAAAACTAGCATCTTACCGAAAAGACGAAAACCTAAACGTATAATGTACATGACTACACCGATCACCTCTCTGTCCTCTGCTTAGGCCAGCGATGCCGTCCGAGATGACTAGGTATCGGGGCATAAGTTGGGGCTCTCTCTCGGCTCTCTGGAATGGAGTTGGCAAGACAACTGGTTGTGGATGGATCATACGTGCGTATTTGGGTCATGTGTGTTCTACAGAGAAACCATGAGATAAGAGAGATGTACCGTAGAAGAACAGAGGAGCTGAGTGATTCGGTTCCAACATTTGCAACATGACCAAATGTTGTGGAATCCTTTTGAGAAGCCATCAACCGAAGCCACTATCGTGATCCGAACATGCACTACTAGGAAACTTCATATCTGTGGCGCACGTTTTTGGAATTCAGTGGAGCATATTCCAGCGCCACAGAAGTCACGCCATTAAATTTTATTTCTGTGGTACATATCTATATGTGCCACAGAAATGTACATTTTTGTGGCGCATATCCACGATATGCTCCATAAAATTCTCAAAAAATTCAAAAATTCAAAAAAACAAGGAAAAATCAAATAATGAAATAATCTAGAAAAAGCTAAATATTTGAATTTTTTGAATATCTAGTAACACTTCAAACATAACTCAAATCATATTGAAATGACAACTTCCGGCTAGGTCACCTATCCTCAAATATCTCCAACCTAAGCACGCTTAACTTTTGAATTCTATTTGATTGAGCTACCTGTACTAACAAAATTCTTATTGATATTAGTATCATATCAACCCTCCTAAATCTTGTTTGTGTATATATGTGTAGATGTGTGTGCAGTTTATGTGTATATATATGTGAGTTTAGGTGTGTTTTAAAATTTTCAAAAAATCAAAAACTTCAAACTTTTCGAAAGGAAATTCAAAAATTTAAAAAAGTACAAATTTTAAAAAAATTTAAAAAAATCAAATTTTAAAAAAAATTCAAAAATTCAGAAATTTCAAATTTCCTAAAATTTTAAAAATTATTTTTTTTGAAAATTTCAAAGAAACTAAATTTTTTCCAAGAAAAACAAAACAATCCTTAAAGTTCAAAAAATGGAAAAGAATTTACAAATTCTAAAACTTCAAAAAAGTCCAAAATTTAAAAATAAAAGACCATTTCAAAAAAACTACAAAATGAGAAAAAATAAAAATAAAAAAATATATATTTTAAATTTTTCAAAAAGTGCTAATTTAGAAAATCAAAAAATCATAGATGTTCAAAATTGGAAAAGATTCTAAAAATTCTAGAATTTCAAAAAAAAACAAAAAAATTAAAAAATCAAAAACAATGTGTGGCCCGTATAGAAATATGCACCACAAAACTGTGTATTTCTGTGCACCACAGAAATGTGCATTTCTGTGGCGCATATAGCAATATGCGCCACAAAATTGTGTATTTATGTGGTGCATATCAATATGCGCCATAGAAAAATACATATTTATGTGGCGTATATGGTTTGTATGCGCCACATAATTTCAACAATTATGTGGAGCATTTTTTTATGCGCCACAAAAATATTTGTGTGGAGCACGCCTTTTTAAGTGTGTTGGAGAATACATTCCTACCTATTAGAGTTTTCATAGTAGTGAGGGCTAAGGAAAGTAAGATGTGATGTGGTAAAATTTGGGTGCCAACTTAATTCCAAGCTTATTACATCTGCAATTCTGAGATAACTATGACCATGTCATCAATGTAAATCTCATAGATAGAGCGGAATGCTTGATAGGTAACCCAAACCAACAAAAAAATCTATCTCATAGTTTACACGGGTTATTATTGTATTTATGTACTCCATCCATAATGGGTGATCCATTACATATTATTTTTCACTGATCAAGTAGATAATTATACTAAATCCGTGACAATTAATATGAAATGGAGGAACTACGTACTTAGCGGGGTTACCACTTGCTTATTATTGACAATCAGAAAAAACACTGATCAAGTAGACAATTATACTAAATCCGTGACAATTAATATGAAATGAGGAACTACGTACTTAGCGGGGTTACCACTTGCTTATTATTGACAATCGGAAAAAAGAGTCTCCTTAAGTTTGAGCCTTGTTCCAAGCCTAAGGGCATCTCCAACCGGGCGACCCATCCCGCGCCCGCGCGTCCGGATGGGTCTAGCCGGACAAAAACCCGGCCCAGCGCGCGGACCCATCCCTAAAACGGATGCCCGCGGCGTCCGGATCGACGCAAACCCGGCCCAAATTTTGGCCGGGTTTGCGTGGCCGCGGACGCGAAAGGCTGGTCGCTCGCGTCCGCCCCTTGTCCGCCCCTGGCCCGCGTGTCATAGGCATAAAACAATATTTTTCATTAAAGAGATTCATTACAATTTTTTTGGTAGGTACTACTTCTATCCTAATACGTACGGGGCCGGCGGCTCGCCGGCGAGCCGTCGGGGCCGTGGATTTCACTCGACGCGGGCGGCCTGTACGCGTGAGGATTCCACTCCAGCTTACTACGGGCTGGGTGGCGCGTCGGCGGCGGCGCGGGCCTCGGCAGCTTGGACGGAGGCCATCATCCTCCTCCTTTCCGTCCGCGCACCTCGGGCGCGCTCGCGCTCCGCCTCCTGCGGCGGAATCATCCGCTTCCCGCATAGCTCCACCTCCTGCAGAGCGGCGCGTTCCACAGCGGTGCGCGCCTCCAGGCGGACGCGGGCGGGGGCCTGGGCCTCGTGGTTCTCCTACCGCCGGCGCATGCGCTTTTGCCGGCCGCGCTCCGCCGACTCAGCATCCTCCCGGGCGCGCCGCTCGGGCGACGGCATCTGGATGAGGTGACGGGCTGCTCGCATAGCGAGCAGCTCGTTCTTCTGGCCGAGGAGGTCGCCTAAGCGGCGGCGGCCGGCCCGCCAGATGCCCTCGTGCTCCTTCGTCACGCGCGTGAGGTCGGCGAGACGCTCCTCGATGGCGGCGTTGATGTTCGCCGGCGCGAGGTCCTCCTCGGCGACGGGCTCCTCCGCGGCGGCCGCCCCCTCCTCCGCGGCCTCGTACCAGCCGTCCGCGGTCTCGTGCCAGCCCTCCGCGGCCGCCTCCCCCATCTCCGCGTCACCGGCCTTCTTTGCCGCCGCCTCGGCAGCGACGCGGAGCGCCTCGTCGTCGGCGACCCACCGCCAGTCCGCGCGCTCCTCCTCGTCCGTCCGCGGGAACCTGGCCCGGGCGGCGAGGGAGAGCTTGGCCCATGTGGCCTGAAGGGTGCGCGGCATGGCGCCGGAGAAGGTGGAGGGGGAGAGAACGGTGATGCGGTCTGGGTGAGACCGCCGCCGTCTTTATAGCCAGCGGTCTGGCGGGAAACTTGGGCGCGAGCGCGCGCCAATGGCGTTTTCGCGCGCGGGAACCTTGGTGCGCGCGGGATCTTTCCCGCGCGTTCCACCGCCCACCATGGCTGTCCCGTCGAGGCCTGCCCTGGCGCAGCGCCGCGCAACGAAGACGAACCACGTGGCGTCTCTTTGGGTCGCCGCGTTGGGCGCCGCGTGCGACCCAAACGGACACGCGGACGCGGGGCGCTGTCCGCGTGTCCGGGCGGCCACGCAAACGGCCCAAAACGGACGGCCCAGCGCGTCCGTTTGGGTCGGTCGGTTGGAGATGCCCTAACTGCCCGTTATGCATCCTCTTCTTCGGCCGCTCAGTATATGATCACTGTACCACAGCTTCCATGTTAAGAGTTAATCTTGACACATGTTAGAGACGGACATGTGTGCACGATGAGTGAGCAGCATATATCACATTAGCACTAGTTCTGCGTGTCAGTATGCATGAGTTAATGCATGCATTGAGGTAGTTAGATGCATGCACATGTTAGTTAGTGAGCCAGCTAAAAGCTTGGTCAAGTTAGTGGCCGTGCCACAAGGATATGGAGTGATTCTAGGAGCTGAGCGATCGAGGAGCTAGTTGTTAGTGGAGTAGTGGGTCAAAGAGTGGCGTGAGTGGCATGGAGAAGTGCCTAGGTCGTGTATATGTATGTTGCTTTTAGTAATGAGAAAATTAGGCCGTGAGGGCTGAGCAAAAAATGTAGCCTCTATGAGTGCCAAGGGAGAGAACCATGGCAAAGCCTTCTTCTTCCTCGGTCAGTGTGTGCGTGTGTGTTCTAGGTGAGAGAGATACAAGAGTGATTGCGAGAGATCGGAGGTAGAAGAAGATGAAGAAGATGAGGTTGTGAGATGCAGCCCCTACATTCCATTCGTGGAACAGTATATTATAGAGACGCTACCGATCAGCGGGACATGCATGCTCACAGAATGACCAGATGTCCAGATGGTGCTGCCTCTAGGTCACCCCGGCCTTTTGATTGATAGCAACTACATCGATGATATAACTACGTCTGTCAGATGGGCTGTTCCTATCCGGCACCCTTGTCTCAAGTCGCTTGTGTTTTCCCAACACCTCTTAATCCTATCATGATGGCAGGATGATGCAACCATTGTCTCCTGTGGAAGGAGTTTTAAATATGGACAACAAAGAGGCATGAGATGCGTTTCTAGTTTCGTAGGTTGGTCAAGAAATTATATTCAGTTCCCAATAATAAAACGACAACATGTGAAGCCCTACTTAGTGGCTCTACTTCAAATGTAGTCTAACATATATAAACAGCAAGACAGTACGTATCCGTTGTCCTACTTATTTGGTGCACGACATTTACAGCATGTAAGGCTTCTTAATGATTTGCGGGACTGGTTGGTGCTGCTACGTGATTCACGGTTGTCCATGTGGGTTCTCTAAGTGCTAATTGGGATGAAGCATCGTAAAGCATATTACGTCATCTGGCCTCTCCTTTGTACGAAAATATTTAGTTGTGTTTCTCTAATGGGACTGAATACGAGAGACGGTAGCTCAGTGTCGCTTTCGTTCAACCTTAATTGCTTCAGAAGTACTCGGCATTCTTCATTAGTGCAATCTGTGGGGGGTACAGACGTGGTGCTGCTTGCAGGCAGTGTAGCTCGACGGCCGGCGGCATCGAGTGGCTCTAGCTTGTTTCCCGGAACGACGCGAGGCGCAAGGACCTCTCCCGTTAGAGCATCTCCAACCGCCGCACAAAAAATCGGCGCTCTAAAATTTGTTTCGGCCGCGCTGTAACCTGATAGCGCGCGCTGCGCTGAAAGTTGCCCCACCGGATGCGGTATTTTGCGGCGCCGTGCTCGGGTGCTAAAAGTGATCTTCCGCCGGGCGCGCCATTATGCAGCGCGCGACGCGTCGCGAACGGCTAGTTTGATCGTTTTTATTCGAAATATAAATCAAACAAAACAAACAAAACACGAAAAATTACGAAATATATTAAAAGTCAATACATTAAAAGTTTGACATTACAGCGACATTTTATTTCAACTACACTAAGTCTACTCCGAGTCCCAGTCGAAGTCCGACGAGTGGCTGCTCGGAGTAGTGTCGGACACAGGCGTAGTAGTCCACTCGAAGGAGGAGGGGATGATCGTAGACGGCCCGGCGCCGTTTTTCTTCTCCTCCACCCTCTTCGCCCTCCTCGCCGCCTTCTCCGCCCTCTCCGCCTTCCTCGCCGCCGACTCCGCCCGACGCTTCTCGCGGGACGGTTTCTTCTTCGTCGCCGCCGCCGCTTTCTGCTCCTCCTTCTGCGCGTAGAACGCCTCCATCGTGGCGACGTCCTCCGGGAACTGCCGCGCCCCCTCGAGGCGGAGGCGCTAGTCCTGCTCCGCGATGCGGAGGCGCTGCTCGAGCTCGCGGGCGCGCCGTTGCTGCTCACGCGTGATGGCCGGCGACGGCGGCGCCGGTTGCTCCGCCTGCTCCCGCGTCCAGACGTCGTGGAAGTTCATATGGCGGTGGGAGCGGCCGAGGCGCCAGGCGACGGCGTCGTAGGCGCGCGCCTCCTCGTGCGCCGTGTCGAAGGTCCCAAGGCGGATGCGCTCCTCGCTGGAGCGGATCTTGGCGTCGAAGAGGCCGCTTGGCCGCAACCGAACGCTGATGTAGCCGGAGGCGGAGCGGCGGCGCGGCGGCGCGGAGGCATGCTGTCACGGGGGCGGAGGGGCGGCGCGGGCGCGACGTGGGAGGCAGAGCGGCGAGAGGAGGGAGGCGGAGGCGGAGCGACACGCGGGGGGAGAATGAAACTTCCAGACGGTTGGTGTCGTGCCCGCGTGGCGTTTATAGCGCGCACCAGCCGAAGCGGCAATTTTCCCGCACGGGATAGCGCAAAAGCGCGGGCACGGCAAAAAAATTAGTGTGCGCCCCTTTTTCGCATCTGCTGGATATTCGCGCGAGCACCTGCGCGCACCAAACTGACGGTTTTTTTTACCGGTGCACGCATTTTGCAGCGTCTATTGGAGATGCTCTTATGACGCACGTAGCAGAGGCCTGCGGCCGGAGCTGGACTGGCTTGCCTAGGTGGTGGGCTCGTGGTTAGCGAGGTGTTGGGGAGGCATTTTCTTGCTCAATCTATTATATACTAAAAGCAAGATACGGAGGTCTAAATAGAGCCACTACGTTGATCCACATCATTAAAATTATTTTAGCGGTTAGATCTGTAATTTTAATGGACAAAATTCAAAGATTTTACGTACAAGAATATGTTTTATAGAATCAGCCCCACTACACACGAACACATGAATCAGCCCCATCTAAATTTAAGTTTGCTACGTAAAAGTGTAGGCCCACATACATGCAGTTTATGGAAACAAGGATATGAAAAATAATATACGATCAGTTTGGATTGTGATTAGCCGTGACCAACATGGTCTTTTAGGATTCTTTTCCAACTTCATACGTGCACTTCTATTTTAGAGAGACATATTTTCAAAAATTCCAAAATCATGCTTTCAACTCTTTAAATATTTAGCTGCAAAATATATGGTTAGATATATGTATCCAGAGTTTAGGGCAGAAATTTCGTTTTAAAACACATTATATTTGGAAATATATATAGAAGACAAATTTCTGACGAAAAATACGTATTTTACTTCTATATACAGTCAACATTTTTTTAAGAGTACAAGAAAAACAAGTTTTATACCAAAAAATTTGCATGAATATATGGAGCATGTATGAAATTTAATTTTAAAATTTTAAAATTCAAAATTACAATTTTCATTTTGTTTTCTGAAAGAAGGCACCAGTGTGACTGGGTGCACCAAATCCGCATCCGTGTCAAATTTGCTACAGAATATTTGTAACATGAAAGATAAAAAATATATATCCTAATAAGTTTCTTTATCACTTAATTTGCTTTAGGTATGCTCTAGAATGTTGATATCATAAAACTACATATCAGCGTCAACCCTAGAATTAGCAATTTTGATTTTAAGACAACATAAAACAAATGGTTGAGATGTATATATAAAGGGGGCTAAGATTTTACTCATGGATGAGGGAAAAACAATGGCAATCACACCTCTATTGTGTCCGTACCATTTGTGCACCATTTGTGCACATATCGCAGCAAAGCTAGCGATTCTTTTACGACGATCGACGATCACCGAGACACCCTGCATATCCCTACTGTTGAAATTTCTTATATATTGCCTTTTCCTGCACACTCATGTGGTGTGACGGTCTTTTTATAGAAACTGGCAAAACACCGGAGTATCTATGATATAAAAAAAAGTTCTTATGTTTCCTTCGTTTGCATGTTCTAGCGGCACGGTGCAAAAGATACATGGTATCTTAGTACTTTTCCAGAGACCTCCGCCCATCCATATGTGAAAGGTGAACGTCCAAGTGTTCTACGCACGCCTCCACCCATCTATATGTGAAAGGTGAGCGTCCAAGTGTCCATTTTAAGTCAACGAGCTGGTATGGAAGCATAGATATACATATGAATTATGCTACGATTTTAGTACATATATGCTATGATCTAATAAAAAACCATATATTTGCAGGGAATGAAGTTTAGCATACACTAGTGGAAAACAGGGCTTCCGTGGGAGCCTTTTGTCGCGGGCGCGCCTGCACCCGCGACAAATGGCCTGGCCACGTCGCCCCGAAACCATGTGGAGCGCGCGGAGGCTTTTGTCGCGGCCTTTTGTCGCGGGCCGTATTACGACCCGCGACAAAAGGGGTAGGAGCGACGTGGCCACCCCTTTTGTCGCGGGTCGTAATACGGCCCGCGACAAAATGTCCCCGCCCTATATATAGAAGCAGCCAGCCACCCCCCACCTCATTTTTTCCTTGGTGGTGAAGGTGGAGGTGTATGCTAGCTCATTTTTTCTACATGTGCACAAGAGGTGTTTGATGGAATGCTTGTGAGAGGGATGCCACTTGGTTTATTTGATAAGATTTCTCCTCTTTTTGATCCAAAAAGGTTAGCAACTATTTTCTTGACTATATATATATGCATAGTCCGTACAATACTAATTTTAGCAAGGTGATTGCATCGATACATATATAATTGTGCTTATGATGCAGATGAGTCATCCATGGATGTACGGTAACCGATGTGCTCCCGCTTTCGGAGAGGGCGTGAATTCTTTCTTGCTTGTGGCCGAGGCCAACAAGTCGAAGCAAGGTTTTATGTGCTGTCCATGTCTAAAATGTAAGAACGAGAAGGATTACTCTTGCTCAAGAGATATTAAGAGCCACCTGCTTCGGTTTGGGTTCATGTCCGGTTATAATGTTTGGACCAAGCACGGAGAAGAAGGGGTTATGATGGAAGACGGCGATGAGGAAGAAGATAATGATGAGAAGTATTATCGATCTATGTTCTCCGAATGCTTTGATACCGCAATGGACGACAATGAAGAAGAAGGAGGTGAAGAACAGGCATCGGATGATCCCGTTGATGATGATCTTCGTCGGGCCATTTCGATGCAAGAAGAGACTGTGACACGGATAAGGAGAGGTTGCGGTTCGACAAGATGTTAGAGGACCACCACAAATTGTTGTACCCAGGTTGTGAAGATGGGCATAGAAAGTCTGGGTAGCATATTGGAATTGCTGAAATGGAAGGCAGAGGTCGGTGTGACTGACTCGGGATTTGAGAAATTGATGATAATATTAAAGAAGCTGTTTCCAAGAAATAATGAATTGCCCGTCGGTACATATGAAGCAAAGAAGCTTGTCTGCCCTCTAGGATTAGATGTGCGGAAGATACATGCATGCATTAATGACTCGTATCCTCTACCGCGGTGAGAAGTACGAGAATTTGAATAAATGCCCGATATGTGGTGCATTGCGGTATAAGATCGAAAAAGATGACCCTGGTGATGTTGAGGGCGAGCCACCCGGGAAGAGGGTTCCTGCGAAGGTGATGTGGTATGCTCCAATAATACCACGGTTGAAACGTTTGTTCGAAACAAAGAGCATGCCAAGTTGTTGCGATGGCACATGGAAGAACGTAAGAAAGACGCGATGTTGAGGCACCCCGCTGATGGTCGGCGGTGGAGAAACATCGGGAGAGAGTTTCCGGATTTTGCAGGTGAGGCAAGGAACTTATACTTTGGTCTAAGTACGGATGGCATGAATCCTTTTGGGGAGCAGAGCTGCAGTCACAGCACACTGGCCCGTGACTCTATGTATCTACAACCTTCCTCCTTGGTTGTGCATGAAGCGGAAGTTCATTATGATGCCGGTGCTTATCCAAGGCCCAAAGCAACCGGGCAACGACATTGATGTGTACCTAAGGCCATTAGTCGATGAACTTTTGGAGTTGTGGGCCAAACCAGGTGTACGTGTGTGGGATGAGCACACGGAGCAAGAATTTGACCTACGAGCGTTGCTATTCGTAACCATCAATGATTGGCCTGCTCTCGGTAACATTTCGGGACGGACGAACAAAGGATACAATGCATGCACACACTTGTTTAGATGAGACCGAAAGTAAATATTTGGGAAAAAGCGAGAAAAGTTGTGTACCCGTTCAATCGTCGTTTCCTTCCGCGCAAGCATCCCTTAAGGAAAAAAGGCAAGCATTTCGATGGCGAGGCGGACCGCCGTCCGAAGCCTGTCCCCGTAGTGGTGCTGATATATTTGACATGGTCAAGGATTTAAATGTTATCTTTGGAAAGGGTCCGAGCGATCGACCTGTTCCGAAAGACGATGACGGACACGCGCCCATGTGGAAGAAGAAATCTATTTTACGGGAGCTAGAATATTGGAAAGTCCTGGAAGTCCGCTCCGCAATCGACGTGATGCACCCGACCAAGAATCTTTGTGTGAATATTCTAGGTTTTACGGGCGTGTATGGAAAGACAAAAGATACAACGAAGCACGGGAGGACCGGGAACTTCATAAAGGACGAAACGGCAATCATCCAGGGCAGTTTGTAGGGCCTGCCAGCTATGCTCTTACCAAACAAGAGAAGGAGATCTTTTTTGAAGCCCTATTCGAGTATCAAGGTTCCGTCCGGTTTCTCGTCGAATATAAAGGGGATAGTAAATATGAAGGAGAAAAAATTCCAGAACACTGAAGTCCCATGACTCGTCACGTGCTTATGACACAATTGCTTCCGATTGCATTGAGGGGACTTCTACCGGAAAATGTTCGACTAGCCATTGTGAAGATATGTGCATTCTCGAACGCAATTTCTCAGAAGGTAATGGATCCGAAACTTTGTCGGGATTACGGGAAGATGTGGTCCAATGTCTTGTCGGCTTCGAGTTGTTGTTCCCACCATCCTTCTTCAATATTATGACGCACCTCCTCGTTCACCTAGTTGAAGAGATTAGAATTCTCGGTCCTGTATTTCTACACAATATGTTCCCCTTCGAGAGGTTCATGGGAGTCTTAAAGAAATATGTTCATAACCGAGCTAGGCCGGAAGGAAGTATCTCAAAGGGCTACGGAACCGAGGAGGTCATTGAGTTTTGTGTTGACTTTCTTCCCGACCTTAAGCCGATTGGTGTTCCCGAATCTCGGTATGAGGGGAGGCTGACTGGAAAAGGCACACTAGGAAGGAAAGCAACGGTGTGGAGGGACAAGATTTCTTTCAATCAAGCGCACTACACAGTTCTATACAATTCCAGCTTGGTGGCTCCGTACATCGAGAAACATAAGAATGTTTTACGAGAAATAAACCCGGGCCAGCCCGAGTCCTTGATTACACGTCAACACATGAATACCTTCGGCGGTTGGTTGCAAAGACATCTCATTAATGACCCATCTGCGGTGGAGCAGCTGTACTTGTTGGCCAGGTTACCATCTTCAAACATATGTACATTCCAAGGGTACGAGATAAATGGGAATACATTTTACACGATCGACCAAGATAAGAAGAGCACCAACCAAAACAGCGGTGTCCGCTTCGATGCAACAGACGAGAATGGGCAGACCACCACATATTATGGATACATAGAGGAGATATGGGAACTTGACTATGGTCCCACTTTTAAGGTCCCTTTGTTTCGGTGCAAATGGGTGAAGCTCAGCGCTATACATATTGACGATAAGTACGGTATGATAACGGTGGATCCCAACAATCTTGCGTACACGGACGAGCCTTTTGTCCTAGCCGGCGAGGTGGCTCAAGTTTTCTACGTGAAGGACATGTCTAGCAAATCAAGAAAAAGAAATCAACAAAAGAATACATCAATCGAGGAGCCAAAGCGCCACATAGTTCTTTCGGGGAAAAGAAACATCGTGGGAGTGGATGACAAGACGGACATGTCGGAAGATTATAATAAGTTTAAAGAAATTCCGCCCTTCACGGTGAAAATTGACCCAAGCATCTTGCTAAATGATGAAGATTCTCCATGGCTACGGCGTAGAAGATCACAACACTAGATGGCGATGTAATAATGTATTCTTCATATATAGTTCCCAAGACAATCTCTACATTTATGTAATAATGAAGATTAAACCGTGCTTGGCTTGTTGATCCGCTTGGCAAGGCGTATCGATGCTCCTTTTATAGGCACGGCACCGCTTCTACTTTGTCTTATTACTTCGACAGGCCGTCGTGCGCTACATGCTTTATCTCATCGAGCGGTGCGTCCACCCACGCGTCCTTATCCTGCCGACACCTTTAGTCGCGGTTGCAGCCACCAACCGTGACAAAAGGTTACCGACACATCCTTATCCTGCCGACAGCTTTAGTCGCGGTTGCAGCCACCAACCGTGACAAAAGGTTACCGACACATCCTTATTATCCTGCCGACATCTTTAGTCGCGGTTGCAGCCACCAACCGTGACAAAAGGCCCTCCTAGATAAGCCTCCCCGGTCTTTTGTCGCGGTTTGAGCCTCCACCCGGGATGAAAGTTTCGCGCGCCACTTCGTTCCCGCCTATTTTCTTCCCGCATTCCCGCCATTTTCCACTATATATATGTAGGCTTGGACTCTCATATCTGCAAACCTCATCACTCTCTCCCATGGCTTCCATCGTATGTCTAACACCCCGGGAGGCGGAGGCGCTTTGCGCCTCGAACTACCCCTGCCCGCCCGGCTACCGCGTCCCGAGCCGGCTGGTTGCTGAGCGTCGGAGGCGTACCGGTCCCTCCTATCCCTGTAGGTGTGCCACGCGAGATGGCCATCACGAACCACTACTATTTCGAGCTCACGCCCGAGCAGCGGAGGAATCCCCGGTGGCATCCCGACTACAGCCCGACTTGGGACAGCTTCTTCATCAATCGGCGTGAGAGGGCGGTTGCCGAGTACGAGGAGGACGGCCCGCCTCCTTCGAACTTCAACGAGGCCGGCCGTCGGATGTGGTGGCGCGGCCGGACTCTCCAGAGCGTCCTGGCCTATCGTGGCCCCCGCCTGCGCTACCCTCAATCCCAGCCCACGCGTGGTCATCCGCCGAGGTTCGACAACCGCGACCCCGATGCTAGCGACGATGACGTCGGCGACTTTGATGACTACGGTGGCGACGTGTATAGGACTAGGCACGACTATGATTGAATGGCTCCAACATTCGAATCTAGCCATGTATCTTATTTTTCCGTTGAGCTCTGTACTTTAATTTCAGTTCAATCGTAATAAATTTCGTGTCAACCACTTTATTGAACAAAAACAACCGACAACGACTTTATAAACTAAATTTAAACTAATAGAACCGACAACGACTTTATTGAAATTACAATAAAATAGATAAATTACTAGTCTAGTCTCTACTCGTCGTCGGAGGTTGTCTCCGTCCAAAGGTCATCCCACCGAGGGTCGTTTTCGGTCCAAGTTGTATTCGAGTTCTCGAGCTCGAAGGCGGCGACGGCCCGACGGTTGCGCCTGTTGGACCTGCGTTGTGCCCTAAGGTTAGCAAAGAACGCGTCGGGGGACCGCGCCCTCCACTGGCGCATCAACCGCTCGTCGCGCTCGGCGATGGCGATCCTGCGCTGCACCGGCGATGCCGGCGACGGTCCTCGTCGGTGACGAGGCACGGCGGTGGCGCGAGGAACTCCGCCTCCTCTAGCGATTCAACATCCGGAAAGTTGATGTCGTGCCCCGGCCGCCGAAAGCGCCACGCCGCCGCGTCGTAAGCGCGCGCCGCCTCCTCCGGCGTGTTGTACGTGCCGAGGGTGAGGCGGAAGCCACCGGCGCGTATCTCGGCGGTGAACCTACCGCTCGGATGCACTCGAACGCCACGGAAACCGGACGCCCCTCGACGACATGGAGGCATCCCGGAGATGAATGAGCGGAGGCGGTGGCGACGTGTGGTTGCGCCCGCACTCGTCGCTCTATATAGCGCACGCGGGGCATGGCACGTGTTAGCGGTGGCTACACGTCGCACGCCGGCGTCGGCGGGGTGAGGCACGTGGCAGCGGTGGCTACACGTCGCACGCCGGCGTCGGCGGGGCGAGGCACGTGGAAGAGGTGGCGACACGTGGCACGGGGACGCGACACGAGTGGATATGATGCGAGATGCAAATAGTTATATGGATATCATATTCATGTTCATTGGATTTTTCTGATCAATTTTCATATATAAAACTTTTCTTTTTGAGTTACCATTTAAAAGTTATTGAAATAATAGTTTTTATTAAAAAAAAACAGAAAAACAAAAAACAGAAAAAAACAGAAACACAAAAACTGTTGCAGGCCTGATCCGCGTGAAGCGCATCCAACGGCTCCAGGCCGTTTGAATCCAACGGCCTGGAGCCGTTGGATGCGCTTCACGCGGATCGGCCGCCTCCCCCTCCCACCCCCTTTTGTCGCGGGTCGAGCCACGGCCCGCGATAAAAGGACCCCCCTTTTGTCGCGGGTGGTGGCACGACCCGTGATAAAAGGGGGCCTTTATCACGGGTCGTGCCACCACCCGCGACAAAAGGGGTTAGGTATAAATACCTAACCCCGCGGGCGGAGCCCCCACCCGCGACACACGGAGGCCAACACTTAGCGAAATTCACGCCGCCAGGCTGCCGGATTTTGCCGTGCCGCCGTCGATCTGCCGCGCCGTCGCCGCCGTCGATCTCCTCTGCCGCGCCGTCGCCGCCGTAGGCCTCCTCGAGCTCCCTCTGCCGCGCGTGCCCTCTGCCGCCCGCGCCCTCTGCCGCCGTCGATTGCCGCCGTCGATTGCCGCCGCGCGTGCCGCCCGCGCCGTCGATTGCCGCCGTGCCGCGCGCCCGCCGCCGCCGCCCTGTGCCCGTGCCGGCCCCGCCGCCGCGCCGCCGCGCCCCTCCGCAGGTACAAGCCGCCGGCCATGTGCGCGGGCGCCGGCGCGGGCGCCCCGGCCGGCCCTCTTTTTTTTTAATTTTTTTTTCTTAGTTAGATAATTTGTATAATTAGTTAGTTCATTTTTGTAATTAGTTATTAGTTAGTTTATTTTTGTATATAGACATTTTAGTAATTAGTTATTAGTTAGATAATTAGTATGTAATTAGTTAGTTCATTTTTGTATATAGACATTTTAGTAATTAGTTATTAGTTAGATAATTAGTATGTAATTAGTTAGTTCATTTTTGTATATAGACATTTTAGTATGTAATTAGTTAGTTCATTTTTGTAAGTATTTTGTTGTAATTAGTTAGTTTATTTTTGTTGTAATTAGTTAGTTCAAATTTGTAGTTTAAATTTTGTAAGTATTTTGTTGTAATTAGTTAGTTTATTTTTGTTAAATGTAATTAGTTAGTTCAAATTTGTAGTTTAAATTTGATTAGTTAGTTCAAATTCGGATCGGCCGCCGACACACCCCTCTCGCAAACACCCGCCGACACACCCCTCTCGCAAACACACCCCTCTCGCAAACACCCGCCGAGACCCCTCTCGCAAACAACTGACGTCGACTCCCTCCCCCTCGCAAAAACCCGTCGCCGACACCCTCCCCCTCTCGCAAACACGCGCCCTCTCCCGCTCGCAAACACGCGCCGACACCCCTCTCCCTCTCGCAAACACGCGCACTCTCCATCTCGCAAACACGCGCCGACACCCCTCTCCCTCTCGCAAACACGCGCCGCCGAGACCCTCTCCCTCTCGCAAACACGCGTCGCCGACACCCCTCTCCCTCTCGCAAACACGTGTCGCCGATTAGGGTTAGGGTTTGGTTTGTGTTTGATTAGGGTTAGGGTTTGGTTTGTGTTTGAACATTTACTTATCGATTTAATTCTTTTGCGAAACAATGGATCAATTCGAACGGGACTTGGAACAGGAAGACATATTCGAGGACATGATCCGCGATGGTACGAAGCCGACCGAGCCGTCTCCGGTGATGGAGAAGCCGACGGCTCCGGTCATGGAGAACCCGACGGCTCCGGTCATGGAGAAGCCGACGGCTCCGGTGACGGAGAAGCCGACGGCTCCGGTGACGGAGAAGCCGACGAGCGGCTCCGGTGACGAGGTATTAATGGAATTCTATATGTACATATGTATTGAGGCATTAGTATAGAGGCATTAATGCAATTCTATATGTATTCTCTTAGGCCTCCGAAGATAAGATAGAGAAACGAGGCCCGGCAAAGAAGTTGACCAAGAAAGACCACTTCACAATTGAAGTTATATCACCGGAAGGCCAACCGGTGGCACCCGAGAATGTCGGAGTGAAGTTCAAAAATCAGTGCGGAGTTGTGGTTAGAGATCGTGTCCCGATCAACGTCGGAGAATGGAACAAGACGAAGAATGTGTCCGAAAATCAGGTTGCCGATAGGTACAAGGACACACTTTTCGGAGACCTCATGGCACATTTCACTTTGCCGGATTTGGGATCGGAGTCCGAGAATGCTAAGCAGCGAGAGCTAGTGAAGAAATGGGCTCTTAAGAAGATGGGCGAACTTTTCCGGGCGTATAAGAACCGGTTATGGAAAAATTATAAGAAAGACAAGAAGCCTCCGGTATTCGAGAACTACCTAGCGAAGCGGGAGCATAACTGGGAAGAATTTGTGAGGTACAAAGAATCGAGAGGAGGCTGTGAACCTGTCGGCGAAAAACAAGAAGAATGCAAGCGAGAAGAAATATCACCATCATACGGGGCGAGGGGGCTACGGAAGAGCCATGCCTAAGTGGGATGCACAAGAGGCTGAGATGGAGCTGAACGGGATCACTCCAGAACCCACGCGAGAAGGATGGGACATAAGGGCTCGAAATTGGTTCCTCGCGCATGGCTGTGAGTATGACATGAAGACAGGGAACATTGTTGAAAGTGACACCAGGGTTAGGGTACCCGAGGCAAAAATGGATTGAAGTGACGACGAGATATAAAGGCGGGAAAACTAAAGTTTGCTCCCGATAGAGAGAAAGACTTGGCGACGCTTGTCCTCGGTAATCCTGAGAAGGGAGGACGAACAAGAGGCTTCGGCCCTAGTGTTCCGTGGTCGCTTGGGTTTCCGGCCGACGCGGAGACTTATAGAAGCCGAGCGAGAGCTAAACAACGCCAGCTGGAGGTGCAGAATGACCGGATGGCCGAGTTCCAACGCCGACTTGACCAGCAGCAGCGGGAGCTTCAGCAGCAGCAGCGGGAGATAAATGAACTAAAAGGACAGCGCCCGCCAGATAATACCGCTGAAATATCTCAGCGACGAGACAACAGCGTGGCCGACTCGGAGGCCCCTCCTACACGGATGATGATAGATGCCGGTCCTGGCGACCCCTTGGATGGAATCAAGGAGACAACACCTTGTGATCTCCATGAGGTGTTCAGGAAGGTTTACGTTAAGGTGGCGGTCGGCTATGTCTTACCGGCATTTGGACTCGAAGGTGAGCCGGCAACATGGCATGGCAATCCGATTCCAGCTGGCTATGCTCGTGTCGGGGTGGATTCGGTTGTCCCGCGATGGGAGACATTGGAGCTCCATATCCCTGGAGGTGATGGGGGGCTTACACTCGGAGAGGTGCTTGGGAGAAATCATTCTGCGGGAAAAGAAGAACATCGAGGCTGCCGAGCTGGGTAGCACCTAGTACCGGTCGTCCCGGCGAGGTCACCATCACCTCCTCCGGGTGATCGCGAGGCCACCATCACCTCCTCCTACTGATCACATGTCGACACCATCACCCCGTGGGTACGACGTCGACCACGACATCGGTACTCCATCTCCATCTCCAGCGCCGCCGCCTCCGCCCACTAAGACTCGGAATGCACCCAGCCGGAAGCGTTTCAAGAGTCCTGTCCCCAAGAGGTCGCCCCTCCCAAAAGTACCAAAGGTTCCTCCCCCGTCCTTGGGATCTTACTTGTCGAGGAAAATGCGGCCGCTGTTGCGAAACACAACTATGATCATTTCCATAAGCCAAAACCTCCGGCGCCGAGCCATACACGAGAGAAGCAAATAGAATATGCTACTAGTTTTCTGAACACACCATCGCGAGTATGAGTTACACGAGAAGAAGGATGACTATACACGCACTCTTGCGAAGGTAATTGACCAAAGAAGGATGAAAAGGCTAAGGAGAAGGACATTGCTGGCACGAGCAAATCATCGGCTAGAAGTGCGAGATGAGAAAAGGTCAAGTTCAACAAGTGCACCCCTCAAGGCCAAGCAAACGACAAAAGGCAAAAAGAGAAAGGAAGTTCCCCTCCTCGGTGCTCAGCCCAAACAATCGATCCCAGCACTCAAAGTGTTTAATGTTCCCAAGGTATACCAGGAACATGGTGGTTTCGATATGGAAGAAGCTGCTAGCCTAGCGGCTGCACTGTAAAGTTTCCGTGGAGGAATTGCTACTTGCAGCGAGATGCTTGCACTACCCACTGCTGATATAGCTCCTAAATTTGTCTACGGGGCCGACTTGGTCAGCAGAGAGCAGCTGCATAAACTACCAACACATATGCGGAATTTGCATCAGTGGTACCTTGATGCATGCAAGGAGAAAAAAATGTACATCGTGGCGAGTATACCATGGGAATATTACTACCGAAAGGAGGAGATCCATATTGAGATGAATGAACTCCGGCGGTTATTCAATCTAGAAGCCCTCGACAAATCTCTCATGAGTTGCTATTGCTTGTAAGTTGTTAACTACATATAAGTTCATTTTCATTCAGTTCATGTTCGTTTTCATTGCATATATATACTCATTATATCTTATGGGTTCTCTTTTGCAGACTGAAGATCAGTGAGTGCAAAAGTAATAATATTATCAATGTTGGGTTTGTTGACCCAGATAAAATACATGTTGAAACGGTGAAGCATAAACGCGAAGAAACGGGGAAACCTACTAAGGTTTTTGGGGCAGCAATATTTACGTGATTCAATATTGTTTCCTTACAACTACGAGTGAGAGTCTTAATGATCTTTTATATATGCACATTCAATTTTTCTTACTCGATGTTAAGTGTAATTCCTGACGTATATGCATAACATGTGCAGCTTCCACTGGATTCTACTAGACATTCAACTCTGATAAGGGAATAGTTGAAGTAAAAGACCCACCGAGTAGAGGCACGGACGGGTTCCAGGACTTGCGAGAGTTGCTCCAAGTGTAATTTCCTTCATCGCCGCGCTTTATCTTTCGTGAGATATCAATTAATTATCCACTCATTCAATCATTCTTTTGCATGGCAGGGCTTGGCAAGCTTTGAAGAATGTTCATAAGGAGATTACCTTTGCAAACAAGCTAACATTTAATCCTGTACCGTGCCCCCAGCAGCCACAAGGGACGAATCTATGTGGATACTACGTTTGCGAGTCCATTCGCATGTTAACCACCGAGAAGCAGAACAGAAATAAATTCAACGTAAGCAATAACATTCACAACTTTATTTATTATCATCAATATTTCGTTATCAAGACTGATATAGTCATACTCATCTCATTTTCGTATATAGGTCGACTTCATGCGGGACGGACTCCAACCAAAGGAACACGCACTAGGAATCGCGGAGGAACTGGCGGGACTTTTGGTTAGAGAAGTAATAAACAACAAAGGCTTGTTTAGTCCAGATAGTTGTTCTACCTCCAAATAGACGGTCGTTAGTACCGTTTGTCGATCGTGAGCTCCATGTATATATGTAGGGAACCTACGAATATGTGTAAGGGGAATCGACTTCGCTTCCAATCTTTGTTTGATCGATCTATATATATATAATGAATGAATGTGTACAACTTCTAGTAGCGTACAAATATATGCAACTTTTATTTTCGGACGAAAAAAATGAAATAACAGGCGGTCGGTGGCGGGGGGAGGGGTGCTGCACCCCTCAAACCCTAAAGCGAAGCGTTGTGCGCGCGCCACGTAGAGGGCCTTTTGTCGCGGGTGGTAATACCGCCCGCGACAAAAGAGCCTGTGCCCTGCGCGCCCCGCGGCTGCCACGTGGTGGACCTTATGTCGCGGGTCGTAAGTGACCCGGGATAAAAGGCCACCCTTTTATCGCGCCTTGCTTGTCGCGGCTGGCCGCCCGCGACAAAAGGCCCTAACCACCCGGATCAAAAGGCCTGTTTTCCACTAGTGATACCAATTTTTTTTGGCTCATCACACACGAAATGAGAGATTACAAGTCTCATATAAAATGTTATTTTTGTTTCTTTAAAGTATAAAAGTATAAATTTAATGTTTAGAATAGACAAAAGAAAATAAAAATATGACTACATCAACATATTAATTACCTTCACGCATTTGTTCCAGTATGATTAGGATATACTTGGCAAATTATTAGACTGGAAAAAGGCCCATATAAACCGAAGAATTTTATTTTCACAAGTGAAAGATGATATATCACCATCTTAATGCAGTTGACACACATCCTGGCTGTTGCTTCCTATAGCATGCTCCTGAATTTAGATAGAAAAAACAACAAACCTTAGTTCCTTATTATGATCTTAAGTGTGGCAATTAGTTTCGAAGCAACTGGGTTCACTTTGTATAGTTGTTGGATCACTGGAGAGTTATTCTAGAATTAATATGCTCATGTATTTGATTTCTTGGAGCTTCATATTTTGCGGTTTTTATTCTTCCCTTACTAATATGATAAGATATGGACACATGAGATACTACCTTAACTTAAATGCCGAGTTAATTGGCACCCGTTGAGGCCCAAAAATATTTCTTATTATTCTCTTTTGTTATTTCCTAATAACATGTTAATATTTAACAAAAAATAACTATAAAATTTATGTTCCTAAAATATCGTGTATTTATTTGCAGTGCAAGGTTGAATGAGAAAAAATGAATGCAATGATAAATACTCCCTCCATTCTAAAAATTAAAGCTGCTCAAAGTTATCTACATACGGTTATATCTAGATATGCTTTTAGCGTGTAGATACATCCATATCTAAAAAAGACAAGCATCTTTTTTTAGGACGGAGGGAGTAACGCTTTTGGTTAAACTAAAAATGATGCCCTCGCACTTGCGAGGGCTGCCTTGCTAGTTGTGTACAACAACAACGACCGGCAACGAGCTTCAACAATAACCATAAGAGGAGCCCCTCGTTAACCTCTACTACTATGTGCTAACCCTGACTCCCATTATCGGATGCATCCTCTTTTTCACCATACTCGGAGCTTGTATATCATCTTGGTACCCAAGTTTACCACCACGGGTGAGCCGTCATCCGTCCACCATCAGCCTCATGTGATGACGCCAACCGGAAGGTCATGCATGCAAGAGATCGAAATGAAGGTGTTGCCTCCGGATCACCCCGACAAAGGGATGGATTTCAACTACAGCATCCGAACAGGATGGTTGTCGGATGGGAAGTTTCTCTCCGGCTGGCCTGTTCGAAGCTTCTTGTGCTTTCCCAATGCCTCTTAATCCTGGCAGATGTGATGCAAGCACTGTCTTACGTGGAAAGAGCTCGACGAAAAGACAACAACATACATGTGGTTTAATTCCAGTTTCCTTTGTTGTGTAAGAAACTATGTTCATTGCTTGCTCGGAATAAAAAGAAACGCTCTGAAGCCCTAACAAATATAAGCACAGTGGTATTCATTGTTGGACTTATATGCTGCCCGGCATTTAGAGCAAGTTGAATAGTATAGCTAACTGCTAGCTATAATCGAGGTGGCATGCACTACTAGAAAAAGCCTTATTAACGGCGTACCAAAATAGGCTATTGCCGGTATCACATGCTTTATACAGCAGTTATACAGATATAATATAAACAACAATACATTTGACATGGTATATGAAAACACTCATATTACTATGTCATCACATTACTTAGAGCCCGATACATAGTGGCAAGTGTCAAATTTTTACATATAGGTCATCTAAACTACCATCACATAGAAGAGAGTTGCAGTCACTACGAGCATGATCGCGATGAAAGTGGTCTTCATCTGGTTCCTCCTCCGCCCCCTCCTCTCTCCCTCCATAGCGCAGATCTGTATTCGGTATCCGCTCTAGTGGTGTACCCTTTGTAACTGTAATAAGAGTCAAATAGTATCAACTAAATAACATTCCTCATACTTTGTTGATAGAAACAAATATTAACATCTAGAGATTGAGTAATTGAGACCAAGTACGATACACAAGAGGTTGATATTTGTGCCATCTCACCAGGCTTATTTATGCCACCTCCAAGTGTACGGTGACCAAACATTTTAATCATCGACACTCTCTTAAAGAAAGACCAAAGTATGTGAAGAATCTCAACTCGAGCCAAGTAGGATTAACTAAATGGCATACCTGATACTTTGTTAGTCGAAACAAATATTAATATTCATGGACAGTGTAAGCGTGGCTAGATAGGATGCACAAGAGATTAATATTTATTCCATCACACCAAGCTCGCTTGCACCGCCCCCGAGTGTAGTGACCAAACATTCTAATCATCAGCACTAAAATGGAAGAAAGACCAAATTAAGCGAAAAATCCCAACTCAAATACGAACAAACTAGTATCAACTAGATAGCATGCCTCATACGTTGTTAGTCGAAACAAATATTAACATTCAGGGACGGTGTAAGTGAGGCCAGGTAGGATGCACAAGACATTGATATTTGTGGGATCACACCAGGCTCACTTGCACCGCCCCCGAGTGTAGTGACCAAACATTTTAATCATCGACACTAAAATTAAAGAAAGACCAAAGTAAACGAAGAATGCCAACTCAAATACGAGCCAAGTAGTATCAACTAAATAGCATGCATCATGCTTTGTTGGTCAAAATAAATATTAACATTCAGGGATGGAGTCAGCGAAGCCAAGTAGGATGCACAAGAGATTAATATTTATGTCATCACACCATGTTCACTGGCTCCAACCCAGAATGTACGGGTGACCAAACATTCTAATCATCGGCAAACTCCAATACGAGGGAAGTGGTATCAACTAAATAGCATGCCTCATACTTTGTTGGTCGAAATAAATATTAACATTCAGGGATGACGTTAGTGTGACCAAGTAGGATGCACAAGATATTGATATTTGTGTCATCACACCAGGCTCACTAGTGCCGTCCCCACGTGTAGTTACCAAACATTCTAATCATCGGCACTCTGAAAGACCGAAGTAAATGGAATGAGAAGTCCTCATATAATAACACAGACAGAGGAAAATGAGAATCGCAAGACCAAATCAAATGCGCAAAAAAATTGCATGGACATATGAAATGGTCTTACGCTATCATTTACCATTAGATGGTGCCAGTTGTAATCATCAGCCAATGGAATTATTAAGAAGTGCCAACACAAATAAAATCCAAGTAGGATCAACTAAATAAACACCTCATACATTATTGGTCGAAACAAATAATAACATTCCGGGATGGAGTAAGTGAGGCCAAGTCCGACGCACAAGAGATTGATATTTATGTCATCACACTAGGCTCACTTATTCTACCCTAGAGTGTACGGTGATCAAATATTCTAATCATCGGCAATATCTCGTAGAAAGACCAAAATAAATAAAGAAGGCCAACTCAAATACAAGCCAAGTAGGATCAACTAAATAAATACCTCATACTTTGTTAGTCGAAACAAATATTAACATTTAGAGATGGGGCCAGTGAGACCAACTAGGATGCATAAAAGATTGATATTTATGCCATCACACCAATCTCACTGACCCCACCCCCAAGTGTAGTGACCAAACATTCTAATCATCTGCAAGTGCAGATAAAATTAAATTCACTTGCATTATTTCCTAGTTAAATTAGGATTAGTTCTTAGTTAAATAGCAACCCTGCATGACAAACCAACATTTCAACACTAACCAATGTTCATCGATGTTCTAGAACAACTACTTTCAAAATTACAGTTGATCAGACAGTTTACTGCTTTCAACATTGCATGACAAACCAACATGACTAAATACATATTCTTGTAGAACAACTGCAGAGGACAAGGACAAGGGGGCTCACGGTGGCGGCGGTCCGCTCGGAGAAGTGGCCGACGCTGCCGAGGAGCTTGTAGAGCTCCCCAAGGGCAGTGTACTCGAGGACGGGGACAAGGACTAGGACGGCGTACTCGAGGATGAGGACGGGCGGAGCACGTTTGGGTGGTCGAGGTTGTTTCCGTGGTGGCAGAGAGGAGGCAAGACTGCGGCGACTAGATGATGGAGGAGGAGATGGGGGTGATTGTAAGGGTACATTGCCCCTATGTGTGGTTTTGGTAATTAATGACAACCCCTATGGACTAATGTTTTCGTTGAGTTTATATGAAGGAATATTCCATAGGTACTACTTGTAGTCCATGTGTTGGATTCAAGTATGGATGCCATGAAGATAAAGATATACCTTGTGTATTGGCATCAAGATCATCGATTTGAAGATATATATGTGATATGATCAAGAAGAAGAAATGAAGATGGAGTTCTTATGTGGAAATCAATATTAGCCATGCTCTAGCTTATATGATAAGCAATGAATGATCAAGATCTTGAGTGCTTGATTACAAGTGAATAACTCAAGATATGGCTCTAAGTCGGTGTCATGATAGGCTCATGAGTTGAGCCATGGTTGACTAAGATTTAGAGCATGCAAACAAATGAAGAGTTCTTTATACACCTCAAGATAGTATGATAGAGCATGAGAAGATACAAGGTTGACCAATACAAGGAGTGAAGAATAGAGTCAAGTTTGGTCAACACATGAAGCATGAAGAATGTGCCACGCGAAGTCATGTGGTATGGTAAGCCTTGTCAATTATGCTTTATGAACTAACCCATCATATATGTGCCCTTGTGTTGTCTATATGGGTTAGGTATCTTTCCATGGGCATGCATCAAAAGGGAGATCTCATATAGCCCATGAGAGGATGATATCAAGTTGTGATCGTCATCAAGGTTGAGGTGAGCAAGTTCAAGTTGAGTATCTCAAGAGGATCATTTACTTGAAGCTTGCCGTCCATTTGGTGATAATGGACATGTGAAGATGTGCATCAATGGAGCTTTCCCATCATGGTGTATGGGGAAGCATTTGTGAGACTTCACGAAGTAACAATGATCAAGTGATCGAGGCACTCTGGCTTGAGTGGAGCTTGAAGAGTTATCATCAAGATAAAGCGGGATGCGCAAGGCAAAGGTATGGCCTTGCTAGGTTTTCCTTTTACCGGTCTCAAGGTGGTTGATGGGAGACCGGATTATAGGATAGATAGCCGCACTATCAAGAGGGGCTTTCGGTTTGATAACTTGATCACATCATCTTAGGGAGCTCAATCATTTGCATACTTTGCATATCCCTATTGCTTGATGTCTACGGGTGCTTCTATTCTTGTATACAGTGTTGGGCCTCCAAGAGCAGAGGTTTGTAGAACAGCAGCAAGTTTCCCTTAAGTGGATCACCCAAGGTTTATCGAACTCAGGGAGGAAGAGGTCAAAGATATCCCTCTCATGCAACCCTGCAACCACAAAGCAAGAAGTCTCTTGTGTCCCCAACACACGTAATAGGTGCACTAGTTCGGCGAAGAGATAGTGAAATACATGTGGTATGAATAAATGCGAGCAGTAGCAACGGCACCAGAAAAGTGCTTTGCTGTCCAGGACTGGTGTGTGGTTGATCGTGGTAATATTGCAGGAAGTATAGATGCAGTAAAACATTAAACAAACAGCGATAGCAGTATTTAGGAACAAGGCCTAGGAATCATACTTTCACTAGTGGGCACTCTCAACATTGATCACATAACAGAATAAATAAATAGATGCTAGACTCTACACCCTCTTGTTGGATGATGAACACCACTAACTTTGTAGGATTACACGAACCCTCAATGCCAGAGTTAACAAGCTCCACAATATTCAATGTTCATATTTAAATAACCTTAGAGTGCATAACAGATCAACATAACCAAACCAAGTACTAACATAGCATGCACACTGTCACCTTCACACTACGAAAGGAGGAATATATCACATCAATACTATCATAGCAATAGTTAAGTTTATAATCTACAAGAGATCACAATCATAGCCTACGCCAAGTACTACACGATGCACACACTGTCACCATTACACCATGCAGGAGGAATAAACTACTTTAATAACATTACTAGAGTAGCACACAGATATATTGTGATACAAAACACATTGCAATCATAAAGAGATATAAATAAGCACTTCACTATGCCATTCATAACAGTGAATAAGTATTCTGTGAAATATAGCCTAAGAGACCCACACGGTGCACACACTGGTCACCTTTACACACGTGGGACAAGGAGTCTCCGGAGATCACATAAGTAAAATCCACTTGACTAGCACAATGACATCTAGATTACAAGCATCATCATATGAATCTCAATCATGTAAGGCAGCTCATGAGATTATTGTATTGAAGTACATAGGAGAGAGATTAACCACATAGCTACGGGTACAGCCCCGAGCCTCGATGGAGAACTACTCCCTCCTCATGGGAGACAGCAGCGTTGATGGAGATGGCGGTGGTGTCGATGGGGGAGCCTTCCGGGGGCACTTCCCCGTCCCGCCGGCGTGCCGGAACAGAGGCTCCTGTCCCCCAGATCTTGGCTTCGCGATGGCGGCGGCTCTGGAAGGTTTTCTCTGGTTTCGTCGAACGTGATAGAGTTTTCGCGACGGAGGCTTTAAGTAGGCGGAAGGGAAAGGTCGGTGGAGTCCTGGTGGGACCACACACTAGGCCAGCGCGGCCAGGGCTTGGGCCGCGCCGCCCTACTGTGTCCCCACCTTGTGGCCCCACTTCGTTTCCCCTTCGGACTTCTGGAAGCTTCGTGGAAAAATAGGACCCTGGGCGTTGATTTCGTCCAATTCCGAGAATATTTCCTTACTAGGATTTCTGAAACTAAAAACAGCAGAAAACGAGCAAGCTGGCCCTTCGGCATCTCGTCAATAGGTTAGTTCCGGAAAACGCATAAATATGACATAAAGTATGCATAAAACATGTAGATATCATCAATAATGTGGCATGGAACATAAGAAATTATCGATACGTCGGAGACGTATCAGCATCCCCAAGCTTAGTTCTCGCTCGTCCCGAGCAGTGTAAACGATAACAAAGATAATTTCTAGAGTGACATGCCATCATAACCTTGATCATACTATTGTAAACACATGTAATGAATGCAGCGATCAAAACAATGGTAATGACATGAGTAAACAACTGAATCATAAAGCAAAGACTTTTCATGAATAGTACTTTCAAGACAAGCATCAATAAGTCTTGCATAAGAGTTAACTCATAAAGCAATAAATTCATAGTAAAGGCATTGAAGCAACACAAAGGAAGATTAAGTTTCAGTGGTTGCTTTCAACTTGTAACATGTATATCTCATGGATAATTGTCAATGTAAAGTAATATAACAAGTGCAATATGCAATTATGTAGGAATCAATGCACAGTTCACACAAGTTTTTGCTTCTTGAGGTGGAGAGAAATAGGTGAACTGACTCAACATAAAAGTAAAAGAATGGTCCTTCAAAGAGGAAAGCATCGATTGCTATATTTGTGCTAGAGCTTTTATTTTGAAAACATGAAACAATTTTGTCAACGGTAGTAATAAAGCATATGTGTTATGTAAATTATATCTTACAAGTTGCAAGCCTCATGCATAGTATACTAATAGTGCCCGCACCTTGTCCTAATTAGCTTGGATTACCGGGATTGTCATCGCAATACACATGTTTTAACCAAGTGTCACAAAGGGGTACCTCTATGCCGCTCGTACAAAGGTCAAAGGAGAAAGCTCGCATTGGATTTCTCGCTTTTGATTATTCTCAACTTAGACATCCATACCGGGACAACATAGACAACAGATAATGGACTCCTCTTTAATGCATAAGCATGTAGCAACAATTAATGTTCTCATATGAGATTGAGGATATATGTCCAAAACTGAAACTTCCACCATGATTCATGGCTTTAGTTAGCGGCCCAATGTTCTTCTCTAACATTATGCATGCTCTAACCATTAAATGAGTGGTAAATCACCCTTACTTCAGACAAGACGGACATGCATAGCAACTCACATGATATTCAACAAAGAGTAGTTGATGGCGTCCCCAGAAAACATGGTTACCGCTCAACAAGCAACTTAATAAGAGATAAAGTGCATAAGTACATATTCAATACCACAATAGTTTTTAAGCTATTTGTCCCATGAGCTATATATTGCAAAGGTAAAGGATAGAAATTTTAAAGGTAGCACTCAAGCAATTTACTTTGGAATGGCGGAGAAATACCATGTAGTAGGTAGGTATGGTGGACACAAATGGCATAGTGGTTGGCTCAAGGATTTTGGATGCATGAGAAGTATTCCCTCTCGATACAAGGTTTAGGCTAGCAAGGTTATTTGAAACAAACACAAGGATGAACCGGTGCAGCAAAACTCACATAAAAGACATATTGTAAACATTATAAGACTCTACACCGTCTTCCTTGTTGTTCAAACTCAATACTAGGAATTATCTAGACTTTAGAGAGACCAATTATGCAAACCAAATTTTAGCAAGCTCTATGTATTTCTTCATTAATAGGTGCAAAGTATATGATGCAAGAGCTTAAATATGAGCACAACAATTGCCAAGTATCAAATTATTCAAGACATTTTAGAATTACTACATGTAGCATTTCCCGATTCCAACCATATAACATTTTAACGAAGAAGATTCAACCTTCGCCATGAATACTATGAGTAAAGCCTAAGGACATATTTGTCCATATGAAATAGCAGAGCGTGTCTCTCTCCCACACAATGAATGCTAGGATCCATTTTATTCAAACAAAAACAAAAACAAAAACAAACCGACGCTCCAAGCAAAGCACATAAGATGTGATGGAATAAAAATATAGTTTCAGGGGAGGAACCTGATAATGTTGTCGATGAAGAAGGGGATGCCTTGGGCATCCCCAAGCTTAGACGCTTGAGTCTTCTTGAAATATGCAGGGATGAACCACGGGGGTATCCCCAAGCTTAGACTTTTCACTCTTCTTGATCATAGTATATCATCCTCCTCTCTTGACCCTTGAAAACTTCCTCCACACCAAACTCGAAACAAACTCATTAGAGGGTTAGTGCATAATCAAAAATTCACATGTTCAGAGGTGACACAATCATTCTTAACACTTCTGGACATTTCTCAAAGCTACTGGAAGGTAATGGAACAAAGAAATCCATCCAACATAGCAAAAGAGGCAATGCGAAATAAAAGGCAGAATCTGTCAAAACAGAACAGTCCGTAAAGACGAATTTTAAAGAGGCACCAGACTTGCTCAAATGAAAATTCTCAAATTGAATGAAAGTTGCGTACATATCTGAGGATCACTCACGTAAATTGGCATAATTTTCTGAGTTACCTACAGAGAATTCAGCCCAGATTCGTGACAGACAGAAATCTGTTTCTGTGCAGTAATCCAAATTTAGTATCAACCTTTCTATCAAAGATTTTACTTGGCAACAATGCAATAAAATAAGATAAGGAGAGGTTGCTACAGTAGTAACAACTTTCAAGACTAAAATATAAAATAAAAGTACTGTAGCAAAATAAACACATGGGTTATCTCCCAAGAAATGCTTTCTTTATAGCCATTAAGATGGGCTCAGCAGTTTTAATGATGCACTCGCAAGAAATAGTAGTTGAAGCAAAAAAGAGAGCATCAAATGGCAAATTCAAAACAAATTTAATCCTAACATGCTTCCTATGCATAGGAATTTTGTAAATAAACAAGTTCATGAAGAAAAAAGTAACAAGCATAGGAAGATAGAACAAGTGTAGCTTCAAAAATTTCAGCACATAGAGAGGTGTTTTAGTAACATGAAAATTTCTACAACCATATTTTCCTCTCTCATAATAACTTTCAGTAGCAACATGAGCAAACTCAACAATATAACTATCACATAAAGCATTCTTATCACGAGTCTCATGCATAAAATTATTACTCTCCACATAGGCATGATCAATTTTATTAGTAGCAACATGAGCAAATTCAACAAAGTAGCTATCATTATTATTCTCATCATCAAATATAGGAGGAATATTGTAATCATAATCAAATTTATCCTCCATAACAGGCGGTACTAAAAGACCAATATCATTATAATCATCATAAATAGGAGGAAAAGTATCGTCAAAGTAAATTTTCTCCTCAATGCTTGGGGGACTAAAAATATCATGCTCATCAAAGCCAGCTTCCCCAAGCTTAGAATTTTCCATATCATTAGCAACAATGGTGTTCAATGCGTTCATACTAATATGTTCCATAGGTTTTTTAATTTTCGCATCAAACCATCCATGTCTTAAATCAGGAAATAGAATAAGAAGCTCATTGTTGTCCATTATGCCTAACTACTGTAAACAAGAAACAAAAAGATGCAATTGCAGGATCTAAAGGAAATAGCTTCGAGCACACACACAACGGCAACAGAAAAGTACTTTACCTGGGACCGGAGTATGAGTGCCTTTTACCTTTCCTCCCCGGGCCAGAAAAGTGCTTGATGTCTACGGGTGCTTCTATTTTTGTAGACAGTGTTGGGCCTCCAAGAGCAGAGGTTTGTAGAACAGCAGCAAGTTTCCCTTAAGTGGATCACCCAAGGTTTATCGAACTCAGGGAGGAAGAGGTCAAAGATATCCCTCTCATGCAACCCTGCAACCACAAAGCAAGAAGTCTCTTGTGTCCCCAACACACCTAATAGGTGCACTAGTTCGGCGAAGAGATAGTGAAATACAGGTGGTATGAATAAATGCGAGCGAGTAGCAACGGCACCGAAAAAGTGCTTTGCTTGTCCAGGACTCGGTTTGTGGTTGATGGTGGTAATATTGCAGGAAGTATAGATGCGAGTAAAACAGTAAACAAACAGCGATAGCAGTATTTAGGAACAATGCCTAGGGATCATACTTTCACTAGTGGACACTCTCAACATTGATCACATAACAGAATAAATAAATAGATGCTAGACTCTACACCCTCTTGTTGGATTATGAACACCACTAACTGTGTAGGATTACACGAACCCTCAATGCCGGAGTTAACAAGCTCCACAATATTCAATGTTCATATTTAAATAACCTTAGAGTGCATAACAGATCAACATAACCAAACCAAGTACTAACATAGCATGCACACTCGTCACCTTCACACTACGAAAGGAGGAATAGATCACATCAATACTATCATAGCAATAGTTAAGTTCATAATCTACAAGAGATCACAATCATAGCCTACGCCAAGTACTACACGATGCACACACTCGTCACCATTACACCGTGCGGGAGAAATAAACTACTTTAATAACATCACTAGAGTAGCACACAGATATATTGTGATACAAAACACATTGCAATCATAAAGAGATATAAATAAGCACTTCACTATGCCATTCATAACAGTGAATAAGTATTCTGTGAAACATAGCCTAAGAGACCCACACGGTGCACACACTGTCACCTTTACACACGTGGGACAAGGAGTCTCCGGAGATCACATAAGTAAAATCCACTTGACTAGCACAATGACATCTAGATTACAAGCATCATCATATGAATCTCAATCATGTAAGGCAGCTCATGAGATTATTGTATTGAAGTACATATGAGAGAGATTAACCACATAGCTACGGGTACAGCCCCGAGCCTCGATGGAGAACTACTCCCTCCTCATGGGAGACAACAGCGTTGATGGAGATGGCGGTGGTGTCGATGAGGGAGCCTTCCGGGGGCACTTCACCGTCCCGGCGGCGTGCCGGAACAGAGACTCCTGTCCCCCAGATCTTGGCTTCGCGATGGCGAAGGTTTTCTCTGGTTTCGTCGAACGTGATAGGGTTTTCGCGACGGAGGCTTTAAGTAGGCGGAAGGGCAAGGTCGGTGGAGTCCTGGTGGGACCACACACTAGGCCGGCGCGGCCCTACTGTGTCCCCACCTTGTGGCCCCACTTCGTTTCCCCTTCGAACTTCTGGAAGTTTCGTGGAAAAATAGGACCCTGGGCGTTGATTTTGTCCAATTCCGAGAATATTTCCTTACTAGGATTTCTGAAACTAAAAACAGCAGAAAACATCAACTGGCCCTTCGGCATCTCGTCAATAGGTTACTTCCGGAAAACGCATAAATATGACATAAAGTATGCATAAAACATGTAGATATCATTAATAATGTGGCATGGAACATAAGAAATTATCGATACGTCGGAGACGTATCATTGCTTCTTGGTGTTTCTCTGTGAGAGGTTCTTGAGCTTGTTGCTAGCTTTACAACAAGCCCAAGTTCATTGAAAACGGAATCCACATGCATCTTCTATTGCGTTTTCGAGTTTGGACGTCTTCACCGTTTCTTGACGGTGGGAGACTCCCTCTCTAAAAACGTCTAAAAATATCCTGTGAGGAGTCTCCATATTTGTTTTAGTTCCTAAGAAGGATGGTACTTGGCGCATGTGTGTAAATTGTAGAGCGATAAACAACATTACTATTCAATATCGTCATCCTATTCCCCGTTTAGAGGATATGTTAGATGAATTGAGTGGTGCTGTTGTTTTCTCTAAAATCGATTTGTGTAGTGGTTATCATCAAATTACGATGAAAGAATGGGATGAATGGAAAACAGTCTTTAAAACAAAATTTGGTTTATATGAGTGGTCAGTAATGCCTTTTGGTTTGACTAATGCACCTAATACTTTCATGAGACTGATGAACCATATTTTGCGTGATTTTATTGGCAATTTTTTGTTGGAATTCTATTCGTTGTTATCTTTCCAATAAAATTAGTTTCATGTCAATCGGGGTTCGGACACAAAAATTATCACAGTTTTTGTATAACATATTTTTCCTGCTGGCCCGGTTTCTCACCTGGCGTGACCGGCCGTCCCACCGGCCAGGCCGGTTCAAACCGGCCCGTGGACTAGTGCCAACCGGGCCATGTACTGTAAGACACAGAAGTGTCCCGGTCATGTCCAGGTCACAGACCCGGTTTGGACCGGCCGGGTCCGGCCTGTGGCCCGTTCTGACCGGCACCTGGACCGGACGGCCCGGCCCCAGGCCCGGTTGACCGGCCTCCTCGAGTGTGCTGAGTTGACTTCTCTCCCAACGGTTATTTTCCCCCTTTAGCTATAAAAAGCCTTCTTCCACCTTGAGCTGAGCAAGTTCTTCCACCCCTACTCCTCCATTGTTGCTATGTGAAGAACTTGCTTCCCCTCTTGATTCCTCCCATGATGATTTCCCATTCTTGTGGATTTGAGAGAGGAGATCTAGATCCACAATCCCCACCAATTCATTTCTCCTCTAAGTGAGGGGAACCCATTGGATCTAGATCTTGGAGTCTTTTGTTGACGTTCCTCTTTGTTCTTCCTCTCTAATCTCATCCTAGCATTTGTTGCTCGGGTGGGATTTGAGTGTGAAGGAGTTGCTCTGGTAGCATTTGTTGCTCTTTTGTTCTTGCTTTGCATCATTGCATAGTGTTGAGCTCTCCACCATGATTAGTTCGAGTGAGAGACCGTGAGCTTTTTTACTCTTGGAGGGAGACCTCCAAGTTGGCTTGGCGGTTGGTGCTCCGGTGATCTCTGATACGTCTCCGACGTATCGATAATTTCTTATGTTCTATGCCATATTATTGATGATACCTACATGTTTTATGCACACTTTATGTCATATTTGTGCATTTTCTGGAACTAACCTATTAACAAGATGCCGAAGTGCCGATTCTGTCGTTTTCTGCTGTTTTTGGTTTCGTAAATCCTAGTAACGAAATATTCTCGGAATTGGACGAAATCAAAGCCACGGGGCCTATTTTTCCACGAAGCTTCCAGAAGTCCGAAGACGAGACGAAGAGGGGCCACGGGGTGGCCAAACCCTAGGGCGGCGCGGCCCCACCCCTGGCCGCGCCGGCCTATGGTGTGGGCCCCCGTGCCGCCTCTTGACTTGCCCTTCCGCCTACTTAAAGCCTCCGTGACGAAACCCCCGGTACCGAGAGCCACGATACGGAAAACCTTACCGAGACGCCGTCGCCGCCGATCCCATCTCGGGGGATCCGAGGAGATCGCCTCCGGCACCCCGCCGGAGAGGGGAATCATCTCCCGGAGGACTCTACACCGCCATGGTCGCCTCCGGAGTGATGAGTGAGTAGTCTACCCCTGGACTATGGGTCCATAGCAGTAGCTAGATGGTTGTCTTCTCCTCATTGTGCTTCATTGTTAGATCTTGTGAGCTGCCTAACATGATCAAGATCATCTATATGTAATTCTATATGTTGTGTTTGTCGGGATCCGATGGATAGAGAATACTATGTCATGTTAATTATCAAGTTATTATACATGTGTTGTTTATGATCTTGCATGCTCTCCGTTTCTAGTAGAGGCTCTGGCCAAGTTTTTACTTTTAACTCCAAGAGGGAGTACTTATGCTCGATAGTAGGTTCATGCCTGCATTGACACCTGGGACGATGTGACGAAAGTTCTAAGGTTGTGTTGTGCTGTTGCCACTAGGGATAAAACATTGGCGCTATGTCCGAGGATGTAGTTGTTGATTACATTACGCACCATACTTAATGCAATTGTCTCGTTGTTTAGCAACTTAATACTCGGAGGGGTTCGGATGATAACCTCGAAGGTGGACTTTTTAGGCATAGATGCGAGTTGGATGGCGGTCTATGTACTTTGTCGTAATGCCCAATTAAATCTCACTATACTTATCATGTCATGTATGTGCATTGTTATGCCCTCTCTATTTGTCAATTGCCCGACTGTAATTTGTTCACCCAACATGCTTTTATCTTATGGGAGAGACACCTCTAGTGAACTGTGGACCCCGGTCCATTCTTTTAATACTCAAATACAAATCTGCTGCAATACTTGTTTTACTGTTTTCTCTGCAAACAATCATCTTCCACACAATACGGTTAATCCTTTGTTACAGCAAGCCGGTGAGATTGACAACCTCACTCGTTTCGTTGGGGCAAAGTACTTTGGTTGTGTTGTGCAGGTTCCACGTTGGCGCCGGAATCTCCGGTGTTGCGCCGCACTACATCCCGCCGCCATCAACCTTCAACGTGCTTCTTGGCTCCTCCTGGTTCGATAAACCTTGGTTTCTTTCTGAGGGAAAACTTGTCTGCTGTGCGCATCATACCTTCCTCTTGGGGTTGCCCAACGAACGTGTGAAATACACGCCATCAAGCATATTTTCCGGCGCCATTGCCGGGGAGATCAAGACACGCCGCAAGGGGAGTCTCCACTTCTCAATCTCTTTACTTTGTTTTTGTCTTGCTTTATTTTATTTACTACTTTGTTTGCTGCACTTATATCAAAACACAAAAAAATTAGTTGCTAGTTTTACTTTATTTGCTATCTTGTTTGCTATATCGAAAACACACAAAAATTAGTTTACTTGCATTTACTTTACTTACTTCATCATGTTTCCTTTTGATTTTACCGCAAAGAACATACCGGTAGGACAAGGGTCTATAATTGGGAGGAACAATATAGAAGAATTTTTCACCCATGTTAGTACCGTTGAAGATTTCGAAGATAGACACTTGGTAGACCTTGCTCCCACCTATGAAATTGCTGCTGTCTGCTTTAGTTCGCCCTGTTGGAAACTAAATTTGTTAATCTCAATCCTATAATCCAACACATGTTTCTTACACTTGGTGATATGGAAGAGGGGGAGAAGAAAGATTTTATTTTAGAAACCCTTCTTAGAGAGTTTGGTGGTCTAGCAAGAGAAGCTAGAAAGGTCTTTGCTAAATTTAATATGCTTGGTTCTCATACTAATTTTGTTAGTCTCCTTGAAAAGATGGACATGGATAAAATAAGATACACTAATAATATTAATGATGGTGGGGAGATCAAAGCACCAATACCATGTAAACTCCTAGCTATGAATGATGCACTAGAACATAACTATGCTTGGCTTGTTCCTGAAAATTTGTTTGATGAGAGTAGCAAGCCCAAGACTAATGAAAAGGGAGACGCTGAAACTTATGTATCCAATATACTTTGCATGGTTGAGAAAACTCCAAACCCCGCTGTAGGTGCATCACCCTTCGATAATACTTGAGATACACTTTCTGCGCCTAGCTGAAAGGCGTTAAAGAAAAGCGCTTATGGGAGACAACCCATGTTTTTACTACAGTATTTTTGTTTTATATTTGTGTCTTGGAAGTTGTTTACTACTGTAGCAACCTCTCCTTATCTTAGTTTTGTGTTTTGTTGTACCAAGTAAAGTCTTTGATAGAAAAGTAAGTACTAGATTTGGATTACTGCGCAGAAACAGATTTCTTTGCTGTCACGAATCTGGGTCTAATTCTCTGTAGGTAACTCAGAAAATTATGCCAATTTACGTGAGTGATCCTCGGATATGTACGCAACTTTCATTCAATTTGAGCATTTTCGTTTGAGCAAGTCTTGTGACCTAATAAAATCCATCTTTACGGACTGTTCTGTTTTGACAGATTCTGTCTTTTATTTCGCATTGCCTCTTTTGCTATGTTGGATGAATTTCTTTGATCCATTAATGTCCAATAGCTTTATGCAATGTCCAGAAGTGTTAAGAATGATTGTGTCACCTCTGAACATGTGAATTTTTATTATGCACTAACCCTCTAATGAGTTGTTTCGAGTTTGGTGTGGAGGAAGTTTTCAAGGATCAAGAGAGGAGTATGATGCAATATGATCAAGGAGAGTGAAAGCTCTAAGCTTGGGGATGCCCCGGTGGTTCACCCCTGCATATATTAAGAAGACTCAAGCGTCTAAGCTTGGGGATGCCCAAGGCATCCCCTTCTTCATCAACAACATTATCGGGTTCCTCCCTCGAAACTATATTTTTATTCGGCCACATCTTATGTACTTTGCTTGGAGCGTCGGTTTGTTTTTTTTTGTTTTGTTTGAATAAAATGGATCCTAGCATTCACTTTATGGGAGAGAGACACGCTCCGCTGTTGCATATGGACAAATATGTCCTTAGGTTCTACTCATGGTATTCATGGCGAAGTTTCTCCTTCGTTAAATTGTTATATGGTTGGAATTGGAAAATGCTACATGTAGTAACTCTAAAATGTCTTGGATAATTTGATACTTGGCAATTGTTGTGCTCATGTTTAAGCTCTTGCATCATATACTTTGCACCCATTAATGAAGAAATACTTAGAGCTTGCTAATTTGGTTTGCATATTTGGTTTCTCTAGAGTCTAGATAACATCTAGTATTGAGTTTTGAACAACAAGGAAGATGGTATGGAGTCTTATAATGTTTACCATATGTCTTTTATGTGAGTTTTGCTGTACCGTTCATCCTTGTGTTTGTTTCAAATAGCCTTGCTAGCCTAAACCTTGTATCGAGAGGGAATACTTCTCATGCATCCAAAATACTTGAGCCAACCACTATGCCATTTGTGTCCACCATACCTACCTACTACATGGTATTTATCCGCCATTCCAAAGTAAATTGCTTGAGTGCTACCTTTAAAATTCCATCATTCACCTTTGCAATATATAGCTCATGGGACAAATAGCTTAAAAACTATTGTAGTATTGAATATGTACTTATGCACTTTATCTCTTATTAAGTTGCTTGTTGAGCGATAACCATGTTTCTGGGGACGCCATCAACTATTCATTGTTGGATATCATGTGAGTTGCTATGCATGTCCGTCTTGTCTGAAGCAAGAGAGATCTACCACCTTCATGGTTGGAGCATGCATGTTGTTAGAGAAGAACTTTGGGCCGCTAACTAAAGCCATGATTCATGGTGGAAGTTTCAGTTTGGACACATATCCTCAATCTCATATGAGAATAATAATTGTTGCCACATGCTTATGCATAAAAGAGGAGTCCATTATCTGTTGTCCATGTTGTCCCGGTATGGATGTCTAAGTTGAGAATAATCAAAAGCGAGAAATCCAAAATGCGAGCTTTCTCCTTAGATCTTTGTACAGGCGGCATGGAGGTACCCCATTGTGACACTTGGTCAAAACATGTGCATTGCAAAGATCCGGTAGTCCAAGTTAATTAGGACAAGGTGCGGGCACTATTAGTATACTATGCATGAGACTTGCAACTTGTAAGATATAATGTACATAACTCATATGCTTTATTACTACCGTTGACAAAATTGTTTCATGTTTTCAAAATAAAAGCTCTAGCACAAATATAGCAATCGATGCTTTCCTCTTTGAAGGACCATTCTCTTTACTTTTATGTTGAGTCAGTTCACCTATCTCTCTCCACCTCAAGAAGCAAACACTTGTGTGAACCGTGCATTGATTCCTACATACTTGCATATTGTACTTGTTATATTACTCTATGTTGACTATTATCCATGAGATATACATGTTACAAGTTGAAAGCAACCGCTGAAACTTAATCTTCCTTTGTGTTGCTTCAATACCTTTACTTTGATTTATTGCTTTATGAGTTAACTCTTATGCAAGACTTATTAATACTTGTCTTGAAGTACTATTCATGAAAAGTCTTTGCTTTATGATTCACTTGTTTACTCATGTCATCACCATTGTTTTGATCGCTGCATCCACTACATATGTTTACAAATAGTATGATCAAGGTTATGATGGCATATCACTTCGAAATTATCTTTGTTATCGTTTTACTCGCTCGGGACGAGCGGAACTAAGCTTGGGGATGCTTGATACGTCTCCGACGTATCGATAATTTCTTATGTTCTAAGCCATATTATTGATGATACCTACATGTTTTATGCACACTTTATGTCATATTTGTGCATTTTCCGGAACTAACCTATTAACAAGATGCCGAAGTGCCGATTGCTTGTTTTCTCGCTGTTTTTGGTTTCGAAATCCTAGTAACGAAATATTCTCGGAATTGGACGAAATCAAAGCCCCGGGGCCTATTTTTCCATGAAGCTTCCGGAAGTCCGAAGACGAGACGAAGAGGGGCCACGGGGTGGCCAAACCCTAGGGCGGCGCGGCCCCACCCCCGGCCGCGCCGGCCTATGGTGTGGGCCCCCGTGCCGCCTCTTGACTTGCCCTTCCGCCTACTTAAAGCCTCCGTGACGAAACCCCCAGTACCGAGAGCCACGATACGGAAAACCTTACTGAGACGCCGTCGCCGCCGATCCCATCTCGGGGGATCCGAGAGATAGCCTCCGGCACCCTGCCGGAGAGGGGAATCATCTCCCGGAGGACTCTACACCGCCATGGTCGCCTCCGGAGTGATGAGTGAGTAGTCTACCCCTGGACTATGGGTCCATAGCAAGTAGCTAGATGGTTGTCTTCTCCTCATTGTGCTTCATTGTTAGATCTTGTGAGCTGCCTAACATGATCAAGATCATCTATATGTAATTCTATATGTTGTGTTTGTCGGGATCCGATGGATAGAGAATACTATGTCATGTTAATTATCAAGTTATTATACATGTGTTGTTTATGATCTTGCATGCTCTCCGTTTCTAGTAGAGGCTCTGGCCAAGTTTTTACTTTTAACTCCAAGAGGGAGTACTTATGCTCGATAGTGGGTTCATGCCCGCATTGACACCAGGACGATGTGACAGAAAGTTCTAAGGTTGTGTTGTGCTGTTGCCACTAGGGATAAAACATTGGCGCTATGTCCGAGGATGTAGTTGTTGATTACATTACGCACCATACTTAATGCAATTGTCTCGTTGTTTAGCAACTTAATACCGGAGGGGGTTCGGATGATAACTCGAAGGTGGACTTTTTAGGCATAGATGCAGTTGGATGGCGGTCTATGTACTTTGTCGTAATGCCCAATTAAATCTCACTATACTTATCATGTCATGTATGTGCATTGTTATGCCCTCTCTATTTGTCAATTGCCCGACTGTAATTTGTTCACCCAACATGCTTTTATCTTATGGGAGAGACACCTCTAGTGAACTGTGGACCCCGGTCCATTCTTTTAATACCGAAATACAAATCTGCTTGCAATACTTGTTTTACTCGTTTTCTCTCGCAAACAATCATCTTCCACACAATACGGTTAATCCTTTGTTACAGACAAGCCGGTGAGATTGACAACCTCACTGTTTCGTTGGGGCAAAGTACTTTGGTTGTGTTGTGCAGGTTCCACGTTGGCGCCGGAATCTCCGGTGTTGCGCCGCACTACATCCCGCCGCCATCAACCTTCAACGTGCTTCTTGGCTCCTCCTGGTTCGATAAACCTTGGTTTCTTTCTGAGGGAAAACTTGCTGCTGTGCGCATCATACCTTCCTCTTGGGGTTGCCCAACGAACGTGTGAAATACACGCCATCAATCTCTTCAAGGAAGATTGTGAAGAGGCCTGGGCTTCTCCTTCGTGGAGCTTGTGAAGTGGTTGTGGAGCTTGCCATCTCCGGAGTGGAGGAAAAGCTAACCATAAGGAAAGGGCCATTATCGTTCGTGGGTTTGGCTCGGAGAATAAGGTGAGCCTTTCTGGCGTTGGGGAATCCTTTGTGGGACCCCCACTCCTCCAAACGTGACGTACCTTCTTGCAAAGGAAGGGAACACGGGAATACATCATCGTCTCCGCGTGCGTCGGTTATTTCTATACCCGAGCTTTCTTTTCTTGTGATAGCCATCGTGCTTGAAGTACATATATCTTGCTATCGCTTGTGCTACATATATCTTGTGCTTATCTTGCATAGCTCTAGTTGTTGTTGTTGCACTTAGTTGAGCCTAGCATATTTTAGGGGTTGTGCTTGTAAACTAAACATTAATTTAATTCCACATTCTTACAAGCAAAATCCGTAAGAGTTTTTTTTAAACGCCTATTCACCCCCCTTAGGCGACATCTCGTCCTTTCAGTGACGTATGGAGGAGGCGACGCGGGGGAGGAGATGATATACCGTACCAACCGGCCGTCGGACGACACATAATTGGGCCTATTTCTGTGGCGCACCAAGCAACGTGCACCACAGAAATAGTGAAACCAATAATTGGTCATGAATGGGGTGGGCCCCACTACATTTTCTGTGGCGCATGTGGGAGGGGTTTGCCACAGAAATCAGCTATTTTAGTGGTGCACAAAGGCTGGTGCGCCACAGAAATAGTGAAACCGAGGTGGGGACCATCATATTTCTGTGGCGCATGTGAGAGGGGTGCGCCTTAGAAATTAGATATTTTAGTGGCGCACAAAGCCTCGGTGCATCGAAAAATATTTCTGTGGCGCATCGAAAAGTGGTGCGCCACAGAAAGGCCTCCCACCTATAGCTAGTTTCCTACTAGTGTCCACTTCATGCGTGAGCCGTTGTTGCAGGTGCAGTAGACCTTCGGTTTATCTCTTCAAATGATTAGTTGGCTTATGTGTTCACAAAAGGCAGCTGTATGTAATAGTTTAGATTAAGGCAGTATGTTAGAAACGGAGTGATGTTTTGGAATATGGGTGCATATGCTCCCTATATTTTAAAATGCATCTTGCACATGTTTTAAATTTCAAAAAAATTGAAACAAAAATTCTGCACGTACATCTTTATGTGCTACGCGCTTACGAAGTCGTTTCATAAAAAATCGACTTATCATGTGACATGTGTAAAAAAGACAAAATTCAGTGCTAAAAATAATGCTTTTCACAAGATAAACTTTCTCCTTTTTACATAGATCACAAAAAATATTAGTTTTTCGTGAAACTTGACAAACATTCATATATTATGGAGATGTACATGTAGAATTTTTTGTCCGAATTTTTCGACATATCAAAATATGATTTTTTGGTATAGGGAGCATACGCACCCGGGAGCCTAATTGAATTTCCGTCTTGTCAAGTATATAAATAGTGGAGAGGTGGAGGCATAGACCCCACCAAAAACCCTAAACCTATTCTTCAAACTGTGGGGTTGAAGGGTGAGTGATGGCCGAGCCATTGGCGCCAAGAGGATGTTTCAACTCTTTCGTTGGTGACGGTTCCATAAGCCATAATTAAGCCATGAATCTGTAAATTCATTAACATTTCTTTGAATACAATAATATTTCTTGGCAGGATCATCTGCATTGATCACACTACTTGTTCAGATAGGACGGGTAACAGTGGCGAGCTGAAAAATCACACAATAAGGCAAAATCATTTGATTGAAAATGTCGTGGCCAATTAAGATTTGACTGGTGCCGTTCTTTCATTTTTTTACTTTTATCTCTCAAAGTTCATAGGTGCAGCGTGTTTCTATAATATACACACGATTGTACGACCCGCTCAACAGAAGAAGGCAAATATTTTGAGCGCTCATGTTTTTTTCCACCTGGACCAGCACATGCTTTTGGGACGCATAGTTTTTCCCAGGACACACCAGAGCAAGCTTCCTCATTTTCCAAAAGAACGTTGGTCGTCGCTTATCGGTTTTCTTAAGTGTTAGCATGGGCATGAGAATGGAGGCATGCAGTATGTGGGCAGCGAGTCAAGGACCGCCTAGAGAAGGATTAGTCTGCCGCCTTTAGAGTGAGTAGAGAAGCTTTCCAACCGGCAAGGTACCGATCGACACGGTCGATGAGGATTTGAAATTCGGATGACGGCAGTCCCTACTATGTTGTCAAGAACAAGTTGAACGCCCGTGAAGGCCAGGTTGCTGCGAGGAATTACATCGAAGCCTTCATGCTTAATGATGTTGTGCTATATGCGCGATTCTAAAGATCAGAACAGCTGTGCATCCATGGAGATTCACAACAAGGCTTTGGCGTCGGCTCACCCTGAACTTCAACTACAGTAGCGTCGCAACATGGCTGTCAGATGGGTCGTCCCTCTCCAACAGGAAGCTGTTTATGCTTTCCCAACGTCTCATAGTCCTAGCACGCATGAGTGCTGCAAACATTTGTGTTATTTCAAGGAGCTTTCCAAAAGGACCACAACAGAAATTATACTCAGTTCCTCGGAATAAAAGACAAGGTGTGAAGCCCCTAACAAATATAGCAAACACAATAACGTTTCCAACTTGCCTATTTATTTGCAGCTCGGCATTTAGAGCACATCATGTAAGGCTTTGTTACTGATCTGCATGCACGTGCTCTTTGCTAACACTGCACGGGTATGCATCAGTACGTGTGGGTTGAAAGACAAGTCGTACAAGTGGCAATTGGGGTGCAACATACGAAAGCATGTTAGGACGTCCGACCCGTCGTCCGTATGTTTCAGCGTTGATTTTTCTCTCTCTCTTTCGTGCAGTATATGCATTTGCAGTCACAAGGCTAACGCAACCAAGACATGATAAAATACTTCTTTTTTATTTAGTATATAGAAGAAATGTGTAGGTTAAATAACGCTGCTAATATTCAAAGCGGTGCAACATACACAAATTACATACTGTATAAGAACTTCGAAAAATATAACAAATTTACACATAAAAATTTAAACTACTTCTTCTTTGATAGCCCCGCCTCGTCGTCCTCACGGTGGCGCTTCCTACTCGTCACCTCTTCCGAACAGGCGGTGTCATCCGACGGATCGGAGGAACTTGTGTCCTCCTCGTCGTCGACGGAGCTCACCGGCTGCGCCTTCCACTTCGCTTTCGCCTCCGCCTTCGCCTGGGCCACCACCGCCTCCTCAGCCTCTTCCTCCTCCTCGGCCTCCTCCTCCTCCTCCTCCTCCTCCTCCTCGGCCTCCCATTCCTCGGCGCTGTCCGGCGGCGTGGAATCATCGCCGCTGCTGGGCGTCCGGACTCTGTCCCACCAATGGCACCATCCTGGAGACTTGCCCTCGCTGTCGGTGTCTGATGGAAGCCCAGAGAGGTCGCTCATCGTGAGAAGCTTGGATGAATGGCGGCCGGTTGAAGATCCAAAAGCGCCTACGTACGGGTCTTATTGAGCGCGGATGAACGGCGACACAGATATCCAAGAGACCGGCGGTTGCTCTTCCGCAGAGTTCGCGCTCCATTCTGGAGGTTCGCGCGTCCATCAACGCGGTTGCCAATGCGACAGTTCCACTTCTCGGCAACTGCATCGTCCCTAGGTAGGCGGCGGTTGAGCGTCCGTCCGTGAGTCGCTGACGGTTCGACCCCGCGTCGCTTCGCCTCGCTTTTCGTTGTGTCCGGCGTGCCCGGAGCGTTTCCTGTGAGGCGGGGACGGGCTCGGGACGCCGAACACCGTATCAGGTCGCGCCGGACAAAAAGAGGCTTTGGGAAACGCGGCTGGAACGTTTTTTTGTCCGGCGCGTCCCCCAAGTCCCAAATCACTTTGGGGGACGCGACTGGAGATGCTCTGAAGTGCTAAAACTTAGAGCAAGTACAATAGAGTCTAGTCAGCTGACTATAAGACATTAAATAATATATTTTAGATGAGTTGAAGGAGAGAGAAGAGGAGAGAGAAGAGGAGAGAGAAGGGAGGTGGGCTACAATGCAATAGCCAGCTCTTGCACGTGCTCCTAGGCACCTTGTGAGAGTGAAAGGTGGGCCATATATTAGTAAAGTACTACATTCTTATAGCCAACTATTGTACATGTTAGCTATATGATGACTACAAATGATATGACATCTTGTTATAGCCAACAGTTAGCTATACTATTGGAATTGCTCTTAGTAGCCAACTAAAGTACAAGTTTACTCCCTTTGATCATGTTTAATTGACGCCACATATGTATGCAAGTAAGCTACTATCTGTGCACCACTCGTGTTGTTTTTTTCCCATTGTAGGTAGTATCTCTCATAGTTATGCGATTACAAGAATTCTGATTCCTCTATTTTTTTGTAATATAAAACATTTCGACAAGCTAAATTAACCTGGGAAAATGTGTTATATTGGAGAACGGAGGGAGTACTTTTTTTTTTACATGCCTATAGATGCTCTCTCCAGTGTAGGTTATATGATTCTTATTAGAAACCGTAAGACCAAAAATATGTTATTTGAGCGTTCAGGGCCTCGTACACAATGGCCAGCGCCGAGCGCCAAAGACAATCCGATGGAGCCTCGTTATCCTTTACATCTGCATGCTTTTTTTCCCAATGCCCGGGCAAGCATCATTTCAGTATCATAGCCTCCCACCAAGTTTTCCTCCTTGGGCGAGAGGCCGTCATCCAACATCAACCTCAGGTTGTTCACCGGACAAGAAGAGCGTGCATGCAGACAGAGCCACGCTACAGTTGATCATGCATAAGCTACAAAAGCAGAGAAATAGTGGCTGTGAGATGGGTCGTGTCTCTCCAACTATCCGGTCGCAAACAGCTTGCGCTTTCCCAACGCCTCTTAATCCTAACATGAGTGCTCCAAAAGAGTGTTCTACATAAGGACTACAACACGGATTGTTAGTTTCCTTGGTACTCTTAAGAAATTATGTATAACTTCCTCGGAATAGAAATACAGCATGCGAGTTAGCTCTAGCAAATATAACGAACGCAATATCCGTCGCCCACTTGCCTACTTATTTGCTGCTTGGCATTTAGGGCACGCCATGTAAGGCTTGTTACTAAGCTGCACATGCTCTTTGCTGAGAAATTGCACAAGGGCAATGCTGTTACGCTGTTTCACGGGTATACGGGGTATAAAAGATAGTAGCTCTGCAGGTGTTAATTGGGATGCAACAACGAAAAGCATGTTAGGACGTCCGACCCATCCTTCGTATGTCTCATTATTGATTTGTTTATGTTTCATGTAGTGGGTGGTTATACTCACCAGAGTTCAATTCTAAGATTTGATATCTCTGTGTCTTATAAAGATGGAATTTTCTTTCAGTGGGAGGCGATGTTCTCGTCGACAGCGAGGCGTCCGTGATGATTTCGTCAATTTCAAAATCCGACCTGCCGGACGGTCTTTCAGAGGTGCTCATAGGGGTAGAGTATGTGTGTGCGCGTTTACATAGGTGTGTACACGCGTGCATGTGAGGGTCTGCGTTTGTACTATCTTTCTAAGAAAAACGTAGATTGCAGTTGGACTATATATGACTAGACATTTAAGTTGGAGTCAGCTTGCTTGCGCGAATTTCTATACGGCACTCAACGCGGCGCCATACACTAGTACATATCGGGTTTATTAAGAACCCATGTGGCACATGAAAAGATCTTTCCGCGTGTTGTGCGGCCGAATGCTAACGCCACAAAACACGAATCGTGTGCTTACCGATGGCATAAAGCACACGGAAGTCATTTTCGGGCAGTCAGGAAAAGTTCACAAACAATCCGTTTAGAAATAAGGGTCTGCGTATAGGGCATTCATCATACACGACTATGATTAGAGCTATGGTGTGTGGAAATTTCGCGACGAGTTCTTACTCTTGTTCGTGTCTTCTCCTCTATGTCTTCCTCAGGCGTACCACGTGTCGCCGACGAGTTGGCCTCCTCGGCCTGACTACAGACCCCCCCCCCCCCCCCCCCCCCCCCGTTGTCACAATGTTTGGCACAGCCCACCATTACGGCACACACGCAGTTCACTTCATCATGCTTCACACCAAGAAGATTGCTCGCATCTCGTGCGTCATGCCGTACCCGCAGGCGCAGCGTCACCGTTTGGAACCAGGCCCCTCCGGTGGCGGAGGAGGCGCCTAAGGTGGCGGAAGAGGCACCTCACGTGGCGGAGCAGGCGCCTCCGGCTTACAACCAAGAAAACTAATAAGGCGAAATAAATTCGGAGGACATGGATGGGCGGAAATGTTGCGGCTGCCAAATTTGTGCACCACGAAATATCGCAAACGGTTTGTTCAAACAGAATCATATGCGAAGGAAGGTATCGCAAACGGTGTCAGCTATACTGGGCAAACGGTTTTCGTATGCAAAATCGTTTGCGAATATTTTGATCGTGAAATGTTCACGCAAGTTCACCAATTTATTTCAAATTGCGAAATCAAAATCTTCACGCCGTTTACCTCCTCGCCTATAAAATGCGTCGCTCACTCTTCCATCTGGTGGCCTACCCACCTCTGCACCACACCTCCCTTCCAATCCACTCTAGGTTGCATCGACCTTGCGCCGTCAGATGCGGAGGAGGAGCATTCCTCACAGCATAGCCATGCCGGGGGAAGCATCATCAACCTCACAAGGTCTCACTCTGAGGAGGAGCACGCTCCCGAGTAGGAGGAGCACGCTGCAGAGGAGGATGATCTAGCCGGGATGGTGGACTTGGAGGAGCAGATGGTGCCGGAGGAGTCCATCGAGTCGGCACGGCGTGAGGAAGAAGTTGTGCATCGCATGGTGGAGGACTCCTTCCAGACACTCCGTGAGAACCGGGTGCGTGCATGGTTGTGCACCAAGAAGAAAGGTAAGAAGGTCGGCCGTGCAACGCTTGTTCTGCAATTTCCCTTTGACGAGCTCATCGCGCCGGCACGGCGCAGGGCTGCCTTCGAAGCAGAAGCATCAGTGCCTGATATTTCGGAGACATCGCTTGGTAAATGGCACATTCTCCATTCTGCAAACAGTGATCCAATGATGTTGTACACCCTTGCCAAATTTACATCGTTTTCCCTCAAGTTGCTGATCAGCTCCCTGGTATACTTATCAATGTGTCTGTGTGACTGCCAGTGCAGCCTCTCGCTGTACGTGGCTGACAGTGGATGGTTGTGCCCACTACGATGTTCCGCTACATACCATCCATGGTCATTTGTTCGGAGCAAGCGAATCATCACGCGACATTCTGTGGGAGCAGACTTGGTGTTGCACTGTTCCGTCTTGCCCTGAAAATGTTTTTGACGCTTATGTGATTTATATTGTCATTGTTTCCTGCATTTTTTTTTTTGAACAGATGAGGCACCGAAGTGCCGAGAAGCTCCATTAGTCGGTGGGTACAATTACAAAAAGGACCTTGGCTTGAGTAATAGTAGCACAAGAGTCCATAGAAATTACAAAAAGGATCCCAGAAAGATAAGAAATAAAGCAAACGGGTCCTTCTTCTCCACCGCGTCGATTGATGGACCATGGTCGCTGGCGGCAACGCCGGGGACAACACCACTTGGCTCGTCGTTAGGATGGATCACCACGGCCAAGATCAAAGATCTTCCCCTTCAGCACTAAGGCCTGGAGGAAGAATGAGTAGTTCCTTCCGAGGTGCGGAGAGGCCCCCTTGGCCAAAAATAGCGGCGGCAGAAGGCGCCGACGCTTGAGATCTGCCGCCGATAGTGAGCTTCCATCGTGGTGAGCACCGCACGCTCACCAATGTGCCTCCTAACTCCAGATCGACGAGATCTGGGGCTCTCACCCTCCTGTTTGTCTCCACGACCACACGGAGGAGGAAGAGCAACCCAAGAACTCACCAAACATAGAGCGTCGCCACAGAAGCAGCTCCATCGTGTGCCACAGAAAGCGTCGCCCCTCCCCCCCCCACCTCCATGGCCGGCCAGGCCTGCTTCGTCGCGTCTCGACGTCATCAGAAGATCCGTGGCCTCTACTTTATTTGTGGAGACCGTGGCTCCCTCCTCGTTTCTATGCTCCGACCACCGGCGACATAGCAGCAAGAAGAGGAACCCTAATCCCCAGATCTTGCCGCCTAGATCTGAGGTACGGAGCGGCCCGGAGAGGAGGAGTAGGGGGGCAGCTACTGTAGCGAGCTGAGAGCAGGATGTGGGGGGGGGATGAGAGAGCTCTTTTCATGTGGGGCCAAGCCTACAGCCGTCGCAAGGGCAAGGGCCCTGCGGCCCCTTAGAGTCCTCCTAGTTTAAGTTAGTACAGTTTAGGTATAATTGGAAAGGTTTAGTCCCGAAGAAGGTTACCCTGCCAATTACCTAAACTAGAGTTAGAGTTAGATGCAAATTCTGTAATTGGCTATTATATAAAGCCATCCCTATGCGTTTCAAGGAACAATCAGAATTAATCCAATCTCTCACCTCCTGCTCCCTGCGCCTAGGCACCTATCCTCACCTCCTTCTCCAACCATAGGCCGACGGGATTATCGCGCTAAGCCTCCCACCGATCACAACTACAACCTACGATCCAATCCTCCCCCAACCCGTGACAACTTGGTATCAGATTCATATTCGATCCCGGCGGCTGCCATGGAGCCTCCGCCGCCACCTCCGCAAACCCTAGCCGAGATCATCGCCAAACAGCAGGAGGATCACCAATCTGTGCTTGCCACCCTCACTAGCCTCGCCGATGAAAATCACCAAGCAAGGGTTGAACGTGCGGAGGACCGCGCCACCCTCAAGTCCATCGCCGAGACGCTCCAAAAGTTTCGGTGGCGATATCGCGGATATAGTTCAGCAGCAACGTGCCCACAATCTCGCTCTCCTTCGCCTTGAAGGGAAGGGCGCGCCCCAACTTGGCGGCCTAGGGCTCATGCAGGCGCCAACGTCTACGGCCAGGGTTGGTGTACCGCTGGCCATGGCGGATGCATCTGATCGCGCCCCCCGCCTCTACAAAATCGACTTTCCCCTCTTTGATGGGGCAAGCGACCCACGACCATGGTTGACGCGCTGCAACCTCTTCTTCCTCGGTCAGCGAACGCAGGAATCCGATAAGACCTGGTTGGCTTCGTACCACCTCACCGACGTCGCCGCCTTATGGTACGGCCACCTCGAGGCAAAACTGGGTCAGCGACCGTCTTGGGGGGAGTTTCAGACCCTAATCTCCAACCACTTCGGACCACCGACACGCGCCAACCCCTTCGGCGAGCTGATCTCGACACGCCGTACTAGCACTGTCGCGGATTACTCCAAGCGCTTCCTCGAAAATCTCTCACGGATCCAGCCAATCGCCGACGCCGAGCAGCGGGATATATTCACCAATAATTTGGGGGAGCCCATGAAGACGCAGGTGGAGATGCTGAAACCTGCTACGCTCGACGCCGCGATGGACTTGGCCATATCCTTCGAGCACCTGGACATTGTTACTGGAGCCGCCACAACTGCGACTCGGCCAATCCGCCCGTCCAGGACCGCAGCCAACCCCACTCCAGCAGCCCAAGAATCAGCCGGGTTAGCACCAGCACTCGTTTTCAAAAGGCTCACCCCTGCTGAGATGGACGACCGCCGTGCCAAGAACCTGTGTTTCAATTGTGACGAGAAGTTTGTGCGGGGACATCGTTGCAAACGGCTGTTCTACATACAGTCCGCTGATGACGAGGAGGAGCCCTTAGCAGATGCACATGAGGAAGCCAAAATTTCACTTCTCGCTGTCACTGGAATTCCCACCAGCCGATACCATGCGAGTTGCTATACGTATCGGGGATCGTGACCTGGTTGCCCTGCTGGATTCTGGTAGTACGCATAACTTCATTCACGAGGAGTTGGCCACTGTTGTGGGGTTGCCCTTCTCCTCTGATTGCCGCCTTGGAGTCACAGTTACTAATGGGGACCGGGTTACTTGCCGTGGACTACTCAAGCAGGCAGCGATCACAATTGACACGGAGAATTTTTTTGGTCGACTTGCACGCCATTCCATTGGGCGGGTTTGACGTTGTGCTTGGTACACGTTTTCTCAAGACGCTCGGACCCATTGTGTGGGATTTCACCACTCAGTGGATGTCGTTTTGGCACACGGACCATCGGGTGGAGTGGACAGGTCTTGGTTCTTCAGGCCGGCCTCGCACACCTACATGTCCGCGAGGGCGGAGCTCTTCTCGACAGCCTCCCGGCCGCGTTCTCGGACGTCTTCGCCGAGCCCCAGGGTCTACCGCCGCCACAAGCTCATGACCATCATATTCACCTTATTCCCGGGATGCAGCCCGTCGCCATCCGGCCCTACCGCTACCCGGCTATTCGGAAGGATGAACCGGAACGTCAATGTGCGGAGATGCTTGCTCGGGGCCTTATCCGCCAAAGCTCGTCGGCGTTCTCGTCACCTGTGCTCCTGGTACGCAAGCATGATGGTACATGGCGTTTTTGTATCGATTTTCGTGGTCTCAACATGGTCACCATCAAGGACAAGTTCCCTATTCCAGTTGTGGATGAGCTGCTAGACGAGCTGAAAGGCGCCCGACTACGATCAGGCTACCATCAAGTTCGAATGGCCCCGGAAGACATCCACAAAACGGCGTTCCGCACTCATGAGGGCCTTTTCGAGTTTGTGGTGATGGCAGTTGGGTTAACCAATGCGCCGGCGACCTTCCAAGCACTGATGAACGATGTACTTGGACCTTTCCTTCGTCGATTTGTTCTGGTTTTCTTTGACGACATTTTGATATACAGTTCCTCGTGGTCGGACCACCTTCGCCATCTCAAGCTCGTCTTGGAGGCTATGCGCACACATCAGTTGTATCTCAAGCGCTCCAAGTGCTCTTTTGGGGAGGAATCTATGGCCTATCTGGGACACGTCATCTCTGCGGAAGGAGTGGCCATGGACAGCGATAAGGTCCTTGCCGTGGTCGACTGGCCGGCACCCCGTACAGTTCGAGCTGTGTGGAGATTCTTGGGTTTGGCGGGATACTACCGCAAGTTCATTAAGGGGTTCGGCACCATTGCGGCGCCCCTCACCGCACTACTGAAGAAGGATGGATTTCTCTGGACTGACCAGGCGGCGACCGCATTTGAGGCCCTTAAGGTTGCACTCACTACTGCACCGGTTCTTCAGTTGCCTGATTTTACAGCTCCGTTCATTGTGGAATGTGATGCCTCTGGAACTGGTTTTGGTGCCGTGATGCATCAGGGAGAAGGGCCAATTGCCTACTTCAGCAAACCCATCGCTCCACGACATGTTTCTCTAGCTGCATATGAGAGGGAACTCATAGGGGCTTGTTCAAGCCGTGCGTCATTGGCGCCCTTATCTCTGGGGTCGTGCTTTCATTGTCAAAACTAATCATTACAGCCTCAAATTTTTGCTGGACCAGCGCCTGGCCACATTCCGCAGCATCATTGGGTTGGCAAGCTTTTGGGCTTTGACTTTACAGTAGAGTATAAACCAGGACGGCTCATGTTTGCTGCATAACACTCTATTTGTTTTATAGTAGACAAAACACAAAAAATGGGTATACGTACGTACCGCGATCCACAATAATCACTAGTAGAAAAAGAGGCTTCCGTCCACCCCCATTAGTCCCGGAAATATTCGAACCGCGACTAACGGGGGCTTTAGTCGCGGTTCGGGAGGCGACCCGCGACTAATGCTCCATCCGAGACGAAGGGTACCCCTTAGTCGCGGTTGGTAACACCAACCGGGACTAAAGGGGTATGGAGGATGCGTGTCGGCAGAAAACCTTTAGTCCCGTTGGTGTCCGTTGGTGTCCCCAACCGGGACTAAAGGTTTTTCCGAGTTTTTTTTACTCCCACGCACCCCCGCACCCCCCCCCCCCCCCCCCTCCCCCGTGGATCGCCTTTTTTTGGTTTGTAAATACAAAAGAAAATTTTAGTTTACCCGGTTAGCCAATTTTTAGATTCTCAAAATTCCAAATGAAAATACGAAAGCAGGAAGATTTTAGTTTTGCCTATAAATTATGGATTTTATATTTTTTAAATTTTTCAAAAAAATAAAATTAATAATTGCATCCAGCATAAAGATTACTATTACTTTTACCCAATTTTTAGATTTTCAAATTTTTAGGTTTTGGCAAAAAATATATTTAAAAAATAAAAAAAAGTTAAAAATAATAAAAATTAAAAAGTAAATGTTTATTTATTTATTCACGATTATTATTACATCATTATTAGAAGGGAGAGAAATCAAACGAGATCGGAGACCCAAAGGTTTCGTTGTTTTTTTTGCATTGTGAAATTTAGTTCAACATCTTAGCTAGTTTGGGCTTGATCTGGTTCTAAACCAATTTGGTTGGTTCCATATTTTTTCTTTCCACACCAATAATTTGTTCAGCTCAACTGCAAAGGGATGAAAAGTGAACTATTGCGAGAGTTTAAGGTTCATTCTAGACTAAAAATAAATTGTGGGACTAAAAGTGAACTTTTCCAAGAATTCAAGGATGAGAATTGGACTTTCTTCGAAAAAAATTATTTGAAATTCAAACAATAAAAAAATGTGACATCGACCAACATGTTAATAGGATTGATATGATACTAGTATCACATACATGTGCGCGTAGCACTTGGATGCGGGACGGAATGGAACTCGGAAGTTAAGCGTACTAGAGGTGGAGTAGTGGGAGGATGGGTGACCGAGCGGGAAGTTTGACCACGAGTATGTAATTTGAGTAGAGATAAGTGTAGTTAGAGATAGAGACCTACCGAATGTCATTGCAGATGCAACACAATAAACCCAACTATAAAGAAAAATACAAATCCTGACGCCTAAATCCTTACCTCCTTTGCCATGGTTTCGATTCTTCACCATCGGCCTTTGTTTGTTCCTTGCTGCAATATGGCTGGACCGTTTTGGACACCTCCGGCGGCTGCACAGAGTCGGGCATATCTACAGATATTGCTAAATCAAGGTAGTTCTTGCATCCAACACCGTTACCATCGGCAAACTGATCCTCCATTACAGCGCTGCCATGAAATAATCAAGTAAACAGTGTCATATGAAACATGTCATGGCACAACTACCTGGATAACAATGTACTATACTGACATTATAACATCCATACAATCTAGCTACTTCATGATCATGTAGCATTACTTAACATCAGATTCATCTTTCCAATCCGTGCCATGAGCCCTCCCAGTTTTCCAACATGTCAGGCAATGTCGAGCATGAGGTTTCATCACCAGCGTCATAAACCGAATGAGTTAAGCCAGGTATCAAAGACATCAGAAACAGTGGTGCAGGGCTATCAACTCCACTGACCGAATTATCCACAGCATCAAGCTCCATTGTTGCGCTTATACAAGGACTCTCTGTTCCACCGCTAACCGAAGATACCATTTTGCAATATCTACATGGTCTCATACCAAAGACAGATTCAGACGACGCCTAAAAATAACAGATTATTCGCTTTATAAAACAAACACACTTGCTCTCACCTCTGAAATTGCTGATGTGAGGACCAATACTCCTCCGCCAACTCGTCCATCTTATTCTTGCCTGGGATCTTGGGCGTATATCCGTCTCCACTTGCCCCTGACTTATTTTGTATGGCGACTCCCCCAAATTGAACAGGATTTGGGGATGATGCCGGTCCGATCCGGTCAGAATCGATCCGAGAACTGAATCTTTCTCCCTTGGACTGAATCGAGACAGGGAGCACAGAAGATAACAGAATCTGTTTGGAGAACTGAATCTTTCTTCCCCCGGACTGAATCGAGATGCGTAATTATCTAGGTAGAACAGAAACTTTCGCCCCTTGAAGTGTGGAAGAAAATCGGGGTAGAACAGATGCCTCTAATGAGTAGGTCCGCGAGGAGCAAAATATCCACCCCGCGGGTGGTTATCTGTCCCGTCGTAGTCCTCGCGCGTACCTGACTTTCTACTCGTATTGCGTCTGTATTGTTTCCATGGATAAAACAATATCCATGTCATCGTGTTGACCCCACCCATTCACTCCAATCCAGCGTCGGCACGAGTCGAGTTCAGGAGTGCCTAGGTCAATCAGCGAATTTACGATGTGTATAGCAGGATTCCACATATAATTGGCAGTCTATATATTAATACACCTTCCAGGGTGTATTCTCGAAAAAAATTGGCAGTCTATCCACGCAGGCATGTCTTCTTTATACGGGAACTTGCTGCTTTGTCCTAGGTTAGGGGTGCGGCGGAAGCTGAATGGCAGCTCAAGTTAGCACGAAGTCCCGCGTCACGTGGATCCAGGAGAAGATCTGACTGGGTTGCCGATGCGTGTGTTGCTCGGAAACAGGAGCACCAACGGCGGGCGGCGCATGCGGGGGTTGATATCCTGCAGCGTCGGCCATCTTCCGTCAGCAACATCAGGCCTGCATTTTGGAGAGCAGCGGCAGCAAGATCCGGATAATAGGTCTACGCAGATAAGACGATGAGGGAATTCCTGGAGAAGCAGATCAAGGAATCGACTGAACCGCTCGAGGGACCAAAAACGAGACCAAAACTGAAATTAATTGGCAGAAGAACAAATCTGTATGGTTCATTTTTTCCCAGCCGCGGTTATGTGTATGTTTATGGATGGCAGTCACATGGACCGTTGCTCTCTGAGAGCACTCGTTCAAGCTACTTGTGCTTTCCCGAAGCTTCCTAATCCTAGCATGAATGATGCAACCACTGTTTTACGTGGAATGAGTTTTACGAAAGGGAGCACAACATGCATGGGCTTATTAGCTTCCTTGGTTCCTCCGAATAAGAAATGTGTGAAGCCCTAAAAATTATAAGCAAGGCGGTATCTGATGCACTACTTATTTGCCTCTCGGCATTTACGACACAACAAGTAAGGCTAGTTACTGAGTTGCACATGCTCTTTGCTGGCACTCATTACGAAGCACTGATGATATATGCTTCACAGGTGTATATGTGGGTTCAAATTAAGGACGTTTTTTTGCCTCTCGGCATTTAGGACGTTTTAGCCATCCTTCCCATGCAAATATTTATTTATTTACTCTCATGTATATGCACTGCATGCGGTCGATTATGTTTAGGTTTTAAGAAGTACTCAAGGTCTCTCTGTCCTTGCCATTCAGCTTTGACTCAGAGATGCTCTTTATAAGTGATTACGACCTTCATTGCAAATCATCAGCGCACACTATGATAGACCGTGTGATTCATGATTGAATTTTTTCTGTTGATCTGAAGGAAAATGTTACTGAATAGAACGCTCACTCGGACATCACTATCTAAATCTAAAAAATGTATATTCAGTTCATGGAAACTTAAATATTATTTCTTTTCACAACTTGTATATGTACACATGCAATGTGCTACCATCTCAAACAAAGCTCAACAAAATTTCTCTCAAATTTCACTAACACTACTTGTGTTCCATGGGCGTCCCATTGCTACCAAAACATATTAAGCGTTACCTCAACTGTTTTAGCAGAAGTGCAAATAGCAGCAACAAACTTTATTTCTAGAAATATAGATGACATGAGAGCCGTCCGTAATATGCATGCCACAAAAACTTTTCTTAGCAGAAAAAACCCGTAATTAACACCATAAGCTTTTTCAAAGCCACTAATGAAACTATAATAATATCACACAGTTTGTTGCCATAAGTTTGGTTTTAACTATCCTTGATTCTTCTTCTTTCATCTGCAACATCTGGCCTTCGTTTTTGATAACAGTAGCAGCCAGATCTGTACACGGATGGCTGTCAGATGGACAGTTCACTACAGGAAGTGCACAAGGTGCCGACGGCCATCCTCTGTGACGACGGCTAAATGTCGGGGCCGTCGACACAGGGGCTAGGCCAGCAGGCAAGCCGTCGGCACAGGAAACAATGCGCCAACGGAAACCGTCAGCACAGTTTTGGCCATCGGCATAGCCTCTCCGCCGTAACGGCGAGGTAACAACATTAGGCCTATGCCGATGGCTTTGGCATCGGCACAACTTTCAACTCTGTGCTGACGCCAAAGCCGTTGGCATAGATATTTTCTATTTTACCACATTAGTCTGAGAAAAATCATAACTAAATCATTATATTCAGAAAAATAAAAATAATATATCAATTTTTTTAGAAAAATAAGATCTATCTTAAAAAATATCAAACTTGAAATATTGCAAATATCTCAAAAAACTTTCTCAGAAATGAGCTATCGCATGTTTCATGGATTTCACGCCGAATGACCAATGTTAAGGCTAGAATCGTCGCATAATTTGTCATAATGTGTTCATATTGTGTACACATGTGCATCTTGGGATGGCGAACAATGTTGCTACAAGAAGGTTTCATTTTCATCGCACCAAAAAGGTATTTTCCATTTTTCGAGTCCAAAAGATGTGGTGTTTTATGAAGCAACCACCAAATGAAAGTTTCACAATACATGTGCATCTTTAGGATGGTGAACAATATTGCTAGAGTAAGGTTTCATTTCCGTCGCACCAAAAAGCTATTTTTCCATTTTCCGAGTCCAAAAAACGGGTGTTTTGTGGAACAACCACCAAATGAATGTTTCATGGCATTTGTAAACACTCCGATATAGTGAAGTATTTGCTGGCTGGCGCCGTGGTTTTTCCCCCTCTGAGTTGGAGGTGTTTTCCACGTTAAATCTTGTGTCTCCGCTACGTTTCCTTTATCGTTCTTCGTTATTTGCTTGTCGCTTTTCCGCTACGTTTTCCTTTATTGTTTTTCGTTATTTACTTGTCGCTTTTACAACAATGGTCGCGTGCCGGGATGGCCCGAGCGCCATGGTTAAGTGGGACCAGCGCGCGTGGCCGGCACGCATTAGCGCCTTAATTAGAATGGTCTTTTTCTTTCTTTCATCTTTCTTTTTTACTAGTTATTTTGGACGTGTAAGTCTTTAATGTGTTGACTAGATCCCAACATTAACAAAGCCTAGGGGTAATTTGTATCATCTTCTTATATTAATATATATAATATACAATATATGTATTATCCATTATTATAAAAATATCTCTTGTAACTCTATCGTCCATCGTATAAGTTTTTTGTCCACCGATTAGCATGCTACGGGCAATGAGGGCATAGAAGCATACTAGCACACAACCGTGCGGTCACCGCCAGATTCAACATTTTCCACGTACTGCGCTATTTTTTTACGAAAATTCCACCGATCTATTAATAATCATCAACAACAGTATAAAGATGTCCCAAAATAATAAAAATTACGAATAGATCACTGGACCACCTAGCGACGACTACATACACTAGCATGAGCTGAAGGCACGCCACCGTCTTTTTGCAGGGTTCCTCATGCTGCCATGCTATTTCCAAAAGATAAATAACTTACTTTAAGGTGAGACGAAAGCCTATTTCCAAAAGCACAACTAAAAACATCGTGTGAATCGTCGGGAACTCGATCGTAGTGCCGTCTTCTCTCGAAGAACCGACTTTAGTAGTTTACTCACTAACTCCGGTCCGGCCTGTGAAACAACTATAACAACTAGCACGCCTACCATGTCTTCGGAAGAAGATCCGAAACGGGACTCACATATTTTCTGATCTACCTATGTACTGGTGATCGTGCTTTGCTATTCTGCTTGGTCTGGCAAAATCTGCCTACTGCACCGGGCCAAAAAATTGCACATATAATGTGCAGCAGGCATGTCTTCTTTGTACGGGAACTTGCTGTTCTTATTCCAGGTGAGGTGTGACGGCATCTGGACCAGCGGACAGCGGCTCAAGTAAGCACGAAGTACTGGGAGCTGGGATCGAGGAGAAGATCTGACTGGGGTGCCGATCCATGGTGTCCGAAGATCAGGATAATAGGTCTACACAGTTGTAGACAGATGGCTGTCAGATGGACCGTTCCTCTCCGACAGAATTAGATCAAGTTGCTTGTGCTTTCCCAACGCCTCCTAATCCTAGCTAGCATGGGTGATGCCAACATTCTCTTATGTAGAAAGAGTTTTACAGAAGTGAGCACAACACACATTGGCTTCTTTTTTAGCGTCCTCGTTGTCTAAGATATTTTATTCCGTTTCTCAGAATAATAGTGTGTGAAGCCCTAACAAATATAAGCAAGGTCGTATCTGATGCCCTATTTATTTTCTACTCGGCATTTACCACACAACAAGTAAGGTTCATTACTGATTTGTACATGCTCTTTGCTGGCATTGAGTATGAAGCGTTGTTAAAGATGTGGTACGCTCTCGGCATACTCTTGCTGCTATATATGTGTTTCACGGGTGTATATGTGGGTTCAAATTAAGCATGAAGTACGAAATACAGTGCCAACTGGACTGCAGCATCATAAATTATGTTAGGACATCTGAACCATCGAGTTCCTTTGTCAATATTGTTATTTTCTCTCTCATGTATATGCACTGCAATCATTAATTTTTAGGTTTTAAGATGTACTCACAAACATATGGGACTGAACAGGACAAAAGGTCTCTTGTTCCTTGTGATTCGGCCTTGCTTCAGAGGTGCTCTTTATAAGTGTTTACCAACATTCCATGCAAATCACCGGTACACACTATGATAGACCGGTTGATTCATGATTGATGTTTCTTCTATAAATTTGAACGAAAATGTTTCTGATTAGAACACTCAATCGGACATCAATATCTACATCTAAATTCTGTTTATTCAGTTCACTGAAACTAAAATATAAAGTATTGCTTTCACAACCTGTATATTTAGACATGAAGTGGCCTACCATCTCAAACCCAGCTCAACAAAATTTCTCGCCAAATCTCTGGTTAAAATAGCGGGCTATAGCCGATAGCCGCGATTTTTTTGAAGCTATGAAAGGCTATAGCCGAGCTATAGCGGGCTATAGCCATATAGCGGATTTGCTAAATAATGTAGTCATATATATATCAATAATTCACAAATTAATAACATAATAACATCTTCACATAGGATATACACATAATAGTTCACACATAGTTAAATACATAGTTTTGTCCAAATATTACAACATCATTACGTAGTTTAGGACATAGTTATGCCCATAATTACATAACTAGAGCTTGGTGGCTATTTCGCCAAGCAAATGGGTTGGTCGACTGAAATTTTTGGTCCAAAATTTTGAGCTTATTGAGCAGGAAGTTAGCGGCTATGAGGCTAAATTAAGACTAAATAGCCTTAGCCGGGCTATTAGCGGCTATTTCTGTTATAGCCTCTAAATCCTCTAGCTATAGCCGCAGGCCTCGCGAAAGGCTATAGCCTGGCTATGCCGGCTATTTTAAACAGAGCGCCAAATTCACTAAAACTAACCTAGTTTATGTTCATTCAGTTACTACCAAATTGAGGGCTTGGGCCTGATTTGTTTGGACATCATTTTCCTGCCAGCAATTTGTGCAGAATTGATTTGGGAGATAGCTTTGTTCTGTGTTTGCGTTCTGTGATATGCCGGAGGCGATGTCCTAGTCGATCAATCCCGGAATGAGAAAAGTAGAGGCAGAGTTATCTTCAATCCGCAACGAAGAGCCAAGAAATCAGAACCACCGTCAACTTCTCTGTTTTCTAACGTAAACTTAGGCCACTTCTACTTTTTGTCCAGGCCACTTCCTTCTAGTTTCGGGCCCAGCTATCGTGTCTTCCACGTTGGATCACACATCAGCCCGTACCATTTTTTTTCCTAGGAAATTTTCATAGGTGTAGCATTTCCGCCTAGCTTGTTGGTCGACGTGAGGGCCAACCAAGGAACCAGCATATACGCATTGCGTTTGCGAATCATCATGGACTTTCCAAGATCAGCCGTTCCAACTGGTGAAGAAATAGTGCGACGAACCAGAATAAACGATCCAGGAGAGCTCCCCTACTCGTGAAATGGGCGTCGTCCAGAACCTCAGTTAGTAAGCACGGATGCGTGGGGCGGAAAATAGGAACTCGAGAGGAGCTAGAAATGTTCCTGTGATGATCTTGGGTTTTTGTCCAGCTGGTCGTATCATGCCAGGCTTCACGTTCCTGGGATAAATTGGCCAAGACTTACTTTCTTGGACCCTTTTGCTGGACCGGTGCCAAACCTCGGTTAACATCCGCCCCTGCAAAAAGGCTGTCTGCCTAGCATCTCCCTTACCCTAGTGATATTAATGTGCTGCTGCACTAAAGTTCAGTGGAAGCATGCTCAGGTTCAGTATCATTGTTCATGATGAACTTCCGAGTCCTCTCAGTCCTACACATGTTGACTTGTACAGCAACGCTCATCGTGGGTGTGTGCGACTAGATAGGATTGTAGGCATCGTGTACAACATGTTGAGTACAACTATGCGATATTATATCTTGTCAATAGCATGGTAGCAGCACACATGCAAAGTAGCTATATAAGAGCCTTGGCGATTCACCAACTAGTCATTTCCATATACTCCTATTGGCATTTAGTCAATGCCAGCTTTATTCGGAATTGGATGGGGTTTAGTGTACACACGAGCTTTCATTCACTAATTAAAGCAAGGCAACTTTTCTCTTTGGGTTATCTCGTCTGTGCTGAATTTCTACAACAGATAGATGACGATGATGTTCGCAAATAGATAATTTTTTATATATTGATATTATATTTATTATGTCGCTTAGGCCGTTAATTTTTTGTACACATTTTCCCTATTTCGAAATTAGATTTGTGAAAACATTATTACACTATTTTCATGTCATAGCAATCAAAGTTTTAAAAATGTTGTTGCACGCGTATTAAATTGCTCTCCTTTGAACTAAACATGTATGATCTGTTGATCTCCATTTTTATCACAAACCGAAACAGAGGATTCCATTATTTGTTTAATCTTTTGCAGTATCGGAGAGATAACTACGAGTTTTGAAGCACCAATTCAGGTTGATTGTTTTATCCATGTTTGGGAACTTAGATGGAACAAAACACACTGATTCATTTTCTATGACTAAAGTTTCTTTTTACCTAAACAATGGCATGCTTGAGTATGTCCCTTACGGTTTTAAATGTTTATTTTCCATCAGTAGATAATCTCCAAACTACAAAATATTATGTGAAATATTAATAACTTACACTTGAGAATGTTGCATGTTTTTTCACCTGTTATCATCTTCCATCACCTTTTCTTTCTTTCGAAAAGGATCATCCTCCAGACCTGTAAAGGTTATTTGGTACTTAATTATGACAGAGTGTTGAACCCATGGATTAGTCACGAGTTCATACACGAGTGATCCTAGCTATGTGATTTCATTCGTCAGATTTTGATGTCAATCAAGTGGGGATTTGTTATACATGTCGCTTCTGCTTTCCCAATGCCTCTTGATCCTAGATGAGTTTGCATAGCGCGAGCAATGTATGGGATCACAACTGACATGGTATGGAACATAACAGACATGGTCTAGGATTCTTTAATTTTCTACTCCCCCGTTCCATAATTCTTTTCAAAAATTTGGATGTATATAGACATATTTTATGAGTAGATACATCCAAATCTACGATAATAATTATGGAAGGAAGTTAGTTCCTAGACTAGCCTGTAAAAGAGGCGAAACTGAAAAAGTCTGATGGAAATACGGATACAAGCCGAAACTGGACCAGAACGGAGCCCGAACTCGCGGCCTAGCCCATAAAACGAGTTTGGGGGCCCGAGAAACTCGGCGGCCGCCCCGTATTAAAAGGGGCCGTGGAGGGGAGTTCGGTTTCCAAACACTACTCCCCTCCGTCGCTTCCACTCCCTCCACCGCCGCCTCCCTCCTCTCCGACGAGCCATTCCGCCGCCTCTGACGCCGCTTCCGCCACCACCCCTCCATCTGTAATGGGCCGCTTAAGATGCGTAGGTAGGGGTGGAGGCCGAATCGGCGACGGGAAGAAACCACCGCGTCCGCCGGGTGTACGGTTGGAGGCGGACCGCGCGAGGCGGGCACGCTCCAACGGCATTTGGAAGCGCACGGCACGGAAGTGGCCGGGTAGCGCGCGAGGAGGCGCGCGAAGAAGGTGAAGCCGAGACGCCCCCGCCGGCTCGTATAGCCCACCGCTGCCTACGCTACCCCCGCGCGGCGAAGGCAACGACGACAACGACGCAGACGGGCCGCATGTAGCCTGCTGGAGCTCGGCGGAGGCAGCGGCGTTCGAGGTGGCCACGCTTATCGTCGCGTAGGAGTCGCTGGCACGGAAAAACCCTCCGCTGCCGCTCGAACTGCCCCGGTAACAATCCGGGGCCTAATCTAGTAGTTTAGGTCTCAAATTATCGAATGTAGCTCGAACTGCCCCGTATTTTGGCTAGTTTAATGTAAATTATTGACGAATTTAGCTTGATCGAAGCAAAATGGGTTCAATTTCGGAAGATCGCGAGTTTGATTTTCCCACGATGTTTGATTTTAGGTTTTTTCAGTTCGCAAGTTCGGTTTCTGATCTACGCCTTCACAAAAATCTTCTAAACTCAACAGTTTGGGAGACCGAACTCGTCGTTTTCGATATACGGGCTCTGCTAGAGATGCTCTTAGCATTTAATTGATAGAATCTTAGTCGGATTACTCGTTTGCATGTGCTCTTAGCTGACATTACGCAAGGAGTGCTGCTAATATATTTTCGTAAGGAGTGAATGGGTATTGCTCTTACTAGCTGACATGTATGCAGACAGTGGTGAAGGACGGATAAAATCTAAGGTACGGCGAACCTTGAATGGTACGAATACCAAAATAGTTCTACAGTAATGATATCTTAATGCAATAAAGATAAAAACATATTTGATTATAAGTAGAACCTAAATACCAATAATGCTAACTCAACGGTAAAGCTTTACATCTTTTTTAAAAATATAATGTAATTTGGATTATCCCTTATTTGCGCAAGTTGGTTTTGATTATCTTTTTTGCTGGAAAATTCCTTTCAATTTTTAATATCACCACGGGTAAACCCAATGTTATTTTAATGGGGTAATAATGTGGACACAGAAAGTGTGATGTGTATTTTAAATATCTGAATAATTTGAAGTCTTTAATTCTACAAGTATATATAATGAATAACTCTAGCTTATCTTGTATGTTACATTCAATGATAAATCTATGTAATACAAAAATTGTTATTTATATTAAACCTAGATTACAAGTTTATGTTGGAGGTAAAAATAGTCTTTATTTTTTTTTGTCTGTAATCGATTTTACGCAGTGTTTACCGAAACATGCATAACTTTTCATACATAATCTGTTTTCGACGTATGAGCACTCAAAATTTTCAGAAAAAAACATGTGCATCTTAGTGTATTCACAAAAATCAAGGTAGGGCGGCCGCCCTACCTTGTTCTAGTGGGAGCTTCGCCCCTGTATGCACAGTACCTATTAAGAATGTTCTTCAGTTACATTCTTCTGGTTCTCCCCCAGTCAGTAGCATCTGGCAGACGAATCGGTAGGCATTGTTCCACAGTAGGTTACCAATTTAGTGACTCACTGTTCATTGAGCTGATAAATTGTATAGTGCTTGTATCAATTATGTCCAGTACTTAATTAATGGAAGAGTGTTCTGTTAACTCTGTAACGATCATTACAAGAATATTGTGTGATACTGTGATTTAGTCCTGCAAGAATACAGTTACAAGCATAAAGGCATGGTTTTCTCAATATGATTTGAAATAGAGAACAACACAACGGAATTCTATCACTAGTAGAAAAAGGGGATTCCGTCCTGGTTGATAAAGACCTTTAGTCCCGATTTGTAACACCAACCAGGACTAAAGATCTCCACATGTATTTATTTTTATTCAAAAAAAATTCTAATTTTTCCCACTTCCTCTTTTTTTTTATAGAATTTCTAGTATTTTAGCCATGGACAGGGGTGCGTGGAAGTTAGTTATTCACGTTCCGGAACCATAACTTGGCTTCGAGATCTTATGGGTTTCAACTCTAGCCTACCCCAACTTGTTTGGGACTGAAAGGCTTGGTTGTTGTAGTTGTTGTTGTAGTATTTTAGGAGAGTGTTATTTTATGAGAGTGTTATTTTATCCACGTGTATTTATTTTTATTCAACACAGAGGAATTGATTTTACGAGAGTGTTATTTGACCAGTTTAGTCTCTAAGTGCAGTTAATCTCTAGTCAAATTACTTACTCGTGGTCAACTTTTCCGCTCAGTCACTAGTGTATTAACTGCTCTAGCACTAGCACGCTTAAATTCTCAATTTCCTCTGTCCCACTTTCAAGTGCTTTGCGCCCATGTTATTGATAATAGTATCATATCAATCTCATTAACCTGTTGGTCACGATGTCACACTTCTTTATTGTTTGAATTTTAAATAATTCTTTTAATAAATAAAAATAATGATGTAATAATAATCTTGAATAAATAAATAACAATAATTTTTTAAATTTTTAAATTTTTTATTTTGCAAAACCTAGAACCTGAAAATTTTCATTTTTTCTTTTGGCATTTTGAGAATCTAAAATTGGCTAACAAGGTGAATTCGGTTGTAACTTTTCGCGTAGATACATTTTCATATATTAAACTTTTTTTCGAGTTCGTATGCAAGAGATTTTTCCATTTTACCAAAAAAATACTATGTTTTTGCAAAAAAAAATACTTAAAATTCGTGTTTGTTATTTTTCATAATAACTAAATCATTTAACCTACCTACATCTAACCGGATTTTTTAATTTTTATTTTCTATCATTTTCTTTGTATTTTCTCACTGGAGACAGCCCGCCGCAACCCCTTTAGTTCAGGTTGATGTCTCCAACCGAGACTAAAGATCTCGTTTGAACTGGAACTAAAACCGTGCGGCCGCCCTAGCCATTCGAACAGGGACTAATACTCACATTAGTCCCGGATCCAAGCATCACCGAAAATAATGCTCCGGATAATTTCGAATAAAAGGCACATTTTCTACTAGTGTATTAACGGGTCCAACTGAGCTCAACAACGAGAAGGCTGACGATTTCTGGGAGGAGCCGCCTAGCCTCTGTGCACGCTCACAGGGCGACAAGTAGCCGTCAACTGCCCACAGACCGATGGAGCAGAACTGCAGAAGGGCCGCGTCCAAGCCACCTGCAGCCGGCAGCACCGAAAAACCTACCACGACACACAAAATCTCAATTGTGTACAAGGGATGTGGCCTGCATCGCCCGTGAAAGGCGATAGGAGGGCAAGCGCGTTATGCTTGGTTTTTCGCTCTTATGTCCGAATGCTAGTATAAAAGTTCATTCCATACGCAGCTTTAATACTGTACTACGGTCTGGCCGGAGATCAGCAGAGCCGGTGCCTAGAATTTTCCTAAACGAAAAATGCCTTCCTGAAGAAACGAATGGGCAACCTTGCGTGCTAACAAGCTTAAAGACAAAAAACAGACATCCTACGAGTTGATACTAGGAGGGATTCGAGCTCGAAACATAGAAATATGTTCGTACTTAGTGCCCATCCACTGGAGTTTGTCCACCCTGTCAACGACTATGTGGCGAGACTCCACTATACCAAGCTTGGGCGTTCGGTAGTTCTCGCAGTATCCGTGTTCTTAATCTTTGCGGACCTTGCGACACTCGCTTGTGATCTCCCTATGCCTCCCAAGCCGAACATGAGTGTGTACTTTCATGACATGAAAGTATAGCCATATATTTCAAGGGACAACCTTTAACAAAGCATTGCCAAAACGAGGGCTCGTGGAGCTTTCTTTTCCTTCGTTGTCTTACAATACAGGAAAACAAGTTCGTCACATTAAAAAGACAATGTGCTTGAGTCTCTAGCAACCACAAGCACTGCAGTATTCATTGTCGTCTTTACTAGCATCCCTGCCTTTAGAAAACTGCATTGTAGCTCATTACACATTTGCGTACGTTCTTAGATGACACTAGCAGTACTCTGCTACTATGCGTTCCATTTTAGTACTTAGAACACTCCTGGAATACTTGAGTAAAGACAAAACTTTACAGAAGCAGCGAAACGAGCAAGGGCATATCGGGCTTCTTTCCTTCCGTGTCTTAGAATGCCTCAGTAACTTCCTCACAGGAAACAGAGACAACCACATGCCATAAGAATGGCAGTATTCATTCCACATCTCTGGTTCACCGACATCGTATCAGATCACGCATTGCTCGTCTGATATTAAGCTAAAGTTACCAAAATGTCGAGAATAACCAAGTGTCAAGGTATACATCAACATTTAATGTCGACAAAATATGTAGTAATCCATTCAAACAATGTGTTCCCTACCTGTACTATTAACCCCCTCGACAAGTTCCTAAAGGAGGACGTGTCAAGAAAAACAGATCCATCACATATGGTCATACTTTGTGTGATTACATGATAGAGTAATTTTAAGATTAGTCGAAAAATCAAGCACATATGATTAACTTATGTAACTAGTATAAAAATACATTTTACATATATCTTTATTTTGTTACTAGGAAAATTGTCCGTGCGTTGCAACGGAAGTGAAAATGAATGAAGAAAATACAAAAGAATCATGTTTGTTTTACCTCATCGCAAAGTCCTACTCGATGCCCTTCTCGCCCACCTTGAGTACAACAATGTGATGATGAAACACCGTTGATTGAGATCCTACCAGTGATCCACCTCAACTCCGCAGTGAAGTCCGGACGTTCACCGTCAACGCCATCGGATGCGTTGTTGGCAGTGTAAGCCGGCATGCCTTCCGCAGGCCACCTTCACCACAAGGCATACCCCTTCCTCGAGGCCACGTCTTTCCAGCCGAGGCAGTAGATAACCACTGCACCGGCCGCCAACCTACCCTTGGCCTTATATATCAAAAAATAAGTTATGTGTTACAATGGTGAATATTTTTATTAAATTCTTAGGAACATATATTTACTAAAAAGATAGTGTGACTAACGCGTTCCAATACCTAGAAAATCTATTTAATAGTTTAGACATGCATAGTGAAAGCTTTAAGATTTCAGTGTGAATAAATTAGAATGGTTTACTTCACACTTTCAGAAACAAATACAAGCTAGCTATTCATAAAAGGAAATAAAGCTATTCAGCAAGTGCACATAAGAAACGCAGGGCCGGCCCTAGGGGGGGGGCGGGAGGGGCGGCCGCCCTGGGCCCACGAAAGTGAGGGGCCCTCGCCTTGGTATGTGTGAGCAGCAAATCAGACGCCGGAGGCGCCATTAGCGTACAACATACTGGAGTTTTTCTGCCTCTTCACGAAGAAGAAAGGCGAAACGTTTTTAGAGACAAAGCTCGGGCCGTTCTTTCATCAACTACTAGTTTTTTCCTTCGTGAACTGGGCCTTTCTTCTCTCAGCGTTGGATGGTTAAATTGTGGTGGGCCACATAGGACTTGAGCAGGGAGCGAGGGACCGCATAGGTCCAGGAAGAATCATTTTATTTTCCAAAGATGGAATTAGCGATCAACTTATGTAACTTCTTCCTCAAAGAAAAAACTGATTACTTCTTGATTTCATGAAGTAGTGTGAAAAAAACTTATCGTGATTTCATGAGTTTTCTAAAAGGATTATTTCTTGATTATTCTATTAGCATTTTTAGTTTGAAGTACATTGTTCTATATTTATAGAGTAATGATATAATTTATTTTTCAATCCAATTTATTAATAAATTTCATATATTCTCTGATTGCAGTTGTTACCTGCCTGATTATGCAATTTATGCCACATAATTTCCTCTTCAAGCTATCCATTTATTTAGCTATAAAAACATATAGAACAACATAAGGAAAAAATGCACTTCCATGCGGATTCAAACCACCAAAGGATTTTCAGGACCATGCCTCTTGTTTTTCCCACTTATAAGCTAGAAAAAAAAGTAGTGTGCGGTCTATCAAGCAAAAGAAGCGCAAAATTCTGATATATCCTTCATGAACGAAAAAAACATCTCAATTGACAACAAAAAGAGTCGACCAATCTCAACAAATTTACTATAAAATTTATTGAATTTATATAATAATAATTTTCTGAAGGGCCCGTTTTCTGGTTTTCGCCCCAGGCCCCTGAAACCTCAGGACCGGGCCTGAAGAAACGCCTGGTGTAAACTCTGGCTATCGATAGTGTGGAGCTGGCTTGGCACACCTTGTTGTGGTGGACGACCAGCACGCCCGGTTGTACGTCGACCTGCGACGGATGAGCAGCGACGCGATGCCCCGTGCTCGCGGCGGCGTAACGCGGCAGCTGTAGGAATGGGCCGGTTGCCGAGGCCGCGCGTGGCTGACAGAGAATGGCAGCATGCATTGGCTGCAGGCCTCACAAACCTCAGCACTGCTGTGCAGAGCAGTTAGCCCGTTTTACCATATGCTTGGACGATCTATGTGCTGCAAAATAACCTGATCTGTTATTTTGTTACTTTCTACGCTCCAAATCAGCATTCTATAGAAAACAAGTATTAAGGCTTAATCTAAAACTCTAACATCTATTTCAAAGCCTGCGAGTCGACCATCTTTTTTTAATTAAAACAACTCAATAACATGTTATTTGCACTTTGTGTGCCTGGACGTTGCAAACCCTATGCTTCGTTGATGCAGTTACCTAATACTTAAATCTCTTATCATAGGAGTTCAAATTTTAAATCATAATCCCGTTTCAGGTATAAAAACCCAAAAAAGGAAAAAAAATCAATATGAATATTTGTTCCAAATGGGAGTAGAAAAATAAAAGAAGTATCTCTATTTTAACAACGCATAAGTAGGTTTATTATGTACATGGATGGCTAGATGGGCAAAATGTTTTCTCCTTAATGATAGAGCAGAAAAAGATAAATGTTCACTATGAAAGCCATTTTCAATAAATATGGGTTCAGTCGACTCCTTGGTTTATATTATCAACCTCCTAAAAATAACATTGATCTGATTATAGGATGACCATCCAAAGTAAGCTCTTCAATCAGTTGGGGTGCACTCCTAGGTATTTGCGGTGAGAGCCCACTAGTAGAGAAACCCCCCTTAATACCGGTTCTAAAGGGCCTTTAGTACCGGTACTAAAGGTTCGGTACTAAAGCCTCCCCCCGTTAGTACCGGACCGGTACTAAAGGTGCCTCCACGTGGGCACGGAGGATCCCACGGGGCTGGAGACCTTTGGTACCGGTTCGTAATACGAACCGGTACTAAAGGCTATTTCGTTTAATTTTTTTATCCATTTTTTTAATTATTTTTCACTCCCTCTTTTTTTTCCAGAATTTCTAGTATTTTCGTTAGTCTCTAACTACACTTAATCTCTAGTCAAATTACTTACCCATGGTCAAACTTCCCAGTCGGTCACCCATCCTCACACTACTCCCGCACTAGCACGCTTAACTTCCGAGTTCCATCCCGTTCCACTTCCAAGTTCTTCGCGCGCATGTTGTTGATAGTAGTATCATATCAATTCTATTAACATGTTGGTCGATGTCACTCTTCTTTATTATTTAAATTCCAAATAATTCTTTTACTAAACAAAAGTAATGATGTAATAATAATTTTGAATAAATAAATAAAATTAACTTTTTAAATTTGTATTATTTTAATTATTTTTTAAAATTTTAATATTTTTTTGAAAAATCTGAAAACTTGAAAATCTTATAATTTTATAGTAATATTTTAGGACTCAAAAAAACTTATAATTATTAATTTTAAAAAAATAAAAAATATATAAATTTCTAAATTTCTAGAAAAAAATTAAAATCTTCCTGCTTTCATATTTTCATTTGGAATTTTGAGAATCTAAAAATTGGTTAACCGGGTGAATTCGAATGTAACTTTTTCCCACGATGATTTTGATATATTATAAGTTTTTTTCGACGTCGTATGCAAAAGTTAATTCGTATGCAAAGGCCTGACGGAAGCCCCTTTCTCTAGGTAAACACTCTAGATCGCAGTCCGACGGGAGTCAATTCATCGGACCCATCGCTTGTCGTCGATCTCTGTACCATCGCACGGTGCACACACCATGTTAATTCCCACATTAAAAGAAAGAAACAGGCCCGTTAATCCAAGCACCATGCCCACATGCACCCGAAATTGTAGCTCCCAGCCGAGTTGCTTCTCCCTCAGATCGTCTCCACTAACATGCGCTGTCCATGCTTTCTTCGCCGGGCCGCCATTGTTCTTGCCAACACGCTGCACCTTTCCACCGTGCACGCGACCTGCTGCTCCACCCGGATCGAGATCTGCGCAAAAAGCATGTCGTTCCGCCATGGGGAATCATTATCGGGCACCCCCGATTGCCGACGGCCACGGTAGGTGGTCCGGGCACGGTTTAGCCTAGGGCTGATCAAGCTTGACTGTCCCCTCCAAAGATCATCGGCGGGCAAGAGACTTCTTCCATCCAATATTCCGATCCCCGTGTGGGAGGTGCTGCCGCCGGTGAGCCGGTTCATATCCTCACCGATATCCACCTCTGCCCCGTAGCGTGCCGTCGTGTTCAGTGCCAGCTAGATTGCATGCACTACACGATGTGCGCCTCCCTCGTCAGGCCTAGCTCAACATCAGGCCACCTCGTAATAGAGTTCGCCTGACCAGTTTCGGGCATATTATGCTCGGGAATGCAGGTTCGACAAACTTTCGGATGGTATCATCAAGGCTTCTATTGGCTGTGGTATGTGCTTCTACGTCAGAGAAGTGTTGCTTCTATGACGTACACCATGATTCTTTGTTTCTTACTAGGTTTCGTTGTATACCAGAGATAGTCTCTGTCATGGTTGTTGGCTGCTTGGTGGAAGCACGGCAAGGAACGGCAAGGAGCTAGACCAATACATGTGGTCGTCGGCCGTGCTTCCAATCCCGAGCATGGTGAAAGTTGTGTTGCAACGAACCGCATCAGTTCCCCAACGACATTGTTTGGCAAGTGACCGTCAAGAGACACGAGCTCGCCGCCCTCAACGGCGAGAAGGACGATGCTCCAGTGGTAGATGGGCGGAGGGCGCGGGTGTCTGCCGCCAAGGCCAGGGAGGACCGGTGACCCCGAGTTTGTCGTGGACTCCTTCCCGGTTGACGAGGTGCGGGCGAGAGGATGCTTCCGCTGGTCGGCTCGCGTGTTCGACGACATCTTCGTGCTGGTTGGACGGTGTGGTGGCTGCACTCCAGCCATGTCGTGCGAGGTGCCTTTTGTTAGGAAAATAAAACCATGTAGTTTTCGAGTCTGTAACACATCATATGTACGTGTGTGAGTCAGTGTGTCCCAGCTAGTGGTGCGTGAGTCCATGCTTACGGTCGTGTCCACCATGTAGGCCAGTCGTGTTGTGCGCGTTGGAGCGCGTCGTGCGCGCGGCCGGAGAAGGAGCACTGCAGCAGCTGAAGACTCGATCAAACTGCATGCATGGTCTGCGTCAGTTGCAGCTCTGTTCGTGCGGAGAGGCAGCAGTGGCATCCGGGTCATGTGGATCATGGATCAGGTCATGTGTTAGTGGTGTGAGTGCATGCGTGCATGTAGTTAGTGGCTAAGGTGTGGTGCCTAGAGGAGCGCTGAGCCTACTTAAGCCATTGTAATCAGTCTGATCATTTGAGCTGAAGAGAAATAAGAGTAGGATGTATGTGCGCCCACGGCGGCGTTCGTGCGTCGGCCAGGAAACTCTGTGTCTCCACTCCATCGTCTCTTTCTTCCACCTCCGTCTGTGCGAGAGAGAGAGAGAGAGAGAGCACCGGCGTTTGTCGCCGGAGGGGCTGGTCGGCGTGTGTCGCCGAGGCCAGCCCCAACACCTTTGCAGCGTCCCAAAGGCTCTAACGGTCATGTTGTCGTGGTCATCCCCATGGCTGCGCGCCTGCGCCTTAGTAGGTGTCGAGACAATTGCATCCGCTATCCTAACAACGGTGTTTGCCTACGTCGTGCCCCTAGCTTGCTTCCTCTGCCACATGCCGCCAGAGAGCTGTGTTCCTAATGATGTCTACATCGACGAGAGTGTTAGATGGAAATATGCTCGAATCAGATTTTGTTTTCATTGAAAATATATGTAATAGTTTTTGGAACAAACGTGGGTTGCTACTTTGCACATGTAATATATACTGTATGTTTCAAGTTCTTATCAGTTTTGCACCCAGCATTGCCATCTTCTGATTCCTGTACAGAAGAATGATGTTACTGTTACCCCATAGTCAAATGCCGCAAGTTTTGTAAATCTGTAGCTTCCTATGGACATGAACAGAGTTTTTATTACACACTAACCATGCTTCAAATATTAGTGTAATATGCTTCACATGTAGTAGCCGAATAAAGCTGATGTAGGACACTGATCAGTTATATAGTTCATGCTTCAGAACTAGTTAGTTTTTGCTTCGACCATCGTCAACTTAAGCTTCCATTATCCTGCAACACAATAAGTTTTTCAGTATCACATCTCACAAGTGATGTGCTTCAAACCTAAACACAATATGTTCATATTACTGATAATCTGATATACGTGCTTCTTTGCACTGATGTAAATGAAGTCCTAGTGGACAAATCATTTTCAGATCGAATCAGCTTTCAGTTATTTTGGAAGCAACCCGTAACAACATTGGAAGTAAGATTCCATCCTTACGAAGCACCCTAGATTACCTGGAAACATATTCTGATAGAGTAATTAGTCTTCTTAGAATACAGAATTAGTTTCCAAAAATAAAAAACTCAGAGATTAAATCGGGAGTAATTAACAACCTATCCCACGAAATTAGCATCACAATAGCTGTTTTCGGAAGCATTCAATCTGAGTCCGCGTATCATGGAGAGAGTCTCGTGTGGGCCTTGTTTACAAAATCTAACGTCCATCGTGGTTCTAATCGTGCGGCCGGATGTTGGTCCGATGGGAAGGTATGTATCGGGCTCCGATCCCTAGTGGTTCCCACCTTTCTCTACTAGTGGCCATAAACATGTCATATATTGGTTGCAATCAATTGTAAGAACATTATTGCCTAACTAATAAAGCTCACAGTTCCTTAAAACTGCAGGGAGGAAAGAACTGTATTGAAGTGGTACACGAAGAGTAGGCTCACATCGGTTTATTAGTAGATGCGATTGTATGCATTGACACAGCCTCTAATATGTATCTTGAACATTGCTTTTTTGTACATATAATTTTTTATACTACAAAAAAAAATCATGAGTAATCTAAAGATATTTATATTCGTAGTGTGATTTGATGGTCAAAAAATTCAAATATTTGTGTATTTCCAAATTATTTAACTTTTTATTTTCTCAAAAAATTTATTTTTTATTTATTTTTTATTTTTAAAAATGCAAACCACATGCGCCACATAATTCCATTTTGGTGCGCCATGGATAAGTTATTTTCTAATAGTGGGTGCCTAAACCCTTATGATCCGAAATTATTGAGCCCTACTCTGATCATAGCCCGCAATGATGGATTCTAATGCTTCCTTTTATCCTTAACACCCTTGGCGAGAAATCAACAAGTGTTGCGTGATGCATCTTTGTTTTGGAACATTTGATGATGAAACAATGCAATTTATTCAATTCATAAATTCATTTAGTTTTTCGTTGAAATGTTGGTATGTTAGACTATGTCCGTTACATCACATAATGCAACTCCTGTTATTCATCTGCAGATGTTGGGACGTGTTCCTGCTCCGCCACTTCCACAAAGCAATATGTCGCCACCACAATACCCGCTGCCTATTACCAGATCAGAAAAGACCCTAATCCAATATGTCTCCAGGCAGCCACGCTGCCACGAAAAGTGCAAAACCCCATGTATCTACCATACATGAAATGCTACCACGGTACACTAAAAAAACTAAATTTGAAATATTATTTAAAATTTGGAAAGTTATCTTTGTAGATAGAGACATCTATGACAACAAATAGTAATATCTTGTTAGAGTGTAAAGATACATAATATTAGCACATTCTTAGCATGACCATGAAACATAAGGTACATTTTCAGACGGCCAAAGGCTGGGATAAAGACATGTGTAAAAGACAACAAATATTCTAAGGCTGGTAACTTCTTGTAAACCAAAAGTGTCGACTAATTATGATTGTATGAATATATGTGATGTGCTCAAGTGGTGTAGAGATGCTACTCCCATCTCCCATGCATGTCATTTACTTAGTACCTAATATTCAATGAAACACAAGAATGTGTACATTAATACTCATCAATTATAATATGGAACCATAAGAACATGAATATGGGAACAACATTAGAATTTCACTGGGAAACACTGAATTTATTGAAACTAAAATATGGGATTTGATGGTGCTGGCTCTGGATTTACCAACGTGTTGGCTTGAAGTTTACCACCATGCCGCAGAGTTGGCTCGGAATTTAACAACCACAATAGTGTTGGCTCAGAATTTACCAACCTACAAGCACTCAATTTTATGTCTCCTGGAGAGCGTTGTTGCTCAGGTATATTGTTTGGAGGCGATGAAGATTATGGTCAGGGAAGTGATCAGATTTCTCGGGAACATCAGGTTACCAAGTCAAAGAGAAATTTTCCCGGCTAATCCTCCATTCCCTTTGCGAAGAGAGACAACACTACGCGGATCCTTGTTACCGCAAGAGACGACTTCCCAGTCGGAGACTTGGGTGCTCTCGTTCTACGATACCAGGGCTTCCTGTGGGTCAAGAAGGATAGACTCCTTGAATTCACGCAGCGAAAGCTGGTCTGATTCTTCCCTAGAGGTGGAGCCGATGACGACTGTGCAACACTACAAGCTGTGAGCAGCAGTAGAAACTGCCCAATTGCAATGTACTTCATATCCTTGTAGTATATGCTAATTTTGTCAGATCTCTAAGATGTTCATACACATAGACATTGTAGGACTCATTGGTCTCTCGCTAATAGTACTACTGCTAGTACTCGAATGGCCGTTTCCTCACTACTCAAGAAGTCAAGGCAACATTATTGAGAACTCGTTCTATCATGTAATGCGTACATTCCTTCCGTCCTGGTTGACTCGACGCTCGTCATCGCCTACAACTACTACTAGCCGGCTTATCCATCGAGTGGTTGGGTTGGTTGATCATTTTCTTTGCAGGTATGTTGTAATCCACTGACCGGCTGGTCAAAGGCTTAGAGAAATTAAGATGCCTTGGCTCACTATCCACAGCATTATCAGCCCCACCCACTGGCCCTATTTCCACAACATGTGCAAAAGCACAAAGCTTGACTATTGTTGAGCAACTCCTTGGAGTGAACTCGCGATATTGATTAATCTTGGGACAGTGCCCCGTAGGATTTTGTGATAACCTAGACATCATCATTTTCCCGGTGCCACCTACTCCTACAGGAAGAATTACACTTTGGATTTTCATCACTTTGACGCTCTTACCACGATCACGTTGATTTGGCTCCTCTAAGTTAGCCTTTGCTTGGCTTCTGAATTATATAGGCACAATTTTCATGTCACCAATGACTACATCCGTGCCATCTGCAACTTTGATTCTTGAAGATCTCCTTTCACATGGCCCTTCTGGGCCTCTTCATTTTAGCTGCACGAAACATCTGGAGTAAGAAAAGAGCGTACTTATTTTTCACTGTTATTAATTCTAGTCTAGGCTCCTGGAAGTTCCGGTACATCCAAATTTAGAAAATTTGATGTGGTACGGAGAGAGTATATAACTGCATAACAGTTGTTTCCCTTAAAAAATTGTATTATCAGATCATCCCCTTCACCTTTTAAGGTGAAATAGTTTATACGGTATAGGACAATAAATCATTCCGCAATAGTATGGGTGTATCACAAGTTCAGAACAAACGCCATATTTCCACAAGGATCACAAAACTGACCTGAGAATATAGCAGTTTCTGCTAGTGCACGAAACTAAAAGAATGGCCAAAAGAAGGTCCTAAGAGCATCTGTAGTAAATCCCGCAAAACTGCAAAAAAAAAAACAGTTTTAAATGTTTTTATGGTTTTGGTAAAAAAAAATGCACCAAATAGATCCCTCAAAACACCGAGTCAAGGCAAATATTCGCGAAGTGGCGTTCACAGAAGACTTAACAACCAGTGGAACAGTCAGGCCCATCCGTACCGCCTCACCGTACCACCCATCGTTGACACCGCCTCGTCAAACATAGTCGCCCCGTGAAGATGGATCCGAGAAGCGAGTCACAGAGCCACCAGAAAACATTGAAACCTGACCTCCGTGAGGAATTCGTAGGGGGAACTTGCAGAGAGGGATCAATCACCGCCGCTGCTTGGACCATTGGAGGCTAAAGCAATGATCTTCATCGTCGCCAACATAACCATTTGTCATCTCGTTGTAATTCCCATTGCTTTACCCCTATTGAGTTTCAGTCACTTTATTATCCTTCGCATAGTCTCGTTTAGATTAGTTTATTTATTTACTTTGTCCAGAACTTCTCAAAAGCAATTACTGCTATTCTTTCTTTGGATTTAAAGATAACTTACAAGTACTTTTAAGTGAAGCTAACAAGAGGCAATAAAACAATTACCAATCAGCTTCACCATGGATTCAATGCTCTTACTTTTGAAAACTAGCTACACGTGATCTATAACCTTGCAGACATCACTTCGCCAGGGAGCGCCCCTTTGTCATGCAGACGCCACCTCGGCGCTCGACCAACGTGTCAAAGGTCGAGGTCTTTCACGCCACGCTCTTCATCATCGGGCAGCGGCTCCTCCCATGCGATGATGCTGCGAGAGCCCTAGCTGGAGTCCATGCGGCTCCACCGATGTCCTCTTATGGACGACAACGGTCATCTCGAAGGCTAGGCCGGGGCTCCTCAACCGAGGAAGGAGAAGGATCCGGTGCTCCCTCGAGGGTGTCTCTTTTTTCTGACACCTCGACAAGAAGAGGGTTTTGTCGCCACCGAACAAGATGGAGAACCTGCAGAGCGTCGTGGAGTATCTCTGCTAGCAGGCGGCTCACGGCACACCCGACGAGCTAGCTAGCTGAATCGATAGGCCTAGCATGGCTTTGGCTGAACCCGCCAACGATGTGTCGGTGGCGAAAGAAGAATTCACAAAGTGGTGGTCAGCGCAAGATAGAAATGTTGTCATCGAGGTTAACGATGATGATTCCAGGAGTTTCTCGTCCTCCTTCTGGGACGAGGACGTTGACAGCAGTGACGATGGCAGCGATGTGGCGGACATCGGCCTCGACTGTAGCCCCTTCAACCACCAGGAGTAGATCTAGGTTTATTATTGGCTAAATTTCGTTAAAACCTTTATAAAATATACTAAATGTTTGAATGAAACCTGTGTGTTCTGTTTTAATTTATTATTTATTAATTTTACAAAATTATTTAGGGCGTGCCGGTGTTGGTAGCTGCCCCAAAGTCATAGCAGCTTTTTGTTGGCGCTCCCAAAAGGATTGTCATGCGCCTTTTGGGGCAGTGGAGATGCGCTCAACACAGTCAAGCTCAACAGTCGATGGACATCGATAACCGCCAAAACCAAAAAACCATGTTAAGATCTGTGCAAATATTCACACTTAAAAAAGCAGTACATTGTTTCACTACGTGATAAAATTATTATCATTCTGATTAATTTTTAGACGGATATGAATAATTTTGTACGTGAGAAAATTATTATCATTCTGATTAATTTTTAGATGGGTATGAATAATTTTGTAAAGCTGAGCAAGTTCTCACTTGAGATTTGGCACTCCTTTTATTTTTTTTTCCTTCACTCCCATTCGTTGGAGATAACCAAAGTACTCCTAGCAATATATACTACTAGATGGCGGCTACAATACTTTTGTCATCTCTGTGTCATCCGTGCTGATGCATGCTTGTCATATTGTTGTGACCTTCTGAAACGATTGAGTTTTTATTTTATTTTAGTTAAGTAAACAGGGAACCCTCGTATTCATGGTTGTCCGAGTACATGATTTTTTTGTTTGTGGATAATACGTATACATGTTTTTTTCGTGACAGGAAAAACATACAAAGTTATTATAGGAAGAAAGAAATACAAATTACATATGAGGGAAATATTCGTTGGAATTGACACCATCAAAGAATAATGTGCATACATATTTACGGATCAACATATTTTTCTAATGCTTGTCCTAGTCAGTTGAAGTGAAATGCATTCAGATCTGAAACTACATTTTGTAGAATCATTAGAGTGATCCATATCAATATATACTCAGAAATCTCTTGAGCTAGAGATTGCCAAAATAATGCTGCGTCAGGTTAATTCAGGCGTGTATAGTCCAACAGAAATTCAACTAAACTTGAAAAGGAGAAAAGAAAGATGACCATAGATAAATAGACTATGATGCGAGAGACTTCCATCAGGAGATGTGTACGCAAGTAGCATTATATATCTAACTCAAAAATACAAATGGAAACGCCAATTGTGCATCTTTGTATGAAACAAAGGACACTTTTTTCAACTGATAAGGTAAAATCTGGTTGAATTATGTCTCTGTTGTCTTTGCAACCTAGCATATCTTCCACAGTTCCTCAAAAGACAAACTGAAACGTGCTCCCAGTCGACAGGAATTATTACACATGCCTATGTCTTCACAAGAATCTATATGAGTCAGCAAGTAATTCTGAAATACAAAATCCCATAGAAACACAATGATATCAATAAATTTCTTCATGAAATCTTGGAAATCAGATTTGCACTGATTTAAAATAGAACAAAAGTCTCAGATGAGTCGGTTAAATAGTACTCCCTAGCTCAATGTACTCAGAAAAACAGTAGATACATACAAACTCGTGTAAACTTGAAGCCAAACATAATGAATTATAGGTGCTTAATGAACTGCTTTTGCCAGAGATGGAGCAGAACTTTATTTACAACTTCATATCAGGTACATGTATCATTCGCAAAAAATAAATCAGGCACATATATGACGTTGTACACTCCCTTAGCAGATAACCTGATGGAGATGTGAACCCCTGCATCAGCGCATTTGCTGGGCCACACGTAAGGAATCCCAATCAACACCTTATTAATCACATAAGAAGTTGTATTACTAACAGATTTCATCTCTAACCTAGTCAATTCTCGTGGCATGTCAACATTATAGTGGAAACCGAACTAAAAGTAACTAAGGTGGCTTTGCATAAACCTGTAATAAACACGAATACTCAAAAAAGATACACTTATTTATGAACAAACACCAGAGTTAGCCTATCAATAGCTCAATGGATCTCTCTGTCTAGCTAATTTTCTTGCATAATAGCTAAATAACTGAATGGTGTCAGTCTATCTGATTTTCTATCTAGGAAACAAAAGAATATTTGTGGTCGTATTGGGTACCTTAGAGAGTGTTAGAGATATATTAGGTAGTATTAGATGTCACGGGATTTGTATAGGATTTGTCATTCATCTCCTACCTTATCTCTAGGAGAGCTTCTTAGCCTCCAAGTCTTGTACCCTATATATACTCGCCCATGAGGCGCAATAATACATCCAACATATTCCGCATATCTCTCTCCCTCTCTATCCATCTACAGAGAGCACTAATATTTATGAACACGAATACTCAAAAAAGATACACTTATTTATGAACAAACACCGTGCAATTAGTAGGTGGCCAACAGATGCAGCTTAGTGCACAAGCCAGAGTTAACCTATCAATAGCTCAATGGATCTCTCTGTCTAGCTAATTTCCTTGCATAATAGCTAAATAAATGAATGGTGTCAGTCTATTTGATTTTCTATCTAGGAAACAAAATAATATTTGTGCCCGTATTGGGTACCTTACTGAGCACTAATATTTACAGACTAAATGAAGACCACAACTTATATTGATACCCTCGTTGTACAAATGGTTAAAAGTGCGAAAAACTGGTTACATGGTAATCTAATAGACAAAATAATAGCCAACTGTGCGGTTACAATTTTCAACTTCAACGTATAGTTGATAAAGGACCAAACCCAACATTCTAGAATCTTATGCTACATGATACATAAGAGCACAATGCATTGCAAAGAACATGGCAGCAAATTATCTAACCTCCCCAAGCCTTACAAAACACATGGAGAAGTAAAAAAATCAATTTACATAATATAGTTAAGAAAAAAATGAAATAAAAGTTCCAAATTATGCTTTTTATAAAGTGCAGGATTGCAAGTATGACCAAAATTGATTTGCTTAGTGCAATTAGATTGTGCACTGGATCAGTTTTGCCATATAAGCATACCTGAAACTTCTGTTTTGATTTTTCACCACTCAAAGGCCAAAGCAACCATACATAACCTACAAAAAGAAATAATGAAACTCTATTATGGCATATTCTAAAGTGGGAAAAATATAGCACCAACACCACAGCACACAAATCTATAAATTATCCAATAATGCATAAAGTTCATTTTTGTGTATCAAAAGTTTGAAATGGTGAGCGAGGAAACTGCCTAAAGAATGTCGAATAAAACAATTAAGATACAGAGCTCTAGTGGTCCAAATAGAGATTGAAATCCCTATCAAATTATTATTTCAATGATAGTTGGACATGTCAGGTACCAACCAAAAGAGGGATTCCATGAACCTACAATGTGCATGGTAAAATTTATTGACATTTAAAGATTAAAGGTTTGACATAAAGAGAAAATCTAGGTATGTTGAAACTTCAATTCCTTAACAAAGCAACACCAACTATTGAGCCTGGAATTTTCAACGAGTACCAACACAAACGCACACGCCCACGCGCACGTGCACACGTGCGTGCACACACACACACACAATTCAGGGCTTGTTCCTTTACTATTGGATTTAGTGAAACCTGCCCTAAAATCATCGGGATGCATCTTCTTAAGGATACATATATACCCACATACCTTCAAGTGTGGTAGTGTTGGCCATCATACAAATCCCACATCACGCTTACTCCTCAATATCTAAGTATAACAACTTATGATGTAATCATTCTTCCTCTCATTGACAGCAAGCAAAAAACTAAACAGTACGATAATTAATAAAACACTTTCTAGCCAATGCATTATCATACCAAACCTAGTTCTCTCATACTTTTTGCTTAGTAAATCAGAGATACAGAAAGATGCTCAAATAATGGTTGAACCAATGGTAAATATACCAATATGGGGAGCAGCGTATAAATAGAAGCCTAACCCTCCCCACACGACCTAACCCTCCCCGTGCGGCGGCGCCGCGCCGTGCCTGGGAGGCAGCCGGCGGCCCTCTCCCCGTCCCCTCCTGAAGTCCCCTCTCCCGCCGCCGCCGCCCTCTGCGCTGCTAGGCAAAGCCCCGGTGGCGTGGCGGCGGTGGCGGCCTTTACCTCCGTCGGCGACGGGAGGAATCGGCTGTGGCCTCCACCGGTTCCTTCCACTTCATCGACGGCGACGGCGGGGCAGCGACGGCCAGGGGCGGCGCGCCGTGGTGGCGGTTCGGCCGGGTTCAACGGCAGGTCTCCGATCTAGGCCCAGATGGGCCTAGGCGGGCTCGTGCGTCCGCCCTCGATCCTCCCTACTGCTGCGGCGCTTTCCCAATAACGAGTTGGGGAGCGTAGCTGCCGGTGAAAACCGTGCTCTGACCTTGGTCATGGCGGACGATGGCGAAGTCACGCGCCGTTACCTTCTTGAAGGCATCGTCGTCGCAGTCTACGACTTCTTACTCGTGCTGCTCTAGAAGAAATCCTAGATCCGATCCCGGGTCGGGCGATGGCGGCATACGGCGTCAATCTCCCCCCTAGGGGCATCGTCTATGGAGCAGATGTAAGTTGGAGGGTCCTGAGGTGGAGCGACGTTTTTCTTTCATGTTGAAGACGGTGAATCTCGGCGGCGTGGTGCAGCGGGGTAGCATCGTCGGATACGCCATGTTCGACGTGCGCAGGGTGGTGGAGCTGTCTAGCGTCGTGGTGGCGTTGGTGGCAGGCCTTGCAAGGTCATTGCATTGATCTCTCCTGAAGATGGGTATGCGGAAAACGGTGGCGGCGAGGACTTCTGGAGCGTGTATGATGGTACGCGCCGAGGGTCTGCCGGACCGGTTGTGTCACCCGCTCGCCATTGGGCAACTTGTCGAGGCCTTAGGTTTTTTTGATGATGCGCGTTGGTGTGATGTCAGGGTGTTGGCTCTGTTCATTGACCCCCCCCCCCCATCAGTGATGTAGGAGCCTTGTAAGGTGTTGTGAATAATCTAATAAAAAAACGTGTGCATCCCTTGGATGCACAAGCTGAGGTGATATTTCCCCCATTTCGAAGAAAAAAATAGAAGAACAAAGAATTAGCATCATAGGTAGGAAACTAAACAAGTACGACAATATATTGATAATAAAAACCTCCAGGATTAAAGGCTAATCTTAGAAGCAGACTAAGAAATGTGGCACACCACTAGGCACAAAAAGGTCCTGAAAACATATCAACCTGTGAGTCTTCTTGAGAAGATACATGTGCTATACTATTTTTTTCAATTGCCGCTAACCTGATCATGTACCATGCTTTAAAAGGTAACAAAAGGGACATGACTCCAAAATTGATGCGCGCAATGTCAACCCTCCCTAGGGCAAAGTCGTTAAGAATCTGGAGAATGAGTGATCTAAGGATGTCCCAGAATTTCTTGAAAAAGAGGACCGGTAATCCATCCGGACCCGGGGCCGAGTCAGGTTTCATGCCCGCAAGCACTTCATCAAGCTCGTCAGGAGTAAAGGTGAGCTCCAAACCCCGGTTCTCCTCCCCGGAGATCCTCTTGTCGGCTGATACGTCTCCAACGTATCGATAATTTCTTGTGTTCCATGCCACATTATTGATGTTATCTACATGTTATATGCACACTTTATGTCATATTCGTGCATTTTCTGGAACTAACCTATTAACAAGATGCCGAAGTGCCGGTTCCCGTTTTCTCGCTGTTTTTGGTTTCGTAAATCCTAGTAACGAAATATTCTCGGAATCGGACGAAATCAACGCCCGGGTTCCTATTTTACCCGGAAGCATCCAGAACACACGAGAACCGCCGGAGAAGGGGGCAGGGCCACCACACCACACCCCGGCGCGGCCAAGGGGGGGGCGCCCCTAGGGTGTGGGCCCCCCGTAAGCCCTCCCTGCGCCGCCTCTCCGCCTATATAAAGCCCCTGACCTAAAAACCTCGGGGCGTTCGACGAAAACCACGAAACCTTCCAGAGCCGCCGCCATCGCGAAGCCAAGATCTGGGGGACAGGAGTCTCTGTTCCGGCACCCTGCCGGAGCGGGGAAGTGCCCCCGGAAGGCTTCTCCATCGACACCGCTGCCATCTCCACCGCCATCTTCATCACCGCTGCTGCTCCCATGAGGAGGGAGTAGTTCTCCATCGAGGCTCGGGGCTGTACCGGTAGCTATGTGGTTCATCTCTCTCCTATGTGCTTCAATACAATAATCTCATGAGCTGCCTTACATGATTGAGATTCATATGATGATGCTTGTAATCTAGATGTCATTATGCTAGTCAAGTGAGTTTTACTTATGTGATCTCCGGAGACTCCTTGTCCCACGTGTGTAAAGGTGACAAGTGTGTGCACCGTGTGGGTCTCTTAGGCCATATTTCACGAATACTTATTCACCGTTGAATGGCATAGTGAGATGCTTATTTATATCTCTTTATGATTGCAATGTGTTTGTATCACAATTTATCTATGTGCTACTCTAGTGATGTGTTATTAAAGTAGTTTTATTCCTCCCGCACGTGTGCAAAGGTGACGAGTGTGTGCACCGTGTTAGTACTTGGTTTATGCTATGATCATGATCTCTTGTAGATTGCGAAGTTAACTATTGCTATGATAATATCGATGTGATCTATTCCTCCTACATATGCATGAAGGTGACAAGTGTGCATGCTATGCTAGTACTTGGTTTAGTCTTTTGATCTATCTTACACTAAAGGTTACTAAAATATGAGCATTATTGTGGAGCTTGTTAACTCCGGCATTGAGGGTTCGTGTAATCCTACGCAATGTGTTCATCATCCAACAAAAGTGTAGAGTATGCATTTATCTATTCTGTTATGTGATCAATGTTGAGAGTGTCCACTAGTGAAAGTGTAATCCCTAGGCCTTGTTCCTAAATATCGCTATCGCTGCTTGTTTACTTGTTTTATCTGCGTTACTACTGCTGCGTTACTACTGCTTGTTTACCGTCCCGGGCAAAGCACTGTTCGGTGCCGTTGCTACTACTTATTCATACCACCTGTATTTCACTATCTCTTCGCCGAACTAGTGCACCTATTAGGTGTGTTGGGGACACAAGAGACTTCTTGCTTTGTGGTTGCAGGGTTGCATGAGAGGGATATCTTTGACCTCTTCCTCCCTGAGATCGATAAACCTTGGGTGATCCACTTAAGGGAAACTTGCTGCTGTTCTACAAACCTCTGCTCTTGGAGGCCCAACACTGTCTACAAAAATAGAAGCTCCCGTAGACATCAAGCACTTTTCTGGCGCCGTTGCCGGGGAGGAAAGGTAAAAGGCACTCATACTCCGGTCTCAGGTAAAGTATTTTTCTCGTTGCCGTCGTGTGTGTGCTCGAAGCTATTTCCTTTAGATCCTGCAATTGCATCTTTTTGTTTCTTGTTTACACTAGTTTGGCATAATGTACAAGAGTGAGCTTCTTATTCTATTTCCTGATTTAAAATATGGATTGTTTGATGCGAAAATTAAAAAACCTATGAAATCTTATTTGCATGTCTGGTAGTAATATTAGTATGAACGTTTCGAACACCATTGTTGATAATGATATAGAAAGTTCTAAGCTTGGGGAAGCTGGTTTTCATGATGTTTTTAGTCCCCCAAGCATTGAGGAGAAAATTTTCTTTGATACTTTGCCTCCTATTTCTGATGATGATAATGATAGTGGTCTTTTGGTGCCACCTACTATGGAGAGTGAATTTTGTTGTGATTATACTATGCCTCCTACACTTGATGAGAATAATAATGATAGCTACTTTGTTGAATTTGCTCCCACTACAACTAATAAAATTGATTATGCCTATGTGGAGAGTAATAATTTTATGCATGACACTCATGATAAGAATGCTTTATGTGATAGTTATATTGTTGAGTTTGCTCATGATGCTACTGAAAGTTATTATGAGAGAGGAAAATATGGTTGTAGAAATTTTCATGTTACTAAAATGCCTCTCTATGTGCTGAAATTTTTGAAGCTACACTTGTTTTATCTTCCTATGCTTGTTACTTTGCTCTTCATGAACTTGTTTATTTACAAGATTCCTATGCATAGGAAGCATGTTAGACTTAAATTTGTTTTGAATTTGCCTCTTGATGCTCTCTTTTGCTTCAAATACTATTTCTTGCGAGTGCATCATTAAAACTGCTGAGCCCATCTTAATGGCTAAAAAGAAAGAACTTCTTGGGAGATAACCCATGTGTTATTTTGCTACAGTACTTTGTTTTATATTTGTGTCTTGGAAGTTGTTTACTACTGTAGCAACCTCTCCTTATCTTAGTTTTGTGTTTTGTTGTGCCAAGTAAAGTCTTTCATAGTAAAGTAAGTACTAGATTTGGATTACTGCGCAGAAACAGATTTCTTTGCTGTCACGAATCTGGGTCTAATTCTCTGTAGGTAACTCAGAAAATTATGCCAATTTACGTGAGTGATCCTCAGATATGTACGCAACTTTCATTCAATTTGAGCATTTTCATTTGAGCAAGTATGGTGGCCTAATAAAATCCATCTTTACGGACTGTTCTGTTTTGACAGATTCTGCCTTTTATTTCGCATTGCCTCTTTTGCTATGTTGGATGAATTTCTTTGATCCATTAATGTCCAGTAGCTTTATGCAATGTCCAGAAGTGTTAAGAATGATTGTGTCACCTCTGAACATGTTAATTTTTATTGTCCACTAACCCTCTAATGAGTTGTTTCGAGTTTGGTGTGGAGGAAGTTTTCAAGGGTCAAGAGAGGAGGATGATATACTACGATCAAGAAGAGTGAAAAGTCTAAGCTTGGGGATGCCCCGGTGGTTCATCCCTGCATATATCAAGAAGACTCAAGTGTCTAAGCTTGGGGATGCCCAAGGCATCCCCTTCTTCATCGATAAATTATCAGGTTCCTTCTCTTGAAACTATATTTTTATTCGGTCACATCTTATGTGCTTTACTTGGAGCGTCTCGTGTGCTTTTGTTTTTGTTTTTGTTTGAATAAATTGGATTACATCATGCTTGTGTGGGAGAGAGACACGCTCCGCTGGTTCATATGAACACATGTGTTCTTAGCTCATAATATTCATGGCGAAGTTTCCTCTTCGTTAAATTGTTATATGGTTGGAATTGGAAAATGATACATGTAGTAATTGCTATAATGTCTTGGGTAATGTGATACTTGGCAATTGTTGTGCTCATGTTTAAGCTCTTGCATCATATACTTTGCACCTATTAGTGAAGAATACATAGAGCATGCTAAAATTTGGTTTGCATAATTGGTCTCTCTAAAGTCTAGATAATTTCTAGTATTGAGTTTTGAACAACAAGGAAGACGGTGTAGAGTCTTATAATGTTTTCAATATGTCTTTTATGTGAGTTTTGCTGCACCGGTTCATCCTTGTGTTTGTTTCAAATAAGCCTTGCTAGCCTAAACCTTGTATCGAGAGGGAATACTTCTCATGCATCCAAAATACTTGAGCCAACCACTATGCCATTTGTGTCCACCATACCTACCTATACTACATGGTATTTTTCCGCCATTCCAAAGTAAATTGCTTGAGTGCTACCTTTAAAATTCCATCATTCACCTTTGCAATATATAGCTCATGGGACAAATAGCTTAAAAACTATTGTGGTATTGAATATGTAATTATGCACTTTATCTCTTATTAAGTTGCTTGTTGTGCGATAACCATGTTCATCTGGGGAACGCCATCAACTCATTGTTGAATTTCATGTGAGTTGCTATGCATGTTCGTCTTGTCTCGAAGTAAGGGCGATCTACACCGAGTTGAATGGTTTGAGCATGCATATTGTGAGAGAAGAACATTGGGCCGCTAACTAAAGCCATGATTCATGGTGGAAGTTTCAGTTTTGGACAAACATCCTCAAATCTCTAATGAGAAAAGAATTAATTGTTGTCAAATGCTTAAAGCATTAAAAGAGGAGTCCATTATCCGTTGTCTATGTTGTCCCGGTATGGATGTCTAAGTTGAGAATAATCAAAAGCGAGAAATCCAAATGCGAGCTTTCTCCTTAGACCTTTGTACAAGCGGCATAGAGGTACCCCTTTGTGAAACTTGGTTAAAGCATATGTATTGCGGTGATAATCCAGTAGTCCAAGCTAATTAGGACAAGGTGCGGGCACTATTGGTACACTATGCATGAGGCTTGCAACTTATAAGATATAATTTACATGATGCATATGCTTTATTACTACCGTTGACAAAATTGTTTCATGTTTTCAAAATCAAAGCTCTAGCACAAATATAGCAATCGATGCTTTTCCTCTATGAGGACCATTCTTTTACTTTCAATGTTGAGTCAGCTCACCTATTTCTCTCCACCTCAAGAAGCAAACACTTGTGTGAACTGTGCATTGATTCCTACATACTTGCTTATTGCACTTATTATATTACTCTATGTTGACAATATCCATGAGATATACATGTTACAAGTTGAAAGCAACCGCTGAAACTTAATCTTCTTTGTGTTGCTTCAATACCTTTACTTTGAATTATTGCTTTATGAGTTAACTCTTATGCAAGACTTATTGATGCTTGTGTTGAAGTGCTATTCATGAAAAGTCTTTGCTTTATGATTCACTTGTTTACTCATGTCATACACATTGTTTTGATCGCTGCATTCACTACATATGCTTTACAAATAGTATGATCAAGATTATGATGGCATGTCACTCCGGAAATTATCTGTGTTATCGTTTTACCTCGCTCGGGACGAGCAGTAACTAAGCTTAGGGATGCCGATACGTCTCCAACGTATCGATAATTTCTTGTGTTCCATGCCACATTATTGATGTTATCTACATGTTATATGCACACTTTATGTCATATTCGTGCATTTTCCGGAACTAACCTATTAACAAGATGCCGAAGTGCCGCTTCCGTTTTCTCGCTGTTTTTGGTTTCAGAAATCCTAGTGACGAAATATTCTCGGAATCGGACGAAATCAACGCCCGGGTTCCTATTTTACCCGAAGCATCCGTAACACACGAGAACCGCCGAGAGAAGGGGGCAGGGCCACCACACCACACCCCGGCGCGGCCAAGGGGGGGCGCCCCCTAGGGTGTGGGCCCCCGTAAGCCCTCCCTGCGCCGCCTCTCCGCCTATATAAAGCCCCTGGCCTAAAAACCTCGGGGCGTTCGACGAAAACCACAGAAACCTTCCAGAGCCGCCGCCATCGCGAAGCCAAGATCTGGGGGACAGGAGTCTCTCGTTCCGGCACCCCGCCGGAGCGGGGAAGTGCCCCCGGAAGGCTTCTCCATCGACACCGCTGCCATCTCCACCGCCATCTTCATCACCGCTGTTGCTCCCATGAGGAGGGAGTAGTTCTCCATCGAGGCTCGGGGCTGTACCGGTAGCTATGTGGTTCATCTCTCTCCTATGTGCTTCAATACAATAATCTCATGAGCTGCCTTACATGATTGAGATTCATATGATGATGCTTGTAATCTAGATGTCATTATGCTAGTCAAGTGAGTTTTACTTATGTGATCTCCGGAGACTCCTTGTCCCACGTGTGTAAAGGTGACGAGTGTGTGCACCGTGTGGGTCTCTTAGGCCATATTTCACGTAATACTTATTCACTCGTTGAATGGCATAGTGAGGTGCTTATTTATATCTCTTTATGATTGCAATGTGTTTGTATCACAATTTATCTATGTGCTACTCTAGTGATGTGTTATTAAAGTAGTTTTATTCCTCCCGCACGTGTGCAAAGGTGACGATGTGTGCACCGTGTTAGTACTTGGTTTATGCTATGATCATGATCTCTTGTAGATTGCGAAGTTAACTATTGCTATGATAATATCGATGTGATCTATTCCTCCTACATATGCATGAAGGTGACAGTGTGCATGCTATGCTAGTACTTGGTTTAGTCTTTTGATCTATCTTACACTAAAGGTTACTAAAATATGAGCATTATTGTGGAGCTTGTTAACTCCAGCATTGAGGGTTCGTGTAATCCTACGCAATGTGTTCATCATCCAACAAAAGTGTAGAGTATGCATTTATCTATTCTCGTTATGTGATCAATGTTGAGAGTGTCCACTAGTGAAAGTGTAATCCCTAGGCCTTGTTCCTAAATATCGCTATCGCTGCTTGTTTACCGTTTTACCGCGTTACTACCGCTGCGTTACTACCGCTTGTTTATCGTCCCGGGCAAAGCACTGTTCGGTGCCGTTGCTACTACTTATTCATACCACCTGTATTTCACTATCTCTTCGCCGAACTAGTGCACCTATTAGGTGTGTTGGGGACACAAGAGACTTCTTGCTTTGTGGTTGCAGTGGTTGCATGAGAGGGATATCTTTGACCTCTTCCTCCCCGATCGATAAACCTTGGGTGATC
>NC_061510.1:278847540-279103267 GCF_022539505.1 Lolium rigidum
GCTGGCCTCCGACGCCCATCTTCGGACTACTTATTCGCCTCGACCTAAAAATGCACGGGAGAGAGGACGAAACTCCAGAAAGACTCCAGGGGCGCCGCCACCATCGCGAAACTCCAATTCGGGGGACAGAAGTCTCTGTCCCGGCACCCTGCCGGGACGGGGAAGTGCCCCCGGAAGCCATCTCCATCAACGCCATCGCCTCCATCATGCTCCGTGAGTAGTTCCCCCATGGACTACGGGTTCTAGCCGTAGCTAGTTGGTATTCTCTCCCCCATGTACTTCAATACAATGATCTCATGAGCTGCCTTACATGATTGAGATTCATCTGATGTAATCGGTGTTGTGTTTGTCGAGATCCGATGGATTGTTACATTATGATTGTCTATCTACAAAGTTTATGAAGTTATTGTTGCTGCAATCTTGTTATGCTTAATGCTTGTCACTAGGGCCCGAGTGGCATGATCTCAGATTTGAGCTTTATAATTATTGCTTAGATTGTATCTACAAGTTGTATGCACATGTCACTGTCCGGAACCAAAGGCCCCGAAGTGACGAAATCGGGACAACCGGAGGGGATGGCGGTGATGTGAGGGACACATGTTTTCACGGAGTGTTAATGCTTTGCTTCGGTACTCTATTAAAAGGAGTACCTTAATATCCAGATAGTTTCCCTTGAGGCCCGGCTGCCACCGGCCGGTAGGACAAAAGATGTTGTGCAAGTTTCTCATTGCGAGCACGTACGACTATTATTGGAAAACATGCCTACATGATTAATGATCTTGATATTCTGTCTTAATGCTATTTCAATCCTATCAATTGCCCGACTCGTAATTTGTTCACCCAACACTTGTTATTGGAGAGTTGCCACTAGTGTAGATAGCTGGGAACCCCGGTCCATCTTTCATCATTATACACTCGTTCTACATGTCATTGGAAGTAGTATCAACTATCTTCCGGTGCCATTGCTCCCGTGTTACTATTACTCGCTGCTGTGTTACTGTTACTACTGCTCTCATATCACTGCTACTTTCACATCACCCCTGTTGCTAGTGCTTTTCCAGGTGCAGCTGAATTGACAACTCAGTTGTTAAGGCTTATAAGTATTCTTTACCTCCCCTTTTGTCGAATCAGGCCTCCCCCTGGCTTGCCCTTCTGGCTCCGTGAGTCTTCCGGCGAAATAGAATTTCTGTAATTTTTCTGGATTTTTCCGAGCACTTTGGTTTTTGGGCCTTTTCTGCAATAAACAGACATAATAAACAGAAACTGGCACTGTGGCATCTTGTTAATAGGTTAGTCCAATAAATACCATAATATGATATAAAGTGCAAGCAAAACATGTAGGTATTGTCATAAAACAAGCATGGAACATCAGAAATTATAGATACGTTGGAGACGTATCAGCATCCCCAAGCTTAGTTCCTACTCGTCCTCGAGTAGGTAAACGATAAAAGATAATCTCTGAAGTGACATGCTACCAACATAATCTTGATCATACTATTGTAAGCATATGAGATGAATGCAGCGATTCGAAGCAATGATGAAGATAATGAGTAAACAAATGAATCATATAGCAAAGACTTTTCATGAATAATACTTTCAAGACAAGCATCAATAAGACTTGCATAAGAGTTACTCATAAAGCAATAAATTCAAAGTAAAAGCATTGAAACAACATAAAGGAAGATAAAGTTTCAGCGGTTGCTTTCAACTTCAACATGTATATCTCATGGATAATTGTCAACACAAAGTAATATAACAAGTGCAATAGGTGAACATGTAAGAATCAATGCACACAGTTGATACAAGTGTTTGCTTCTAAGATAGAAAGAAATGGTAAACTGACTCAACAATAAAAGTAAAAGAATGGTCCTTCAAAGAGGAAAGCATCGATTGCTATATTTGTGCTAGAGCTTTGATTTTGAAAACATAAAAAAGAGCATAAAAATAAAGTTTTGAGAGGTGTGTGTTGTTGTCAACGAATGGTAGCGGGTACTCTAACCCCCTTGCCAGACAAACCTTCAAAGAGCGGCTCCCATGAATTATTTTTATTTTTGGGTGGCACTCCTTCCAACCTTTCTTTCACAAACCATGGCTAACCGAATCCTCGGGTGCCCGCCAACAATCTCATACCATGAAGGAGTGCCTTTTTATTTTAGTTTTATTATGATGACACTCCTCCCAACCTTTTCTTACACAAGCCATGGCTAACCGAATCCTTCGGGTGCCGTCCAACAATCACATACCATGGAGGAGTGTCTATTTTTTTGTTAATTAATTTGGGACTCGGGAATCCCATTGCCAGCTCTTTTTGCAAAATTATTGGATAAGCGGATGAAGCCACTAGTCCATTGGTGAAAGTTGCCCAACAAGATTGAAAGATAAACACCACATACTTCCTCATGAGCTATAAAACATTGACACAAATCATAGATGATAAATTTTGAATTGTTTAAAGGTAGCACTCAAGCAATTTACTTTGGAATGGCGGAAAAATACCATGTAGTAGGTAGGTATGGTGGACACAAATGGCATAGTGTTTGGCTCAAGGATTTTGGATGCATGAGAAGTATTCCCTCTCGATACAAGGCTTAGGCTAGCAAGGTTGTTTGAAGCAAACACAAGCATAAACTAGTACATCAAAACTTACATAAAAGACATATTACAAGCATTATAAGACTATACATCGTCTTCCCTGTTGTTCAAACACCTCACTAGAAAATATCTAGACTCTAGAGAAACCACTCATGCAAACCAAATTTTAACAAGCTCTATGTATTTCTTCACTAATAGGTGCAAAGTATATGATGCAAGAGCTTAAACAAGAGCACAACAATTGCCAAGTATCACATTATTAAAGATATCATACCAATTACTACATGTAGCATTTTCCGTTTCCAACCATATAACAATTAACGAAGCAGTTTCAACCTTCGCCATGAAAATTAAAAACTAAGAACACACGTGTTCATATGAACTAGCGGAGCGTGTCTCTCTCCCACACAAGCATTTATTCAAACAAAAACAAAAATAGAAACACACAGACGCTCCAAGTAAAGTACATAAGATGTGACCGAATAAAAATATAGTTTCAAGAGAAGGAACCTGATAATTTTGTCGATGAAGAAGGGGATGCCTTGGGCATCCCCAAGCTTAGACGCTTGAGTCTTCTTGAAATATGCAGGGGTGAACCACCGGGGCATCCCCAAGCTTAGACTTTTCACTCTTCTTGATCATAGTATATCATCCTCCTCTCTTGACCCTTGAAAACTTCCTCCACACCAAACTCAAAACAAACTCATTAGAGGGTTAGTGCATAATCAAAAACTCACATGTTCAGAGGTGACACAATCATTCTTAACACTTCTGGACATTGCTAAAAGCTACTGGAAGTCAATGGGACAAAGAAATCCATCCCACATAGCAAAAGAAGCAATGCGAAATAAAAGGCAGAATCTGTCAAAACAGAACAGTCCATAAAGACGAATTTTATTGAGGCACCAGACTTGCTCAAATGAAAATGCTCAAATTGAATGAAAGTTGCGTACATATCTGAGGATCACTCACGTAAATTGGCATAATTTTCTGAGTTACCTACAGAGAATTAGGCCCAGATTCGTGACGAGCAAGAAATCTGTTTCTGCGCAGTAATCCAAATCTAGTATGAACCTTACTATCAACGACTTTACTTGGCACAACAAAACACTAAACTAAGATAAGGAGAGGTTGCTACAGTAGTAAACAAATTCCAAGACATAAATATAAAACAAAGTACTGTAGCAAAATAACACATGGGTTATCTCCCAAGAAGTTCTTTCTTTATAGCCATTAAGATGGGCTCAGCAGTTTTAATGATGCACTCGCAGGAAATAGTATTCGAAGCAAAAGAGAGCTTCAAGAGGCAAATTCAAAACAAATTTAAGTCTAACATGCTTCCTATGAAGAGGAATCTTGTACACAAATGAATTCATTAAGAACAAAGTGACAAGCATAAGAGGATAAAACACGAGTAACTTCAAGATTCTCGACATAAAGAGGGGAAACTTAATATTATTAAGATGCATATAACCATATTTTCCTCTCTCATAATAACTTTCAGTAGCATCATTGATGAAATCCACAATATACCCATCACTTAAAACATTCTTATCATGGTTCATATGCATAGAAGTATCATTAAATTTGGCATAAGAAAAGTTATTCTCATTAATAGTAATTGGAGCAAGATTATTATCAAGAATTTGAACATGGTAAACAAGTTGCATATTAAGAGAATTGTTTTTGGTAATCCAATCATGACTATGACAAGTTTCATAAGGATAGTTATAACCTATATCATAGCATTCTTTATAATAATCATCAAAGATCGGAGGCACGAGTGTCATCATAAGAAATAGAATAGTTATCTTTCACGGTTGGTTTATCCGTGTCCATACCATCATTGTTATTAGAAGGAGATGTATCAAACACATAATGATCAGTAGCAAAAGGATTTTCAATCACCTCTTCCCCAAGCTTAGAGCTTTCTATATCATTATGGGAGGAAGCATGGATAGCACCGACACTATGGCAATTATTATCATCATTTTCAGAATTAGTTTCCCGGAGATTTGTAATATCAAAAGTAGTGTGCTCATTCAAATCATGCTCGCTAATGTATGTAAAGGGCATAGGAAGATCATCGTATTCAGATTCATTATCACAATAATCATTAGGAGCAACATACTTACGGTTACCTAGCGTTATCTCATTCACGCGGGGATACGCCGTTACCTCTTTCTTTTTATTCTCCTTCTTCTTCTTCTTCTTCTTCTTCGTTTCCTTCTTCTTCTTCTTCTTCTTCTTCTTCTTCTTCTTCTTCTTCTTCTTCTTCTTCTTCTTCTTCTTCTTCTTCTTCTTCTTCTTCTTCTTCTTCTTCTTCTTCTTCTTCTTCTTCTTCTTCTTCTTCTTCTCTTCCTTCTCCTCGTTCCCTTCTTTAGGAGGAAGAGGCTCGAAGGGTGGCTTGTCCGCATAACCTGATTTACTTTCGGAAACAATAGAAGAAACTTGGGAGGATCCCTCCTTTTCATTAATTAGTTGAAAACACACAACAGTCCTATCATATTTTGGCAAGGTGTCATCTTCTAAAATATTTTGTATGTAAGTATTTGTATGGCTATTATCAATGCAATAAGAAAAACACCCATGCAGGACATCATCAATATCAAGATCACTCATATGTAACAAAGAGATTTTTCTTGACAGTTCTTCACACCCCAAAAATAAAGTAAGTTAATCATGCTGATTAGGAGTAATTTCATCATCACAATACAAATTTGCAACACTCATTGGGTTCAAATTATCATTGGAGGGGCATTGAAAATTAAAATGACCCACTTCATGGCAAACTTCACAAATAAAAGGATAGAGGGCACAAACTTTTTTACCAAGATCATCTAGAGCCCTAAACCACTTTCTAGTTTTTTCATTAGCATGATGGATACAATATTCATCTTTGATTTGATTAATTCCACAAGGTCTATGTATTCCACAAAAATTAACATGCTTATAGGAAATAGCATTCTTAGGAGTTTGAGCATGCTTATTACAATAATTAACAACAATTTCATTCTTCATGCAAGCCACTTTAAAAGGTTCATGATACTTATCAAAATTCTTTTTAGGCAATTCAAAATGAGAAGCAAAGGCTTTATAAAGATTTGCAGCAACTTGAGAGTCAAGACCATAAGTAGCACTCATATTTCGAAATTTATCGGTATCCATAAAAGTTTCAATGCATTCATAATCATAATTTATACCTGACTCTTTACCTTTGTCGTTCTCCCAATCTTCAGCGTTCTCCTTAATCCGATCAAGAAGGTCCCTTTTAAACTCTTCTTTGTTGCGCGTGAATGATCCAGAACAAGTAGTATCCAACAAGGTCTTATCTTGAAAAGAAAGTCTTGCATAGAAATTATCAATGATGATATTACCTGGAAGCTCATGATTGGGGCATTTGAGCATTAAAGACTTCAATCTCTCCCATGCTTGGGCAATACTCTCTCCATCATGAGGCCAGAAATTATATATTCGGTTTCGGTTTTTGTGAATTTCACTTGGAGGGTAGAATTTAGAATAAAATAGAGGCACAATATCCTTCCAATCAAGAGAATGCTCATCCTTCAGCAGTTTATGCCAATGCGCCGCTTTACCGTACAACGACATAGAGAATAATTTCTTCTTCACTTCATCCATAGAGATACCTGCACACTTGAATAACCCGCATAATTCATGCAAAAACAAGTAAATGATCTCCAGGATGGACAGTTCCATCCCCTTCATAGCGGTTATCCATAACACGTTCAATAATTTTCATAGGTATTTTATATGGAATACTTTCAGTAGGTGCATTTAAAATATCGCAAGCATCATTAGAGTTATCGCATATGGGAGATAAAGTATTATCAGAGCAAATTTTCTCCCCTAAAGATGGGAAGCTAAAAATATCACAAAAACTAGCTTCCCCAAGCTTAGACTTCTCCATAGCATTAGAAGTAATTGCATTCATACTAATAACATTGCTACTATCATGCAAATAAGGTTCCATAGGTTTTTTAATTTTCGCATCAAACAATTCTAAATTAGGAAAAAGATTAAAAAGCTCACCAAATTTTTTGTTGTTTTCCATTATGCCTAACTAGTGAAAATAAAAACAAGAAACAAAAAGATGCAATTGCAGGATCGAGTACTTACAACAGCGAAAATAGCTTAGTAGCCGAGATCCGGAGTGTGAGTACCTTTTACCTTTCCTCCCCGGCAACGGCACCAGAAAATAGCTTGATGTCTACGGGTGCTTCTATTCTTGTAGACCAGTGTTGGGCCTCCAAGAGCAGAGGTTTGTAGAACAGCAGCAAGTTTCCCTTAAGTGGATCACCCAAGGTTTATCGAACTCAGGGAGGAAGAGGTCAAAGATATCCCTCTCAAGCAACCCTGCAACCACAAAGCAAGAAGTCTCTTGTGTCACCAACACACCTAATACACTTGTCAGATGTATAGGTGCACTAGTTCGGCGAAGAGATAGTGAGATGCAAGTAATATGGATAAGTATGAGTGGTAATAGCAATCTGAATAAAATATGGCAGCGAGCAAACATGTAACAAAACGAGTAAACAAACGGAGATTCGACGCTTGGAAGCAAGGCCTAGGGATCCTGCTTTCACTAGTGGACACTCTCAACAATGATCACATAATAGGACTACTCTACACCCTCTTGTTGGATGATGAACACCATTGTGTAGGATTACACGAACCCTCAATGCCGGAGTTAACAAGCTCCACAATATTCAATGTTCATATTTAAATAACCTTAGAGTGCAAGATAGATCAACACAACCAAACCAAGTACTAAGATAGCATGCACACTTCTACCATCACACTATGAAAGGAGGAATAGGTCGCATCAATACCATCATAGTAATAGTTAACTTCATAATCTACAAGAGATCACAATCATAGGATAAACCAAGTACTTCATGATGCACACACTGCCAACATTACATCATGGAGGAGGAATAGACTACTTTAATAACATCACTAGAGTAGCACATAGATGATATTCAACTAGATCACATAAAGAGAGAGATGAACCACATAGCTACAGCGGAGCCCTCAGCCCCGGGGTGAATTACTCCCTCCTCATCATGGAGACAGCGATGGCGGTGAAGATGGCGGTGGAGACGGCGGTGGAGATGACTCCGGGGGCAATTCCCCGTCCCGGCAGGGTGCCGGAACAGAGACTCCTGTCCCCCGAATTGGAGTTTCGCGATGTGGCGGCGCCCCTGTAGTCTTTCTGCAGTTTCGTCATGAGGTGTCGAAGTTTTAGGTCACGACGGCTTAAATAGGCGAAGAGTCGGAGTCGGAAGAGTCCCGAGGGGCCCACCCCATAGGGTGGGGTGACCACCCTCCAGGCCGCGCCGGCCTATGGGGAGGAGTCCCTGGGCCTCCCCCTGGCTTGCCCTTCTGGCTCCGTGAGTCTTCCGGCGAAATAGAATTTCTGTAATTTTTCTGGATTTTTCCGAGCACTTTGGTTTTTGGGCCTTTTCTGCAATAAACAGACATAATAAACATAAACTGGCACTGTGGCATCTTGTTAATAGGTTAGTCCAATAAATACCATAATATGATATAAAGTGCAAGCAAAACATGTAGGTATTGTCATAAAACAAGCATGGAACATCAGAAATTATAGATACGTTGGAGACGTATCACAAGCATATCCACTACAATATTAAAAAGCATTGGGGATAAAGGGTCCCCTTGCCTTAGAACTTTCTTTTTCTGAAAATAATGACCAATATCATCATTCACCTTTACACCAACACTACCCCCTTGGACAAACTGTTGCACTAATATTCCCCATTCTGGAGCAAAGCCCTTCATCCTCAGAGTTTGTTGCAAAAAAGGTCATTTAACTTTATCATAGGCTTTTTCAAAATCGATTTTAAATAATACTCCATCCATTTTTTTAATATGGAGCTTATGGATTGTTTCATGGGGTACAATTACCCCTTCTACCTGGCATAAAAGCAGATTGGGTTGGTTTAATGACTCTTGGGGCAATCCCCGAGATGCGATTCGTGCCAACTTTAGTAAATATCTTAAAACAAACATTTAGCAAACATATAGGTCTGTATTGTTGAATTTGAACAACATTCTCCTTCTTGGGTAGTAAAGTAATAACACCAAAATTTAGTTTGTAAAGGGGCAAGTCCCCATTACTGAACTGAGAAAACAAGGCCATCAAATCCTTCTTTATTACTTCCCAAATTTTTTGATAAAACTCAGCTGAAAAACCATATGGTCCAGGAGCTTTATTCAGTTCCATCTGAGAAATTGCCTTGAACACCTCCTTTTCAGCAAAAGGCGCCGCCGAGATCTCATTCTCCAATGGTGAAATATGTGTAATATCCTGAAATTCCTCTGCAACTAGAGAAATATTGGTTGGTGCCGGTGCGCCAAACAATTTCTTGTAGAATTCAGTAATATACACCTTCAAATTATCTTCCCCAACAATAGTTCCCTCTTGTTGTTCTAATTGAAATATTTTCTTTTTTCGGTGTTTACCATTTGCTATTAGGTAGAAATACCTTGTATTATTTTCCCCTTCTTAAATATGTTTAACTTTCGCCCTTTGGGCCATTTAGACTCTCTTCTCTTCTTAATTTATTCAAAATATCGTTGGTCTTTTTTAATTCCTCCCTTTCATTTGTATTCAGCAAAGTAGTTTCCGCTTTCAAGTCAAGCCTCTCAATGATATTTAAAAGTCTCTCTTTTTCTCTTTTGTACGTACCACTTTGATTTTTTTCCCAACCCTTAAGGAATCTTCTTAAGTATCTTAATTTATTTAACCAAATCTCCATTGGGATAGCTCCACCTATAACTAAATTCCACTCCTTTACTATCATGTCAAAAAAAATCCTCTTGTCGCAACCAATGTAGCTAAAAAGAGAATTTTGCTTGGTTACCCAGGTGTGCTTTCACCCCTGAATCAATAAGTATTGGAGTATGATTAGAATCAGCTCTAGTTAAAGCTCTTACCGTGACCAATGGAAATTTCTATTCCAACGATATGAACTGTCCGTAAAAGGATAAAATAAAGAAGCTATTAGAAAAAATGTTAAGGAAAGGAAGGTTTCCTTTGTTAGATGGGTCCGTGCTTTTGTGTATGCCGACTCTGCCCTTGGTTGAAAAAATACTATTTCTCAAATCAACTATAGTATTGATCGTAGTACTGGACCACTGGATCTGTTGACCGAACGATCAATGTTTTCGGGTCCCATACCGTAAAAGGCCTCGAGATGAAACAGAGTTTATTTTACATCCAATGATGGTGAATGCAGTTTGTTCAGAGAAGGTCCATGATGAATGACGCACAGACATGACTAAACAAGCAAAGCTTATACTTCCTCATGACCGGGCGGCCGGACAATCTCTGGTGAAGCAACAAGCCGTCGACGAGCAAATGCCCGTTTCTTTTGTGGTCTTTTCTCGGACTCCATTGTTTCCAGCTAATGCGTTAATTGATGTTTGTGATCCATCAAGTCAAGACGTTGTTGGTGCACGGGTATATGTGAACATTTTGTCCGCAAATATGTTGTGATGCACTCACTGGCTTGACAAAGGCCTTAATGAAGTAAAAATGCCTTGGTTCCATTTCCACAATATTATTCAGTGGATCCTGGCAGTACACCTAGGGAAACACCTCCTACGCTAGTGGTCAGCGTATCGGCACAAGCTCGAGACTCTCATTTTCCCGGCGCCTCCTACTCCTACACGAAGTACTAAATACTACTATTGTTTTTCAGCACACTGGTGCTAATACCGCGCTATAGACCCCTAAGTTGGCCCTTCGCTTGGCTTTACCCGAATGATATAGGCTCAACACTAGAGGAGTAGTCTCCATGTCACGAATGACTATACCTGCACCCTCTACAACTTTAATGCTGGAAGATCTCCTCTCACATGGCGCTTTTTGGCTTCTTTAAGGAATTTTCATCGTGGCTGCCAAGTTCTTTTTTTTTTTACAATGTTAATCCCAGTCTAGGCTTCCGGATATTTCATTAGAAAAAAGTATATTTATATTCTCCCCTTAGAATAGAGGAGCTTAGAGTCTTTCTTAGGGCTTCATTTCAAGCTTTGTACTCCGCTGTTTTATGAAAGTTGTTTGAGATATGTCTAAATTTAGATGTATTTTGTGTCTAGATACATCTAAATTTTGACAAATCTCAGACAAGATTAATGAGACGGAGGGAGTACATCCACTCCCCCTTGAAGTATTTCCATCTATCTATAATATATTAAAAGTAAAATAATATATTACAACCGCATCCAGTATCGTGCCGTGTAGTCCAGGGATTCTTAAAAAAAACATGTCCGTACATCATATGGGAATACACATGTACTGAAGTCATAGATTCAGATTGCTAGATCTGTTTTAATTGTTGAGATTTAAATAAGGATTGAGCATCACACGGCTGTTCAAAATTCAGCACTAATGCAGGTAGAATCCGTATCTAACAGTGCAGACGAATTATTTCTTAATCCACATAGTTCACTTCAATTGGAGACGGGCATGTTTGGCCAAAATACCGCCAAATTAGAGGTACACTAGCACACCGTCGAAAAGATACAATGTTTCTAATATCGATCAGCCATGCACTATAGATTAGAGCAATACTAGCTCGCATTCTTTTTTGGTCGCTGGGAAAAAATACCAGTGGCTATATATACCTTCACGTTAGCCTCGTGTCAGTTGGGAGGCTGTCAAAGATATTTTGGTCGCCCGGAAAAAAGTTACCAGTAGCTAACACTATTTCCGATTTATTCAGAGATTTTAAGAATACTAGCCAAAATACCGCCTAACATTTATCAAACCAATTTACAAGTTAATCCAAAATTCATAAAAAATGAGACTAAATTATGTAAATACCAGAAAAAATTGTGCAGTTATATTTTACTCGGTAGTCTCATGCCTGGTGGGCGGCTGCTAGGAATTTTTCCTCAATGGGGGAAACTACCAACATGCAATAGTATTTGGTTTTTGGAAATTCCAAAAATTCTGCCCGAAATTTGTCAAACCAATCTACAAATTCGTCCAAAATTAACCAATTTGATCAAAATATGTAAATACTAATTAATTTGGCCTGTAATATTTTTCTCATTTCATTAAACAGAAAATAAGTTTTTGACGAGATATCGTAAATACCGGTTGAGAAAAAAACCATGGCGGCTGCTCGCGGTGCCGCAGGCTATCTATCAGGACCTGTGCGAGAAGGCTCAAGCGTAGTTAATGATATAATAAGTTTAACCCAATTGGTAAAGTTAAATTTACCCACTAATTAAAGAATATAAGGATTTTATAACGTATATAGGATAATACTATGGCAACAATGGAATCATAAAAATATTTTCCAAACTGTTTCCGTTGTTGCCCTCGCATGTGCGAGGACCACTTTGCTAGTTATTATATACTAAAAGCAAAATAAGAGGTTTTTAGAAGACACCAAGTTAATCCACATCCACATATGCTAAATAAATATAAACCAATGATTCTAATTCTAACGTCTAAGATTAAAAGATAAAGAGTGTTACATACAACAATAGATAGGTACATGAGAAAACCTATGTCACGTAACCCACATGGCTACACACGCCTACGTTAAAAAAAATGGCCAGGCACATCCAACCTTATAAGGAGAGTACATGATGGTTAACACCTAAACTCTGTCTTTTTTTTCTTTTTAAAATACGGGTCGATCTGGAGTACAAGGATATTTCATCCGTAACTTACAACCGCATCCAGTATCGTGTCGTGTAGTCCAGGGACTCTTAAAAAAACATGTTCGTAGATGATATGGGAATACACATGTACTGAAGTCATCATAGATTCAGATTGCTAGATCTGATTTAATTGTTGAGATTTAAATAAGGATGGAGCATCACACGGCTGTTCAAAAATCAGCACTAATGCAGGTGGAATCCGTATCTAACAGTGCAGACGAATTATTTCTTAATCAACATAGTTCACTTTAATTGGAGACAAGCATCTTTGGCCAAAATACCGCCAAATTAGAGGTACACTAGCACACCGTCGAAAAGACACAATGTTTCTAATATCGATCAGCCATGCACTATAGATTAGAGCAATATTAGCTCACATTCTCTTTTGGTTGCTGGGAAAAAAAATACCAGTAGCTATATATACCTTCACGTTAGCCTCGTGCCAGTTGGGAGGCTGCCAACGATTTTTTTGGTCGCCCGGAAAAAAAATACCAGTAGCTAACACTATTTCCGGTTTATTCAGAGATTTTAAGAATATTAGCCAAAATACCTCCTGACATTTATCAAACCAATTTACAAGTTAATCCAAAATTCATAAAAAATGGGACTATGTTATGTAAATACCACAAATAATTGTGCAGTTATATTTTACTCGGTAGTCTCATGCCTGGTGGGCGGCTGCTAGGAGTTTTTCCTCAATGTGGGAAACTACCAATATGCGTATTTCGGGTTTTTGGAAATTCCAAAAATTCTGCCAAAATTTGTCAAACCAATCTACAAATTCATCTAAAATTAACAAATTTTATCAAAATATGTAAATACCAATTAATTTGGCCAGTAATATTTTTCCCATTTCATTAACCAGAAAATAAGTTTTTGACGAGATACTGTAAATACCGGTTGAGAAAAAAAAACCATGGCGGCTGCTTATGGTGCCGCAGGCTATCCATCAGGACCTGTGCGAGAAGGCTCAAGTGTAGTTAATGATATAATAAGTTTACCCCAATTGGTAAAGTAAAATTTACCCACTAACTAAAGAATATAGGATGTAATAACATATATAGGATAATACTATGGCAACAATGGAATCATAAAAATATTTTCCAAACTGTCTCAGTTGTTGCCCTCGCATGTGCGAGGGCCACTTTGCTAGTTATATCAATGAAATAACTTTTGTTTCTTTGAAGAAAATAAAATGTACTGTCAACAGGTCTTCCCCTGCAGCTCTCCGGTCAAAAAAGTTACATAATCTTTTTTAGGGTATGGGAAAATAAACCATATGGCAAGAAAATATACTTCAATTGTAGACTGTTATATCACAATTTTTGAACAAGTTCACAGAGATTTCCACAATGCTAATGACTCACGAAAAATCTAGTCATTTGAATTCAGTATTGTTTTGAAATCCCCCCTAGTGTGCAAAATTGAAAGAACAGCCAAAGAGCGCCCTAAGCCAGTAACACGACATCGGAGTCTCCCTTTTCCCACTAAAATGAATCAACATGACCATTTTGCATTTATGCATATTCCCAGGTAAGGCCTCCGAGAATCTACATGCGCGTGGGCCCTTCCACATTACAGCAACCATCCATAAAGTTTGCCAAATCATCATTTTTTTCCAAACAAATCAGCATTGTGTAAGTTTTCATTGGGTTGAGGACATTGCTTTTTGGCGGTAGGGCTTAATAAATGACTTTTTTCCAACGTGAAACATCTGCATGCTGAGTTTTATAATTGTGACAATCTGATTTGCATAGTTCCACAGTTTCTACTTTGGGATCATTCAATGCATTTGCATACTCTAATACACATAATGCCTATGTAATAAGTCTGAGCAGAAAAAACTATTACAAATAAGTTGGGGACATTTGCCACCAGTTCCGGACATGCATGGTGTCGGACCGGGGCCTTTGCTGGAGGCCCCCGCATGGCACTGTGATGTTGGGTTCCTACTGCCGGTGCCTGTGTTTTCTACATGTTTTCTTGAGGCTCTGCTTTTTCTTCTCACTAGTAAATGCGCACGTTGCAATGCACGTCTCAAGTAATACGAATTGCAAAAATAATATCTATAAATTAAAAAATAATTTATAAAAAATAATTTTTTTGAGCCATTAAAATTCTACTTTGCAATGGGTTATAGAAAAATGTATCTCTTACACATTTTAAAAATAAAATGCACTAATAGGCTATGAGCGGTGGTGGTTTTACAAAATTCTAACCATAACTAATCTTATGTGAGATGATTTTAACCATGCCTAATCTTATTTGAGATCTGACTTGAAGTTTCAAAATATGCACAAATACAAAATATATTAACTTGACATGAGTCAAAAGGAGATATATGTACGTTCAAAATCTGAAAGCACATGGCATAATTCTCACACAAAATACAATAATAGAAAAGTGTCTTCAACCTTCCACATTCCATCCTAATATTTGTGTAAGTTAAATATTGCTCTAATACACTATACTTTACTCTCTCAGTTCCATAATTGTTGTCGTGGATTTGGATGTATGCATTCACAAAATATGTCTTGATACATCCAAATTTGCGAAAAAATATGGAGCGGAATGAGTAATTGGTTAATGTCCTCACAAAAATTGATGTTAATTGATGAAAGCTATCAAGAAAACAAAGCTTCTAAACGAAACAAAATATCCATTTCGTTAACCTCTAGCAGACAAAAATATGATTACAATAGACATAGAGAATTAGTTAGATTAACACAAGCTCAGTAACTCAATGGTTTGACATCCATAATAATGCAAGACTGATCTTGCCAATCTAGACAAAAGGTAGTAACTCGTCATTTACATGATGAAACAATCCCTTCTGCACAAATCAATTAAGAATAGCATAAGAAAATAGAGGTCAAGTCATCCACCGAACCCAAAATGGCAAAGGTTTACATGTCGAATACGATGCATATACCATCTTCAACAATGACACTACCAAGTCGTGTTTCATACCTTACTCCTCGCCATACTTTTCTCCATCTTCTCCGTCTCTCTCTCTCTTTTTTCCACCATCCTTGACTATCATGTGTGCTTCCCAGAGCCTGGTGCTTCCTCTAGAAACCAGTCCGCACAATTCTTGTCGAGGTTATGCAGAAACTATAGAGTTCTCCGCATGTTTTAGCAATGGCGATACAGGAGCGCCCAGAATAGGTGTTGCTGGTTGGCTTGGGCTCTGGCTCCACATCGCCATGTAACATGATCTACCTCCAGCTCATATAAACCTCTTGTACATATAAACGACATATCATTTTCTTCCTATAGTGATCAGTAATATATCTTCTCCATTAATGCATCTCAGGTTCACAGATTCACCAGCACCTGCAGGTGTGTCTCCACCACCACTATTTTTTTTCGATACGGGGTGAACCCCTGCCTCTGCATCAATCGATGCATACGGCACTTTATTATTATTATTATTGGAAATAAGAGTAGCACACTTATTACATATCACGGGTCACTCAAAGTTTGTACGAAAACCAGCCATCTAAAAAAGACAAAAAAGACAAGCCGCCACAAGATCTTCATGTGAGTCGCAAATCAGTACGCCAGCCGCACTGGCTGTAGAAATCCCGTGCTACCGTCGCCAACCGGTTGCACCCAATATCCATGTCTCGGCGCACATCCTCCTGCTGGATATAGGACCACATATGGATCCAGTGAGTAACCAAAGGAATAACCTGCAAGAAGGATGGAAAACTCTTTTTGTTAAAGATAAAATCATTACGAACGTTCCAGATGGCCCAAAATAAAGCGCACACACCCACTCTAATGTGTCCTTTATCCTTCTTCTGTACCCCATTTAACCAATTACCAAAAAGATTAGTCACATTGGACGGGGCAGGAATATTGAAAGTCATATAGATAATACGCCAGAGTATTTTAGCAAAAGGGCAAGCAAAGAACAAATGTTGAATTGTCTCATCTTGATCACAGAAGCAACATTTGGAGCATCCCTGCCAATTACGTTTTTTTAGATTATCTTTTGTAAGAATGACCCTCTTATGAAGGAACCACATAAAAATTCTGATTTTAAGTGGAACCTTGATCTTCCAAATATGTTTTTTGGCATCGCCTCCATTACCATCAAGAAAATCAAGATACATAGATTTGACCGTAAATAAACCCGACTGAGTGAGATTCCAATGGAATGTGTCATCATTCTCTGAAAGTTGAACTTCCATTAAGCGACCAACAAGGTGTGCCCATCGATCCCATCTATTGTCCGAGAGCGCCCTCCTAAAACCTATATTTAGGGGTAACTCATTCATAACATGGGCAACTGAAACATTGGTATGATTGACAATACAATACAGCGACGGGTATTGATCACATAAAGGTCTATTTCCCAGCCAAGTATCCTCCCAAAACCTAGTATTCTGACCATTCTCTACCTTCATGACCCCTCTTCTAAAAAAATCATCTTTTACCGACATTAGACCTTTCCAAAATTGTGAGTCTGTTGGTTTAGCTGATACATGAGATAAAGTTTTGTTCTTTAGATATTTATTTTGCAACAACTCTTGCCAAACCCCTTGCTCATTTATGAGTTTAAATAACCATTTGCTAAGCAAGCTTTTGTTTTTTAATTCAAGTACCTCCACACCTAGTCCCCCCTGATCTTTCGGTCTACAAATGATATTCCATTTGGTCAATCTATATTTTTTCTTATGACCATCACTTTGCCAGAAAAAACGGGATCTAAAAAAATCTAGTCTCTTTCTCACCCCAATCGGAATTTCAAGAAAAGATAGCATGAACATTGGTAAGCTTGTGAGGACAGAGTTAATAAGTGTTAATCTATCACCATAGGAAAGCATCTTGCCCGCCCAACAACTAAACTTTTTCTCAAAGCGATCTTCAACAGGTTTCCACTCTCCGTTCTTCAATTTTCGAAAATGAATTGGAATCCCCAAATATCTGAAAGGTAAGGATCCGATACCGCATCCAAAAAGGTTCTTATAATCTGTCTCAAAATCTTTAGCATTTCCAAAACAAAAAAGTTCACTTTTGTGAAAATTTATTTTGAGGCCAGACAATTGTTCAAACAGGCATAAAACCAATTTCATATTAAGGGCTTTGTCTAAATCATGCTCCATAAAAATAATAGTATCATCTGCGTATTGTAAAATCGAAAGACCCCCATCCACTAGATGGGGAATAAGCCCACTTACTTCACCATCTTGTTTTGCTCTCTCAATCATAATAGCTAGCATGTCGGCGACAAGGTTAAAAAGAATAGGGGATAAAGGATCTCCCGGACGCAACCCCTTCTTAGTTTGGAAATATCGCCCTATATCATCATTTACCCTAATGCCAACACTCCCCTTCTCAGTATATCGCTGAACCCACTGGCACCAAATTGGATCAAAACCTTTCATGCGCATCGTTTGTTGCAAAAAATCCCAATTAACTTTATCATATACTTTTTCAAAATCGATTTTAAAAAGTACTCCATCCATTTTCTTTCTATGCAACTCATGAATAGTTTCATGGAGGATAACAACCCCTTCTAAAATCTGTCTACCGGGCATAAAGGCAGTCTGTGTTGGCTTAACAACATTTTCCGCAATACCAGTGACCCGATTTGTCCCAACTTTTGTAAACTCCTTAAAACTAACATTAAGGAGACAGATAGGACGATATTGTTGAATTTGGGTAGCATTCTCTTTCTTAGGTAACAAAATAATTGTGCCAAAATTCAGGTGAAATAATGGCAGGTCACCATTCTGGAACTTAGCAAACATAGCCATGAGATCACTCTTGATCACCTCCCAGAATTGCTGATAGAATTCGGCTGGGAATCCATCTGGACCTGGGGCTTTATTTTTTTTCATTTGTTTAATCGCCTCAAAAACTTCACTTTCAGAGATCTCCGCAGTCAAAATATTGTTTTCTTCAACAGAAATCTGGGGAATATCATGTGTCCTAGATTCGTCCATAACGCAAGTGTTGGATATTGGAGGTCCAAATAATGATTTGTAATAGTCAGTAATATAATTTTTAAGATTCTCCTGGCCAATAATTGTCTCTTCATCTTGTTCAAGTTGGAATATTTTCTTTCGTCTATGTTTCCCATTAGCTATAAGATGAAAATATTTAGTGTTTTCCCCCCCTTCTTGGACATGTTTGACTTTAGCACGTTGGGCCCATTTAGTTTCCTCATCACGACGCAATTTGGCAATAGTATCCTGAGCTTTGCGCAAAGAGCTTCGTTCATCCTCATCTAGTGGGATAGTCTCTGCTTTGCAGTCTAAGAAGTCAATAATAGTAAGAAGGTGTTCTTTTTCCGCCTTATAGGAACCACTAAGGTTTTTTGCCCAGCCTCTCAAAAACTGACGAAGATGTCGAATCTTGTTCTGCCACACCTCCATAGGATTAGAACCAACAGAAATCGAAGCCCACTCGCGAGCTACAATTTCAGCGAACCCCTCAATTTTTAACCACGCCAATTCAAAAGAGAACTGTGATTTGTTTCCTTTAAAAGCTTGATCACCCGAGTCCAATAACAGTGGTGTGTGGTCTGAACCTGATCTAGTAAGTGCTCTCACAGTCACCAGGGGATACTTTTCCTCCCATGACACACTAGCTAGAATTCTATCTAGCTTCTCATATGTCGGAGTTTCGCGACGGCTTGCCCAAGTGAATTGTCTGCCAGAGAGAGCTATCTCCCTCAGGTCCAGGCTTTCGATAATAGCATTGAACAAAAATGGCCACCGAGCGTTAAAATTATCATTGTTTTTTTCTTCTCTTCGCCTAATTATATTAAAATCCCCCCCAACCAGAATCGGTAGAGTTTCATTCTCACAAATACGGACAAGTTCGGCAAGAAACTCCGGTTTGTGCTCATCTTGAGCCGCCCCATAAACTGCTACTAGAACCCAACGAAAATGATCCACTTTAGATGTGACAAAAAATTTAACACATCTATCCCCTGCTACAACCTTTTGCACCGATAAAGAGGCCGCATTAATCCCAACCAACATGCCCCCAGATCGCCCAATAGGAGGAAGACAATACCACTGAAAGTCTTGCCCTCCAGAGATATTATTTAAAAAAGGTGTTGAAAAATTATCTCTGCCTGTTTCTAAGATGGCAAAAAAATCAAGCTTATGCTCAAAAATAGTCTCACGCACAAAACGATGTTTTGACGGATCCTTGAAACCACCACTATTCCAAAAGGAACCCTTCATTTGAAAGCGAATTTAAGTTGAGTTCTTATGTTTTTTACACAGTCGCACACTTCGGCGAACCACTTTGGGAATCACTTTTTCTCTTCTTTTATAAACCTTTAATTTTTTCTCCTCTTGTACCCGATATTCCCTTTCCGTGTCAAGTTGATTTTCAATATCAAGGTCTGTGGATATAGAATCCGCATGTTGCATGGTCTCATTATACAATGGTTCATCTACTTTACTAGTTTCTTCCAAATTTTTTTGAATCATGATGAGAGTTCTTTTATTGTCTGCCTCTTTGATTTTCCTAATAGATTCATGAATTTGGGATGGAGAACCCCCCAGCGATACTCCCATCTTATTTGCTCTATGTGCAAAAACATCATCAGGGATTGAAACTAAGGAATATTTTGAAAGCTTGATATTACCTGAAGGATACGGGCTATCTTTTGCCATTGCCAAGTTCTGTGCCCTTTCCATCTGCGTAGCATCGGCATTCGTTTGATGCTTAATCCGCTGACTTGATCTAGCCCCAACCAAAGGAGGAGAAATGCCTCCAAATTCCACCACTTTATCCACCGATAGACGTCCTCCCAGGAAAACTCCAGTACCAACCCTGGTAATATGTTCTGTAGTACAGAAACGAGGTGAATGCTCATGAGAGTCTAAACTGACTGAAAACACAGGACAAGGTCCTTTTTGAGAATTAGATACATTTGGTGAAGAACAAATAAAAGGTGAAATAGGAGTATTCTCTAGCTCCTTAACAGTATTGTGGCATATACCTTTCAGAGATACTGATCCATTGTCTTGACCATGGCGCCCTTCTTTATACACAGCATCCACCACCAAAGACGAATCATGAAGCGAACCTAAAGTAGTAGCTGTCCCGGCTGTTAACACGTTCTGATGATTTGGCAAAACAGTCTCCTCTTGTACCTCTGGAGTATTGTTTGCCACGGCAGGAAGAATGCCTGGTTTCTCTGCCAAACTAGCTGTAGGCGGGTCTGCCGCGGCAGAGAAAAACTCTGGTTTTTCTGCCGTGACAGTAGGAGATTGAGTAGAACCACCTGAAACCCCTCCTCCTTCAACACTGGATGAGCAGCCAACTAAAACGTCATGAAGAGACCGAGAGAGATCATCCTCGCCATAAGAGAGACGGGGCATCGGTGATGGTAAGCTATCTTCATCATCAGAAACATAATCCGCCCAAAGCTTACGAGGTACCAAAGTGAGTATCTTGCTCTCTCCACCACCACTATGCCATAGTGCAAAACTTGAAGCCAGAGCAAACCCATTATGGAAAACTAGCGGTTCAGCATGGAGGGATCCTAAGTGAGAGCATGATACCATGGCAGTCCCTAAGATGAAAGCATCTGTGAAATCTCTGCAAACCACCCAGAACGCTTTTGCATATCCTCTTTAATATAAGTCTGCCAAGATTATATAGAAGCATAGAGGGATGCATGCATATCGCTGCCCTCTGATGCAAACACATACATGAACAATAGGAATCAATGACTGATCCTGCCACCTAAAATTGAAGGAATAAAATTAGTACAGTGCCACATTTTAGGATGACATATCATCATCTCCACTAATATAAATCAAGATAATGGATTTTGGGAAACTACAATTAGATACCTTGGACTACAATTGGCAGCAGTTTTTACTGTACCGGAAAGCACAACTCATCCATGACATTAAATAGTCTTAGCTTGAAATAACACATAGAAAAATGTTGTAAGTAGCCAATAACGCATAGAATTTAAACATAGAAGAAACTAGAAGGATACCCCGCGCGTTGCAACGGGAATTTCTCTGAAACTCTATTTTGTAAAAAAACAAAAGGGTATAAGTTGATTGGAATAGGATATTATTTGTAGGAACATGCAGGATGCGTAAATATTCAAGAGGCTAACTTAAAAAAACTGACTTGAAATGATTATGTAGTTGGCGGCTAAAAGTTGATGATGTGGATAATTGGATGGCTTAAAAAATAGATGATGTGGCTTGCATGTAGAGTATTAATGAATGTTAGTGGGGGATGACATGGAGAATTGGATGGCTAATAGAATGGATGATGTGGATAGCTTGCATGTTGAGATAGACAACTTAAATGACCTTCTAGTGGAGTTTTTCTTTATAAGAGATATGGATTATCAAGCTAAATTAATAGGTGAATCATCATGTCAACGTAGGTTCCTCACACAAAAATGTATAATCTGAAACAATTATATTTGGACAATACCATGCAACAATATCCCCTGAGCAAATCATCCTTCATTGAGTTGCTTGGTTCGCTTTTGTTATCCCCCTGGTTGTTGCTTGATTCAATGGCCACCTTTTTTACCACAAGAAAATTGACTGATTTTTCAAACATCCATGAGGAATGAAGCAGAACTCAGTTACAAGCAAAATAAAACTGCATGAATCATACATGAAAGAAGCATTTTAAAAACGTGTATAATCAGATGAAAGTGAAGTTCTACACATTGGTCGAGGTTCAGTTGCTAGTCTCATTTATATAGCATAACGGAGATGGAACACAACAGAAATGAGGACCATGTGTCCGATAGAATGTTAGGATATTGAGGAAAGTAGAAAGATATATACCTGATGCCCTGAAAATTTATCTGTATCTTCTGTAAAATATTCAGGAAACTGAAACCAAGGTACATTGCATATGGCATGTCTCCTTTCTCCACCTTAGCGCCGCAATACACATGCACTCGGCCGCGGCGGCTCCGTGCTCCCTGCTTCGTGGCTATGCCGCTGCAGACATCGATGGCAATGCTCTGCAAAGTAGGATTCGAACATTGATATATGATCTTCTCCACCTCCTTCTATCCCCATCGCTGGTTCTTATTACTCTACGGCGTCACGATGGAAACCCATTCATCCAGCCTGAAACCAATGTAAAACAATCCAATAAATGTTGTGAACATAGTAGGCTCTACAAGGCTTACATTTTTCTCTTCCTGACCAGTGCATTCCCATTCTAGATACTTTTTATTTGATTTGATCCACATAAAGAAACATGATCCAAACTGAAATCCTAAATACATTCACCAAGAAAACAGGAAACAGGGATGAGGTGCATACAAAATTGAAACTTCCTCTGGCAATGACTTCATGAATTATTTATCTGAGAAAAGTGCAACAAATCAAGTTAATAACTTAATACTAAACAGTAGACAACCTTTTATGAACATACATAGAATAAAGAGAGCGAATAGTTTGGTTCCTCCTTCTAAATTTATAGCTAAATACCAGAGCGCTGCAACTGGATGGCAGTAAATACTACCTGTGCATTCATACAAAGCAAAAAAATTGATATGCCCGAGCATATGGATGAAATGGTAGTTCTTAGAAAACGCATCAGGCTGGTGCAATAACTGTTACTTTGTGTTATCGTTCTAGAAGTCCCTATGGTGGTTGACGTCGCTCGTATACAAGATAAACAAGAAGTTACATTTTGGAGTTTCTTCAGTACAGGTCTTTTGTACAAGCCATTTAATTGCGATTATTCTAGCGAGCTAGATAAAAATTTCAGTTGATGGGTTGATGATGCAAGTTCGTTTACTTTACAAATGTTGAATCTGCACTGTACTATGTTTTGCCTGTCTTGCAGTTGCAAGAACCCTGTAATTGGACTTTTTTAGTTCATGCAAGACTTGTAATTAGTATTAGCATTACTATTATGCTTAAAATGTGATGGTTGGATCCTTGCCTTGAAGGTAAGTGATATTGTGAAGACCCGAGGATTCAGTAGCAAGCAAAAAACCATAACCGTAATTAGCCGTGTTTGCAAATTAAAATCCAAGGCTTGTGTGTGTTAGATGCTTCCATTGTTTTCAGAACAGAAACAGTACAATGTAATTTTTAGATACATGGAAAATGAATTCCAGAACAGACACACATGAAAGTATGAAACCTCACCTTCCACAAAAAATCATTCACAAACAACAGCTTTGACGCTGATTCAACTCATTTTACAAACTTACACAGTGGTTCTAACTCAGTTCTTTTAGATCAAAAGCTTCAGATTGATAACTCTTTTTAATGACTTTTTGATTTCGAATTATTTGAAGGCTTCAGATTCTTGGCACAAGAGATTGAAAAGCTTAATTGAGTCATTCGATCAAACAAATCACCTGACACATACCTTCTATCGAGCCTGCCAAAGAGTTGAAGAGTGAAGAAGATGATGACCACAGGCGACGGTTGTGGCGGCGCCCTCGTCGCTGCATACGTGGACCAGTCGATGGGAGGATCGCGACGATGGGCGGCTGGCCATCGCGGCAGGACGGTTATGTAGATGGCATCGAACTGGCAGCCAGGGCGAGGTTCCATCGATCTGCGGACGTTCGAAAAATTACATACACATCAGGCATCTCCCATGCTAAATATTTTTTGTTTGATCTAGTCACAACCAGATGAGGAAGTAATTTAGAATTGCACAGAACAGAATGGAGTACTCTGCTAGCAGAGATGGTTCTACTTGGCCTTTCAGAGTCTAACATATAGGAAACTTTGGATGTCAATAATATTTTTAGCCCAAAGGCACCGTGGACTCTTTCAGTCTATTTCCAAATCTATCTAATCTGAATCTCTAACAGAAGTAACATTGCGTTGCTTGTTGCATATGCATAAAACGAATGGGAAGACAAGGGGCATTACCCGTGTGTTTGAAAACTGTACAGCAACAGAGCAGTAGTTTCAGTATCCGTAGCAGCCGGGGCAGAGGCGACCTGCAGATCAGAGTGCGAGTCCGCAGTATATGTTGGTGCACGACGACGGGACGTGGACGGTGGCGTGTTGGAGGACCTTAACTATGTCCTTGACGGGTGTAGCGGAGGGCAACATTGCGGCGTGCCGGCAATGATTGGGCAGACGGCGACACTGGGGCAATGTGCGCGACGGCGACTCCGTCGATTCAGGCAGCGACGCGTCAGAGAGACGGGCGGCGCGGCCTTGGGGATACTGAGCAGATGTCGGGGATGCATAAGGAGCAGGGCAGCGTCCTCGGGCGGCGGCGTTTGGAATGCAAAGCCATTCGTGGTTTAGGGCAGCGCTCCAGTCAAGGGAGGGCGTCCTCGCATCAAAAATCGGGCGGTAGTGTTGGAGCGACTGGCGGCGCGGCGTTTAGGAGCGTAGGGCATCCGGCGTCCGTCGTGGATTTGGGAGCGGGAGCAACGCGGCGGCGGTTGTTGATTTGGAGGACTCGTCTACAGAAAACTGCTACAGAACAGACGTGGGGGCTTGGGCCTCGATCAGGGACTCGGGACATCTCGAGCTAGCGGAGTCCGCGACGGACAATGTCATCCTGAGGCCTAGTTCGGTTGCATGGGGGTTAGTTACACTAGTGATTTCATTCCTACGGGGATTTGGCTGAACCCGAACCATCACCCTATTTCCGGTTGCCCATCTCCCTACGAAACAACAAGCAAGCAACACAGTTGTACTTAAATATAGGGGAGCGGCGATTTGGCTCCCGGGAGCATTTGCTCCCGGTTTTTTCGAAAAATTAGAACAAATAGAAAACTTATCAAAAAATTCCGAAAAAAAACATGCATGTATCTGACCATGGCACGCACCAACGTGTAAAATGTCGTTGCAAAATGTCATCGTATGCGCCCTGGACAAAAATGACAAATTTCTGACATGAAATGAGATCCAAAAATTTGAATCTCAGATCTGGAAATTTGTCATTTTTGCCCAGGACGCATATGATGACATTTTGCAGCGAAATTTTACAAGGTGGCACGTGCCATGGTCAGGTACGTGCATGATTTTTTCGGAATTTTTTGAAATGTTTTGAAAAACAAAATTTGCTCCCCAAAAATCCGGGAGCCAAGACGAATTTCCGTTAAATATAGTTGATAATAAAAAGATCCTAGAAGATCCATCCGATTTTTTAGGGAAGAACAACAAAATTCAGCAAATTAATACAAATAAATATTTTGCTTTTCCGCAGTAAAGCACAGAAACTCATCCAAGATACAGCACCCTTGCCCATCTTCTTCAGTTCTTCTGGAGCTTCTTCATGAAGAACTCTAGCTCTTTTCTCTCTATTATGTATCTATAATTTACAGAGAAAATGTAAGCAAAAGGCTCAGATAAAAAATATCAATATGGATCAGAGATCATAAAATGCAAGCACGCATGAATGAATCAGTCAACTCCATATAAACTCAGAGACACAAAATGTAAGTCAGTACTACATGAATGAACGGAAATTCAATTCGGCTCCCGGGTGCGTATGCTCCCTCTACCAAAAAAACATATTTCGAAATGACAATAAATTTGGATAAAAAATTCTACATGTACATCTTCATAATGTATGTGCATTCGCTAAGTTTCACGGAAAACCAATATTTTTTATGGTCTATGTAAAAAGGAGAAACTTTATCTTGTGAAAAGCATTATTTTTAGCACTAAATTTTATCTTTTTTACACACGTCACATGATAAGTCAATTTTTTATGAAACAACTTTGTGAGCAAGTAGCACGTGAAGATGTACGTACAAATTTTTTGTTTCAATTTTTTTGAAATTTAAAATGTACATAACATGCATTTCAAAATATAGGAAGCATATGCACCCATGTTCCAAAACACCACTCCCATGAATGAATGGCAAGAAGCCTGTACTACATCAACGAATGGCAGGAAGATTGTAGTACATCAGGTGAACATTGCTATTTGGTAAAATTTGTTCTATGAAACATAAATGATCAAAGGACTAGTTGCTAGCCACTCATACTAGTACAAAGCAATCACCAGAGCTTCAAGATAATTTAAGTGACTTTACCTGTAGAAAGAAACTAATGATAAAATAATTCTCACAACTAATGACAAAACAATCACGTGTGCAGCACTACCAAACACCCACCACTATCTATCACCAAATATCTTAGTGCAAGTGTGTATATATGCACGCAACTCTTCCTTTGTACAGTAGTTAACAACTGATCTGCTACAAGTAACATCTATCATCTACAGAATGAGGATGTTTTGGATAATCTAAAACAGAGAACCTTGCAATCAGAAAGAAGAAAAGTTCTCATGCAAACCTAAGACAATTATTGAGAAAAGCTTGAGCCTCTACCAATTATTGATAGTAGCTACTGGACAACAATTCATCATGCTATTACATAAAATTAGCTACTGGACAATAATTCATCATGCTATTACATAAAATTAGGTATTGTTATCATAGTAACTAATGCAAGCTATCATATCAATGTAGAAAAGCATTAATATGAGCTAAAGTCCAAGGTAAGCTAGTGTATCAGTGTAGAGAATGCATACAAGAAGAGAGTTTACCTTTCCTAGGCCATTTCGCCTTGCAGCCACATGAGAGCAGTATCCATATCAACGCAAATGAATAGCTCGCGATTGTCAGCATTCTTAAAGACTTGTAGGGCTTTGACATTCTCCTCTCGTGACAATCCCATTGTGTTTAGCCGAGCCACGCAGTTCTTGATTGAGTACTCATTGATATGTCTCCAACGTATCGATAATTTCTTATGTTCCATGCCACGTTATTGATGATATCTACATGTTTTATGCACACTTTATGTCATATTCGTGCATTTTCTGGAACTAACCTATTAACAAGATGCCGAAGAGCCAGTTGTTGTTTTCTGATGTTTTTGGTTTCAGAAATCCTAGTAACGAAATATTCTCGGAATTGGACGAAATCAACGCCCAGGGTCCTATTTTGCCACGAAGCTTCCAGAAGACCGAAGGGGAGTCGAAGTGGGGCCACGAGGCGCCGCCACACTAGGGCGGCGCGGTCCGGCCCCGGCCGCGCCGACCTATGGTGTGGGGCCCTCGTGTGGCCCCCCGCGTTGCCCTTCCGCCTACTTAAAACCTCCGTCGCGAAACCCCCAGTACCGAGAGCCACTATACGGAAAACCTTACTGAGACGCGCCGCCGCCAATCCCATCTCGGGGGATTCTGGAGATCTCCTCCGGCACCCTGCCGGAGAGGGGATTCATCTCCCGGAGGCTTCACCGCCATGGTCGCCTCCGGAGTGATGAGTGAGTAGTTCACCCCTGGACTATGGGTCCATAGCAGTAGCTAGATGGTTGTCTTCTCCTCATTGTGCTTCATTGTTGGATCTTGTGAGCTGCCTAACATGATCAAGATCATCTATCCGTAATGCTATATGTTGTGTTTGTCGGGATCCGATGGATAGAGAATACTATGTTATGTTAATTATCAAGTTATTACCTATGTGTTGTTTATGATCTTGCATGCTCTCCGTTATTAGTAGAGGCTCGGCCAAGTTTTTGCTCTTAACTCCAAGAGGGAGTATTTATGCTCGATAGTGGGTTCATGTCTCCGTGAATGCAGGGGAGTGACAGAAACCCCTAAGGTTATGGATGTGTTGTTGCCACTAGGGATAAAACATTGATGCTATGTCCGAGGATGTAGTTATTGATTATATTACGCACCATACTTAATGCAATTGTCTGTTGTTTTGCAACTTAATACTGGAAGGGGTTCGAACGATAACCTGAAGGTGGACTTTTTAGGCATAGATGCATGCTGGATAGCGGTCTATGTACTTTGTCGTAATGCCCAATTAAATCTCACTATATTTATCATGACATGTATGTGCATTGTTATGCCCTCTCTATTTGTCAATTGCCCGACTGTAATTTGTTCACCCAACATGCTTTTATCTTATGGGAGAGACACCTCTAGTGAACTGTGGACCCCGGTCCATTCTTTTATACTGAAATACAAATCTACTGCAATACTTGTTTTACTGTTTTCTTGCAAATAATCATCTTCCACACAATACGGTTAACCCTTTGTTACAGCAAGCCGGTGAGATTGACAACCTCACTGTTTCGTTGGGGCAAAGTACTTTGGTTGTGTTGTGCAGGTTCCACGTTGGCGCCGGAATCTCCGGTGTTGCGCCGCACTACATCCCGCCGCCATCAACCTTCAACGTGCTTCTTGACTCCTACTTGGTTCGATTAAACCTTGGTTTCTTACTGAGGGAAACTTGCCGATGTGCGCATCACACCTTCCTCTTGGGGTTCCCAACGGACGTGTCAACTACACGCATCAAGCAAATTTCCGGTGCCGTTGCTCGGGGAGATCAAGACACGCCGCAAGGGGAGTCTCCACTTCCCAATCTCTTTACTTTGTTTTTGTCTTGCTTTATTTTATTTACTACTTTGTTTGCTGCATTATATCAAAACACAAAAAAATTAGTTGCTAGCTTTACTTTATTTACTATCTTGTTTGCTATATCAAAAACACAAAAAAATTAGTTACTTGCATTTACTTATCTAGTTTGTTTTATTTACTACTGCTAAAATGGCTACCCCTGAAAATACTAAGTTGTGTGACTTCACAACCACAAATAATAATGATTTCTTATGCACACCTATTGCTCCACCTGCTACTACAGCAGAATTCTTTGAAATTAAACCTGCTTTACTGAATCTTGTTATGCGAGAGCAATTTTCTGGTGTTAGTTCTGATGATGTTGCTGCCCATCTTAATAATTTTGTTGAACTATGTGAAATGCAAAAGTATAAGGATGTAGATGGTGATATTATTAAATTGAAATTGTTTCCTTTCTCATTAAGAGGAAGAGCTAAAGATTGGTTGCTATCTCTCGCCTAAGAATAGTATTGATTCCTGGACTAAATGCAAGGATGCTTTTATTGGTAGATAGTATCCCCCTGCTAAAATTATATCTTTGAGAAGTAGCATAATGAATTTTAAACAATTGGATAATGAACATGTTGCTCAAGCTTGGGAAAGAATTAAATCTTTGGTTAAAAATTGCCCAACCCATGGACTGACTACTTGGATGATCATCCAAACCTTCTATGCAGGACTAAATTTTTCTTCGCGGAATTTATTGGATTCAGCTGCTGGAGGTACTTTTATGTCCATCACCTTGGGGGCGGCAACAAAGCTTCTTGATGATATGATGGTTAATTACTCTGAATGGCACACGGAAAGAGCTCCACAAGGTAAGAAGGTAAATTCTGTTGAAGAATCCTCTTCCTTGAGTGATAAGATTGATGCTATTATGTCTATGCTTGTGAATGGTAGGACTAATGTTGATCATAATAATGTTCCGTTAGCTTCATTGGTTGCTCAAAATTCTAGGCCATATCCTGCTAATGGTAACTCTTATGGTAGATATGTTTCACCTAATGGAAAAGATGTTAGAAATTGAAAGATCCACCAAGAGCTTTATGCAATCACAATATGAGCAAAATAAATTGTTTACTAAAACTATGAATGAACAATCTACCTTGTTGAAGAATATAGGAAATCAACTTGAAAATCTGAATATGGAGATTTACGGGTTGCAAACTAAACTTGCAAATGCTGAAAACCGAATCTCATACATGTACTGCGTCACAATCTTCTTTAATTAATAAAATGGCTGCTAAACCTGAGGATATTGAAAATAAAATTGTTACTACAGCAAATGCCATCCAAGTTAGAATTAATGAGAATATAAGATTAATGGCTGAACTGCGTGCTAGGTGGGATAGAGAAGAAAATGAAAAACTAGCTGAAGAGAAAAATGTAGCTAAAGTTTGGACTATTACCACCACTAGCAATGCTAATGATTCACATGTTGCTGCACCTCCTACTATCAATGATAAAATAATTGGTGTTGACAATGTTTCTACTCCTAGTGCAAAGCGCGCAAAATTACCTGAAACTGCTAAAACTACTGAAACTGCCTGTGATAAAACTGCTGAAATTTTTTCTAACCTTGGGGATGATGATCCCATTGTTGTAGCTCATAATGATTTAGATTTTGATGATTGCCACATCTCTGAAGTTATAAAGTTCTTACAAAAACTTGCTAAGAGTCCCAATGCTAGCGTCTGTAAACTTGGCTTTCACAAAACATATTACAAATGCTCTCATAAAAGCTAGAGAAGAGAAACTAAAACTTGAAACTTCTATTCCTAGAAAGCTACAAGATGGTTGGGAGCCCATCATTAAAATGAGGGTCAATGATTTTGATTGTAATGCTTTATGTGATCTTGGTGCAAGTATTTCTGTTATGCCTAAGAAAGTCTATGAAATGCTTGACTTGCCACCATTGAAAAATTGTTATTTGGATGTTAATCTCGCTGATAATGCTAAAAAGAAACCTTTGGGGAGAATTGATAATGTTCATATTATGGTTAACAATAACCTTGTCCCCGTTGATTTTGTTGTCTTGGGATATTGAATGCAATGCATCTTGCCCCATTATATTGGGAAGACCTTTTCTTCGAACCGTTGGTGCTACTATTGATATGAAGGAAGGTAATATTAAATATCAAATTCCTCTCAAGAAAGGTATGGAACACTTCCCTAGAAAGAGAATGAAGTTACCTTATGGTTCTATTATTAGAACAAATTATGATGTTGATGCTTCGTCTCTTGATGTTACTTGATTTACACTTTCTGCGCCTAGCTGAAAGGCGTTAAAGAAAAGCGCTTATGGGAGACAACCCATGTTTTTACTACAGTATTTTTGTTTTATATTTGAGTCTTGGAAGTTGTTTACTACTGTAGCAACCTCTCCTTATCTTAGTTTTATGTTTTGTTGTGCCAAGTAAAGTCTTTGATAGTAAAGTGAATACTAGATTTGGATTACTGCGCAGAAACAGATTTCTTTGCTGTCACGAATCTGGGTCTAATTCTCTGTAGGTAACTCAGAAAATTAAGCAGATTTACATGAGTGATCCTCAGATATGTACGCAACTTTCATTCAATTTGAGCATTTTCATTTGAGCAAGTCTGGTGCCTCAATAAAATCCATCTTTACGGACTGTTCTGTTTTAACAGATTCTGCCTTTTATTTCGCATTGCCTCTTTTGCTATGTTGGATGAATTTCTTTGATCCATTAATGTCCAGTAGCTTTATGCAATGTCCAGAAGTGTTAAGAATGATTGTGTCACCTCTGAACATTTTAATTTTTATTGTCCACTAACCCTCTAATGAGTTGTTTCGAGTTTGGTGTGGAGGAAGTTTTCAAGGATCAAGAGAGGAGTATGATACAATATGATCATGGAGAGTGAAAGCTCTAAGCTTGGGGATGCCCCGGTGGTTCACCCCTGCATATTCTAAGAAGACTCAAGCGTCTAAGCTTGGGGATGCCCAAGGCATCCCCTTCTTCATCGACAACATTATCGGGTTCCTCCCCCGAAACTATATTTTTATTCCGTCACATCTTATGCACTTTGCTTGGAGCGTCGGTTTGTTTTTGTTTTTGTTTTGTTTGAATAAAATGGATCCTAGCATTCACTCGTATGGGAGAGAGACACGCTCCGTTGTTGCATATGGACAAGTATGTCCTTAGGCTTTACTCATAGTATTCATGGCGAAGTTTCTTCTTCGTTAAATTGTTATATGGTTGGAATTGGAAAATGCTACATGTAGTAATTCTAAAATGTCTTGGATAATTTGATACTTGGCAATTGTTGTGCTCATGTTTAAGCTCTTGCATCATATACTTTGCACTTATTAATGAAGAAACACTTAGAGCTTGCTAATTTGGTTTGCATATTTGGTCTCTCTAAAGTCTAGATAATTTCTAGTATTGAGTTTTGAACAACAAGGAAGACGGTGTAGAGTCTTATAATATTTACAATATGTCTTTTATGTGAGTTTTGCTGCACCGTTCATCCTTGTGTTTGTTTCAAATAACCTTGCTAGCCTAAAACTTGTATCGAGAGGGAATACTTCTCATGCATCCAAAATCCTTGAGCCAACTACTATGCCATTTGTGTCCACCATACCTACCTACTACATGGTATTTCTCCGCCATTCCAAAGTAAATTGCTTGAGTGCTACCTTTAAAATTCCATCATTCACCTTTACAATATATAGCTCATGGGACAAATAGCTTAAAAACTATTGTGGTATTGAATATGTACTTATGCACTTTATCTCTTATTAAGTTGCTTGTTGTGCGATAACCATGTTTCGGGGACGCCATCAACTATTATTTGTTGAATATCATGTGAGTTGCTATGCATGTCCGTCTTGTCCGAAGTAAGAGAGATCTACCACCTTAATGGTTGGAGCATGCATATTGTTAGAGAAGAACATTGGGCCGCTAACTAAAGCCATGATTCATGGTGGAAGTTTCAGTTTTGGACATATATCCTCAATCTCATATGAGAATAATAATTGTTGCCACATGCTTATGCATTAAAGAGGAGTCCATTATCTCGTTGTCCATGTTGTCCCGGTATGGGTGTCTAAGTTGAGAATAATCAAAAGCGAGAAATCCAAAATGCGAGCTTTCTCCTTAGACCTTTGTACAGGCGGCATGGAGGTACCCCATTGTGACACTGGGTTAAAACATGTGTATTGCGATGATCCGGTAGTCCAAGCTAATTAGGACAAGGTGCGGGCTGATACGTCTCCAACGTATCGATAATTTCTTGTGTTCCATGCCACATTATTGATGTTATCTACATGTTTTATGCACACTTTATGTCATATTCGTGCATTTTCTGGAACTAACCTATTAACAAGATGCCGAAGTGCCGGTTCTGTTTTTCTGCTGTTTTTGGTTTCAGAAATCCTAGTAACGAAATATTCTCGGAATCGGACGAAATCAACGCCAAAGATCTTAGAATCCCCGGAAGCATCCAGAACACACGAGAGGGACCAGAGGGGGGGCACAGGCCCACCACACCATAGCCTGGCGCGGCCTAGGGGGGGCCCGCGCCCCCCTAGGGTTTGGCCAGCCCTTCGACCCCCTGGCGCCGCCTCTTCGCCTATAAGAAGCCCCTGGATCAGAAAACCCGATACCAATTGACGAAACCCACGAAACCTGCCGGAGCCGCCGCCATCGCGAAGCCAAGATCTGGGGGACAGGATCTCTGTTCCGGCACCCTGCCGGAGCGGGGAAGTGCCCCCGGAAGGCTTCTCCATCGACACCGCTGCCATCTCCACCGCCATCTTCATCACCGCTGTTGCTCCCATGAGGAGGGAGTAGTTCTCCATCGAGGCTCGGGGCTGTACCGGTAGCTATGTGGTCCATCTCTCTTCCATGTACTTCAATACAATGATCTCATTGAGATTCATATGAGTTTGTATCACTACTATCTATGTGCTACTCTAGTGATGTTATTAAAGTAGTTCTATTCCTCCCTGCACGTGTGTAAAGGTGACTAGTGTGTGCACCGTGTGGTTCTTGTCGTAGGCTATGATCATGATCTCTTGAAGATTGTGGAGTTAATTATCATTATGATGGTATTGATGTGATCTATTCCTCCTACATATGCATGAAGGTTACGGTGTGCATGCTATGCTAGTACTTGGTTTAGTCGTGTTGATCTATCTTACACTAAAGGTTACTAAAACATGAGCATTATTGTGGAGCTTGTTAACTCCGGCATTGAGGGTTCGTGTAATCCTACGCAATGTGTTCATCATCCAACAAAAGTGTAGAGTATGCATTTATACTGTTACGTTATGTGATCAATGATGAGAGTGTCCACTAGTGAAAGTGTAATCCCTAGGCCTTGTTCCTAAATACTGCTGAGTTACTACTGCTTGTTTACTACTACTGCATTACTACTGCTGAGTTACTACTGCTCGTTTACTGTTTCTTTGCGTTACTATTCTGCTGCAATACCACCACCATCAACTACGCGCCAAGCACTTTTACGGCACCGTTGCTACTGCTCATATATATTTATACCACCTGTATTTCACTATCTCTTCGCCGAACTAGTGCACCTATTAGGTGTGTTGGGGACACAAGAGACTTCTTGCTTTGTGGTTGCGGGGTTGCATGAGAGGGATATCTTTGACCTCTTCCTCCCTGAGTTCGATAAACCTTGGGTATCCACTTAAGGGAAACTTGCTGCTGTTCTACAAACCTCTGCACTTGGAGGCCCAACACTGTCTACAAGAATAGAAGCTCCCGTAGACATCAAGCACTTTTCCGGCGCCGTTGTGTATGTGCTCAAAGCTATTTCCTTTAGATCCTGCAATTGCAACTTTTTGTTTCTTGTTTACACTAGTTTGGCATAATGTATAAGAGTGAGCTTCTTGTTCTATTTCCTGATTTAAAACTTGGATTGTTTGATGCGAAAATTAAAAAACCTATGAAATCTTATTTGCATGCTGGTAGTAATATTAGTATGAACGCTTTGAACACCATGGTTGATAATGATATAGAAAGTTCTAAGCTTGGGGAAGCTGGTTTTCATGATATTTTTAGTCCCCCAAGCATTGAGGAGAAAATTTTCTTTGATGATACTTTACCTCCTATTTATGATGATTATAATGATAGTGATCTTTTGGTGCCACCTACTATGGAGAGTAAATTTTGTTGTGATTATACTATGCCTCCTACACTTGATGAGAATAATAATGATAGCTACTTTGTTGAATTTGCTCCCACTACAACTAATAAAATTAACTATGCCTATGTGGAGAGTAATTATTTTATGCATGAGACTCATGATAAGAATGTTTCATTTGATAGTTATATTGTTGAGTTTGCTCATGATGCTACTGAAAGTTATTATGAGAGAGGAAAATATGGTTGTAGAAATTTTCATGTTACTAAAATGCCTCTCTATGTGCTGAAATTTTTGAAGCTACACTTGTTTTATCTTCCTATGCTTGTTATTTTGCTCTTCATGAACTTGTTTATTTACAAGATTCCTATGCATAGGAAGCATGTTAGACTTAGATGTGTTTTGAATTTGCCTCTTGATGCTCTCTTTTGCTTCAAATACTATTTCTTGCGAGTGCATCATTAAAACTGCTGAGCCCATCTTAATGGCTAAAAAGAAAGAACTTCTTGGGAGATAACCCATGTGTTATTTTGCTACAGTACTTTGTTTTATATTTGTGTCTTGGAAGTTGTTTACTACTGTAGCAACCTCTCCTTATCTTAGTTTTGTGTTTTGTTGTGCCAAGTAAAGTCTTTGATAGTAAAGTAAGTACTAGATTTGGATTACTGCGCAGAAACAGATTTCTTTGCTGTCACGAATCTGGGTCTAATTCTCTGTAGGTAACTCAGAAAATTATGCAAATTTACGTGAGTGATCCTCAGATATGTACGCAACTTTCATTCAATTTGAGCATTTTCGTTTGAGCAAGTCTGGTGGCCTAATAAAATCCATCTTTACGGACTGTTCTGTTTTGACAGATTCTGCCTTTTATTTCGCATTGCCTCTTTTGCTATGTTGGATGAATTTCTTTGATCCATTAATGTCCAGTAGCATTATGCAATGTCCAGAAGTGTTAAGAATGATTGTGTCACCTCTGAACATGTTAATTTTTATTGTCCACTAACCCTCTAATGAGTTGTTTCGAGTTTGGTGTGGAGGAAGTTTTCAAGGGTCAAGAGAGGAGGATGATATACTACGATCAAGAAGAGTGAAAGCTCTAAGCTTGGGGATGCCCCGGTGGTTCATCCCTGCATATATCAAGAAGACTCAAGCGTCTAAGCTTGGGGATGCCCAAGGCATCCCCTTCTTCATCGACAACATTATCAGGTTCCTCCCCTGAAACTACATTTTTATTCCATCACATCTTATGTGCTTTTTCTTGGAGCGTCGGTTTGTTTTTGTTTTTGTTTTTGTTTGAATAAATTGAATTACATCATGCTTGTGTGGGAGAGAGACACGCTCCGCTGGTTCATATGAACACATGTGTTCTTAGCTCATAATATTCATGGCGAAGTTTCCTCTTCGTTAAATTGTTATATGGTTGGAATTGGAAAATGATACATGTAGTAATTACTATAATGTCTTGGGTAATGTGATACTTGGCAATTGTTGTGCTCATGTTTAAGCTCTTGCATCATATGCTTTGCACCCATTAATGAAGAAATACATAGAGCATGCTAAAATTTGGTTTGCATATTTGGTTTCTCTAAGGTCTAGATAATTTCTAGTATTGAGTTTGAACAACAAGGAAGACGGTGTAGAGTCTTATAATGTTTACAATATGTCTTTTATGTGAGTTTTGCTGCACCGGTTCATCCTTGTGTTTGTTTCAAATAACCTTGCTAGCCTAAACCTTGTATCGAGAGGGAATACTTCTCATGCATCCAAAATCCTTGAGCCAACCACTATGCCATTTGTGTCCACCATACCTACATACTACATGGTATTTTCCCGCCATTCCAAAGTAAATTGCTTGAGTGCTACCTTTAAAATTCCATCATTCACCTTTGCAATATATGGCTCATGGGACAAAATAGCTTAAAAACTATTGTGGTATTGAATATGTACTTATGCACTTTATCTCTTATTAAGTTGCTTGTTGTGCGATAACCATGTTCCTGGGGACGCCATCTACTCTTTGTTGAATATCATGTGAGTTGCTATGCATGTTCGTCTTGTCGGAAGTAAGGGCGGTTTTCACAATCAAATGGTTTGAGTATGCATACTTGTTAGAGAAGAACATTGGGCCGCTAACTAAAGCCATAAATCATGGTGGAAGTTTCAGTTTGGACATAAAACCTCAATCTCTTATGAGAATATTAATCGTTGTTGAATGCTTAAGCATTAAAAGAGGAGTCCATTATCTCGTTGTCTATGTTGTCCCGGTATGGGTGTCTAAGTTGAAGAATGATCAAAAGCGAGAAATCCAATGCGAACTTTCTCCTTAGACCCTTGTACAGAGCGGCATAGAGGTACCCCTTTGTGACACTTGGTTGAAACATATGTTATGCAATGATAATCGAGTGTTAACCCAAGCTAATTAGGACAAGGTGCGGGCACTATTGGTACACTATGCATGAGGCTTGCAACTTATAAGATATAATTTACATGATGCATATGCTTTATTACTACCGTTGACAAAATTGTTTCATGTTTTCGAAATCAAAGCTCTAGCACAAATATAGCAATCGATGCTTTTCCTCTATGGAGGACCATTCTTTTACTTTCATTGTTGAGTCGGTTCACCTATTTCTCTCCACCTCAAGAAGCAAACACTTGTGTGAACTGTGCATTGATTCCTACATACTTGCTTATTGCACTTATTATATTACTCTATGTTGACAATATCCATGAGATATACATGTTACAAGTTGAAAGCAACCGCTGAAACTTAATCTTCTTTTGTGTTGCTTCAATACCCTTACTTTGAATTATTGCTTTATGAGTTAACTCTTATGCAAGACTTATTGATGCTTGTCTTGAAGTGCTATTCATGAAAAGTCTTTGCTTTATGATTCACTTGTTTACTCATGTCATACACATTGTTTTGATCGCTGCATTCATTACATATGCCTTACAAATAGTATGATCAAGTTTATGATGGCATGTCACTCCAGAAATTATCTTTGTTATCGTTTTACCTGCTCGGGACGAGCGAGAACTAAGCTTAGGGATGCTGATACGTCTCCAACGTATCGATAATTTCTTGTGTTCCATGCCACATTATTGATGTTATCTACATGTTTTATGCACACTTTATGTCATATTCGTGCATTTTACGGAACTAACCTATTAACAAGATGCCGAAGTGCCGGTTCTCGTTTTCGCTGTTTTTGGTTTCGAAATCCTAGTAACGAAATATTCTCGGAATCGGACGAAATCAACGCCAAAGATCTTAGAATCCCCGGAAGCATCCAGAACACACGAGAGGGACCGGAGGGGGGCACGAGGCCCACCACACCATAGCTGGCGCGGCCTAGGGGGCCCGCGCCCCCTAGGGTTTGGCCAGCCCTTCGACCCCTCGGCGCCGCCTCTTCGCCTATAAGAAGCCCTCGGATCAGAAAACCCGATACCAATTGACGAAACCCACGAAACCTGCCGGAGCCGCCGCCATCGCGAAGCCAAGATCCGGGGGACAGGATCTCTGTTCCGGCACCCTGCCGGAGCGGGGAAGTGCCCCGGAAGGCTTCTCCATCGACACCGCTGCCATCTCCACCGCCATCTTCATCACCGCTGTTGCTCCCATGAGGAGGGAGTAGTTCTCCATCGAGGCTCGGGGCTGTACCGGTAGCTATGTGGTCCATCTCTCTTCCATGTACTTCAATACAATGATCTCATTGAGATTCATATGAGTTTGTATCACTACTATCTATGTGCTACTCTAGTGATGTTATTAAAGTAGTTCTATTCCTCCTGCACGTGTGTAAAGGTGACTAGTGTGTGCACCGTGTGGTTCTTGTCGTAGGCTATGATCATGATCTCTTGAAGATTGTGGAGTTAATTATCATTATGATGGTATTGATGTGATCTATTCCTCCTACATATGCATGAAGGTTACGGTGTGCATGCTATGCTAGTACTTGGTTTAGTCGTGTTGATCTATCTTACACTAAAGGTTACTAAAACATGAGCATTATTGTGGAGCTTGTTAACTCCGGCATTGAGGGTTCGTGTAATCCTACGCAATGTGTTCATCATCCAACAAAAGTGTAGAGTATGCATTTATCTCGTTGCTGTTATGTGATCAATGATGAGAGTGTCCACTAGTGAAAGTGTAATCCCTAGGCCTTGTTCCTAAATACTGCTTGAGTTACTACTTGCTTGTTTACTACTACTTGCATTACTACTGCTGAGTTACTATCGCTCGTTTCTTGTTTCTCTGCGTTACTACTGCTGCAATACCACCACCATCAACTACGCGCCAAGCACTTTTACGGCACCGTTGCTACTGCTCATATATATTTATACCACCTGTATTTCACTATCTCTTCGCCGAACTAGTGCACCTATTAGGTGTGTTGGGGACACAAGAGACTTCTTGCTTTGTGGTTGCGGGGTTGCATGAGAGGGATATCTTTGACCTCTTCCTCCCTGAGTTCGATAAACCTTGGGTATCCACTTAAGGGAAACTTGCTGCTGTTCTACAAACCTCTGCACTTGGAGGCCCAACACTGTCTACAAGAATAGAAGCTCCCGTAGACATCACGGGCACTATTAGTATACTATGCATGAGGCTTGCAACTTGTAAGATATAATTTACATAACTCATATGCTTTATTACTACCGTTGACAAAATTGTTTCATGATTTCAAAATAAAAGCTCTAGCACAAATATAGCAATCGATGCTTTCCTCTTTGAAGGACCATTCTTTTTTACTTTTATGTTGAGTCAGTTCACCTATTTCTCTCCACCTCAAGAAGCAAACACTTGTGTGAACTGTGCATTGATTCCTACATACTTGCATATTGCACTTGTTATATTACTCTATGTTGACAATTATCCATGAGATACGCATGTTACAAGTTGAAAGCAACCGCTGAAACTTAATCTTCCTTTGTGTTGCTTCAATACCTTTACTTTGATTTATTGCTTTATGAGTTAACTCTTATGCAAGACTTATTGATGCTTGTCTTGAAGTACTATTCATGAAAAGTCTTTGCTTTATGATTCACTTGTTTACTCATGTCATTACCATTGTTTTGATCGCTGCATTCATTACATATGTTTACAAATAGTATGATCAAGGTTATGATGGCATGTCACTTTAGAAATTATCTTTGTTATCGTTTTACCTGCTCGGGACGAGCAGAACTAAGCTTGGGGATGCTGATACGTCTCCAACGTATCGATAATTTCTTATGTTCCATATGCCACATTATTGATGATATCTACATGTTTTATGCACACTTTATGTCATATTCGTGCATTTTCTGGAACTAACCTATTAACAAGATGCCGAAGAGCCGATTCTGTTTTCTCGCTGTTTTTGGTTTCGAAATCCTAGTAACGAAATATTCTCGGAATTGGACGAAATCAACGCCCGGGGTCCTATTTTGCCACGAAGCTTCCGGAAGACCGAAGGGGAGTCGAAGTGGGGCCACGAGGCGCCGCCACACTAGGGCGGCGCGGCCCGGGCCCCGGCCGCGCCGACCTATGGTGTGGGGCCCTCGTGTGGCCCCCGCATTGCCCTTCCGCCTACTTAAAGCCTCCGTCGTGAAACCCCCGCACCGAGAGCCACGATACGGAAAACCTTACCGAGACGCCGCCGCCGCCAATCCCATCTCGGGATATTCGGAGATCTCCTCCGGCACCCTGCCGGAGAGGGGATTCATCTCCCGGGAGGACTCTTCACCGCCATGGTCGCCTCCGGAGTGATGAGTGAGTAGTTCACCCCTGGACTATGGGTCCATAGCAGTAGCTAGATGGTTGTCTTCTCCTCATTGTGCTTCATTGTTGGATCTTGTGAGCTGCCTAACATGATCAAGATCATCTATCTGTAATGCCATATGTTGTGTTTGTCGGGATCCGATGGATAGAGAATACTATGTTATGTTAATTATCAAGTTATTACCTATGTGTTGTTTATGATCTTGCATGCTCTCCGTTATTAGTAGAGGCTCCGGCCAAGTTTTTGCTCTTAACTCCAAGAGGGAGTATTTATGCTCGATAGTGGGTTCATGTCTCCGTGAATCCGGGGAGTGACGAAACCCCTAAGGTTATGGATGTGCTTGTTGCCACTAGGGATAAAACATTGATGCTATGTCCGAGGATGTAGTTATTGATTACATTACGCACCATACTTAATGCAATTGTCTGTTGTTTTGCAACTTAATACTTGGAAGGGGTTTGGACGATAACTCGAAGGTGGACTTTTTAGGCATAGATGCATCTTGGATAGCGGTCTATGTACTTTGTCGTAATGCCCAATTAAATCTCACTATATTTATCATGACATGTATGTGCATTGTTATGCCCTCTCTATTTGTCAATTTCCCGACTGTAATTTGTTCACCCAACATGCTTTTATCTTATGGGAGAGACACCTCTAGTGAACTGTGGACCCCGGTCCATTCTTTTATACTAAAATACAAATCTACTGCAATACTTGTTATACTGTTTTCTTGCAAACAATCATCTTCCACACAATACGGTTAACCCTTTGTTACAGCAAGCCGGTGAGATTGACAACCTCACTGTTTCGTTGGGGCAAAGTACTTTGGTTGTGTTGTGCAGGTTCCATGTTGGCGCCGAATCTCCGGTGTTGCGCCGCACTACATCCCGCCGCCATCAACCTTCAACGTGCTTCTTGACTCCTACTGGTTCGATTAAACCTTGGTTTCTTACTGAGGGAAACTTGCCGCTGTGCGCATCACACCTTCCTCTTGGGGTTCCCAACGGACGTGTCAACTACACACATCACTCATCCATGTTCGCGCTTTGCTTGCTCTCGACCTGCTTCGTCTTGATCTCAATGTACTTCTCCATCATAGCAGCAATATCTCCATTTGACCGGCACTTCTTGGGTTCATTTTCAGTACTTGTTGATGGCGCAGCAGGCACCGTGGGCTGAGCCTCCCCGTTCCCAACAAAGTTCTCCATCATACTAGCCTCTTGCATTCCTCCTTGTGTATCATCCACCAAGGTCTCTGCAATATCATGATGGGAATGTGTTGCCTCTACGGAACTAACCTCGGGATTGACCTCCACTTGTGTGTGCTGTGTTTGTTCAGTGGAAGTGAAGTTGTAGTTTCCCTCGGCAAGATGTCCATCATATAGCTCTCCCAAGGCATCAAAGAGGGGAAAAGCCTTGTTGCTACGGAACTTCCCGATCTTAGGAAATGACTGCACAATATAAAGGAACACATGAGTGATGCATATTGTTAAAAGGAATGAATATAAGCATGAAAGGAGCAATACAAACTATATTACAATGATGAGGTTGTCCCACAACTCTGGATCAGCTTCAATCATACACCATTTCTCATTCCACGAAACCCCACTCTGCTGTCTAGCCTCCTTGAGCATCTTGTACTCTCTCTTCAACTCCTTCTCCTTGTCTTGGATCTGACCCTTTGTGTAATTCTTGTATGGATGGTTATCATGGAATTTCTTGGTAATCTTGTTCCAAACATCGGTGGACCAACCATTCTACCCACGATATTGTGGAGTATTGTGCTCATGGAGCAAAACCACAAGAGCCTTCCAGCAAGTCCCTTACAACCTCCTCGCCTCTTATCGTCGATATATGGTGGGACTTTTTCCCTTGGTTCACCCAGCAGATGCAGCATTGGTAAAAGAAATAGAATCATATCATCATCATCCTCCTCTTCCTCCTCCTCTCTCTTCCTAATCCGATCCGTAAATTCTCAAAGCCATCTACCTTAGTTTGAAAGATGTAGATTTAAATACCATAAACACAAAAAGAACACACAGAGTATAATTGCAGCTAAATACCACAACACTCAATTACACTTTTACACTCAACAGGTTAGTACTGCCTCAACACATCGGACTTGCAGCAACTGCAATCACTTCATCCATCTCCAACTGTGGAGTATGGAGTGATGAATTAATATAGTACAAGAAAGACAAGTTTGCGTAAACAATCGAGCAAATTTTCTACTTCAATTGAAACACAGCTCTGTAATTGGTTCGAGAAGAAGAAAAATATTGCTATCAAGCTTATCTCGTCATTGTTTGGCAGTCATTTTGCATGTTGGATTACAATAACGGAAAAAAGATACAACAAGAACTCGATTATTTTGGGATTCTCAGATCAATTCACCAATTCTTAAATTGGAACATCATTTGTATTGAGTCCTAGAGATCATTTGTATTGCATCAACAGTTGACTAGACAACCATATGAACAAACATAAACTATAACATACACATGGATGTGAACATCACTGTACAGCCTAGGTGAACATCTAGACGGCAACATTCCACATCAAACAAAATATTAACAAATCATGCTCGAGCAGTATTTTCAAACTGTGAGATACAGGTCGGACCATAGGAATAACGCTAGAGTAATCTCTGGTTCAACATCTCACCCTGTACAACATCTACCAGATCATTCTCTGGTTCATCCCGAGCAGATCGAAGCCAGATCGAAACATCACTACTGGGACCAACCAACACGAATAAGCCAGAAAAGAAGAAAAGGCGGAGGGGAGGAGGAGGAGATTATTTACCTTCTACCGGCTAGCGTCGAAGGCGGGGAAGAGGAAGCTCTCCAGCTAGGGCTTCGGTCGAGCTCCGCGGCGGCGTCCGCTTCGAGGAAGGGCAGCGTCAGCCCCTCTCCTCCAGCCAGCCACCGTCTAGTCGCCGCCGCCGTCCCCTCAAACACTCCATTCCAGTCGCCGCCGCCACTATCGCGTCGCGCTCGGGAGTCGGGATGCTATCCACGGGTCGAGCCTAGCGTTTCTAAAAACCGGCCAAAACAGAGGGTTTTGTACAAAACCGGGCGGGGCAGAAAACCAGTGAGGTTTAACCGAACGGGTCTCCAGCGTGGGCCGGTATTTTACCCCCGGGGCCCAACCCCGGTGTGACCACGAGTATATGGGCCCAAAACCGGCCGGGTAGGGAGAAACCGAACGAAGCCTTGGGCCTCGTTCGGTTGCATGGGGGTTAGTTACACTAGTGGTTTCATCCCTACGGGGATTTGGGTGAACCCGAACCATCACCCTAATCCCGGTTGCCCATCTCCCTATGTTCCCGGCTTTACGTTTGCATTCGGTTAATTCCTCTCTGCATGCTGCGAGCAGCATAGGCAGCAGGCATCACAGTTGCCAGATAGATACAAGAAGCAGTAGTCGTCAGACACAGTTGTACTTAAATATGGTTGCACAGTCGCCAGAAACAGCAAGGAAGCAACACAGTTGTACTTAAATATAGTTGATAATAAAAAGATCCTAGAAGATCCATCTAATTTTTTAGGGGAAAACAACAAAATTCAGCAAATTAATACAAATAAATATTTTGCTTTTCCGCAGTAAAGCACAGAAACTGATCCAATACACAGCACCCTTGCCCATCTTCTTCAATTATTCTGGAGCTTCTTCATGAAGAACTCTAGCTCTTTTCCCTATATTATGTATCTACAATTTACAGAGAAAATGTAAGCAAAAGGCTCAGATAAAAAAATATCAATATGGATCATAGATCACAAAATGCAAGCACGCATGAATGAATCAGTCAACTCCATATAAACTCAGAGACACAAAATGTAAGCCAGTACTACATGAATGAATGGCAAGAAGCATGTACTACATCAATGAATGGCAGGAAGACTGTAGTACATCAGGTGAACATTGATATTTGGTAAAATTTGTTCTATGAAACATAAATGATCAAAGGACTAGTTGCTAGCCACTCATACTAGTACAAAGCAATCACTGGAGCTTCAAGATAATTTAAGTGACTTTACCTGTAGAAAGAAACTAATGACAAAATAATTCTCACAACCAATGACAAAACAATCACTGTGCAACACTACCAAACACCCACCACTATCTATCACCAAATATCTTAGTGCAAGTGTGTATATATGCACGCAACTCTTCCTTTGTACAGTAGTTAACAACTGATCTGCTACAAGTAACATCTATCATCTACAGAATGAGGATGTTTTGGATAATCTAAAACATAGAACCTTGCAATCAGAAAGAAGAAAAGTTCTCATGCAAACCTAAGACAATTATTGAGAAAAGCATGAGCCTCTACCAATTATTGATAGTAGGTACTGGACAACAATTCATCATGCTATTACATAAAATTAGCTACTGGACAATAATTCATCATGCTATTACATAAAATTAGGTATTGTTATCACAGTAACTAATGCAAGCTAGCATATCAGTGTAGAAAAGCATTAATATGAGCTAAAGTCCAAGGTAAGCAAGCATATCAGTGTAGAGAATGCATACAAGAAGAGAGTTTACCTTTCCTAGGACATTTCGCCTTGCAGCCACATGAGAGCAGTATCCATATCAACGCAAATGAAGAGCTCGGGATTGTCAGCATTCTTAAAGACTTGTACGGCTTTGACCTTCTCCTCTCGTGACAATCCCATTGTGTTTAGCCGAGCCACGCTGTTCTTGATTGAGTACTCATCCATGTTCGCGATTTGCTTGCTCTCGACCTGCTTCGTCTTGATCTCAATGTACTTCTCCATCATAGCAGCAATATCTCCATTTGACCGGCGCTTCTTGGGTTCATTTTCAGTACTTGTTGATGGTGCAGCAGGCACCGTGGGCTGAGCCTCCCCGTTCCCAACAAAGTTCTCCATCATACTAGCCTCTTGCATCCCTCCTTGTGTATCATCCACCAAGGTCTGTGCAATATCATGATGGGAATGCGTCGCCTCTACAGAACTGGCCTCGGGATTGACCTCCACTTGTGTGTGCTGTGTTGGTTCAGTGGAAGTGAACTTGTAGTTTACCTCGGCAAGATGTCCATCATATAGCTCTCCCAAGGCATCAAAGAGGGGAAAAGCCTTGTTGCTACGGAACTTCCCGATCTTATGAAATGACTGCACAATATAAAGGAACACATGAGTGATGCATATTGTTAAAAGGAATGAATACAAGCATGGAAGGAGCAATAAAAACTATCTTACAATGATGAGGTTGTCCCACAACTCTGGATCAGCTTCAATCATACACCGTTTCTCATTCCATGAAACCCCACTCTGTTGTCTAGCCTCCTTGAGCATCTGGTACTCTCTCTTCAACTCCTTCTCCTTGTCTTGGATCTGACCCTTTGTGTAATTCTTGTATGGATGGTTATCATGGAATTTCTTGGTAATCCTGTTCCAAACATCGGTGGACCATCCATTCTACCCACGATATTGTGGAGTATTGTGCTCATGGAGCAAATCCACAAGAGCCTTCCAGCAAGTCCCTTACAACCTCCTCGCCTCTTATCATCGATGTATGGCGGGGCTTTTTTCCCTTGGTTCACCCAGCAGATGCAGCATTGGTAAAAGAAATAGAATCATATCATCATCATCCTCCTCTTCCTCCTCCTCTTCCTCCTCATCTCTCTTCCTAATCTGATCCGTAATTCTCAAAGCCATCTACCTTAGTTTGAAAGATGTAGATTTAAATACCATAAACACAAAGAAAACACAGAGAGTATAATTGCAGCTAAATACCACATCACTCAATTACACTTTTACACTCAATAGGTTAGTACTGCCTCAACACATCAGACTTGCAGCAACTGCAATCACTTCATCCATCTCCAACTGTGGAGTATGGAGTGATGAATTAATATAGTACAAGAAAGACAAGTTTGCGTAAACAATCGAGCAAATTTTCTACTTCAATTGAAACACAGCTACGTAATTGGTTCAGAAGAAAGAAAAATCTTGCTATCAAGCTTATCTCGTCATTGTTTGGCGGTCATTTTGCATGTTGGATTACAATAACAGAAAAAAGATACAACAAGAACTGATTATTTTGGGATTCTCAGATCAATTCACCAATGCTTAAATTGGAACATCATTTGTATTGAGTCCTAGAGATCATTTGTATTGCATCAATAGTTGACTAGACAACCATATGAACAAACATAAACTATAACATACACATGGATGTGAACATCACTGTACAGCCTAGGTGAACATCTAGACGACAACATTCCACATCAAACAAAATATTAACAAAACCATGCTAGAGCAGTATTTTCAAACTGTGAGATACAGATCGCACCATAGGAATAACGCTAGAGTAATCTCTGGTTCAACATCTCACCCTGTACAACATCTACTAGATCAATCTCTGGTTCATCCCGAGCAGATCAAAGCCAGATCGAAACATCACTACTCGGACCAACCAACACGAACAAGCCAGAAAAGAAGAAGAGGCGGAGGGGAGGAGGAGGAGGAGATTATTTACCTTCTACCGGCTAGAGTCGGAGGCTGGGAAGAGGAAGCTCTCCGGCTAGGGCTTCGGTCGGGCTCCGCAGCGGCGTCCGCGTCGAGGAAGGGCAGCGTCATCTCCTCTCCTCCAGCCAGCCACCGTCTAGTCGCCGCCGCCGTCCCCTCAAATCCTCCATTCCAGTCGCCGCCGCCGCCACTATCGCGTCGCGCTCGGGAGTCGGGATGTTATCCATGGGTCGAGCCTAGCGTTTCTAAAAACCGGCCAAAATAGAGGGTTTCGTACAAAAACAGGCGGGGCAGAAAACCAGCGAGGTTTAACCGAACGGGTCTCCAGCGTGGGCCGGTAGTTTGCCCCCCGGGGCCTAACCCCGGTGTGACCACCTGTATCTGGGCCCAAAACAGGTCGGGTAGGGAACAACCGAACGAAGCCTGAGCGTTGATCGTAGTGTTGCAAGGCCAATATTAGTTGGATCACCACCCTCTCTCTCTTTTTATATTATATTATATTAGTGGAGATTCGTTCATCTTCAATGCCAAGCTTGTTTCAACTGTTGTGGGGTCTTTTCTGCTGTTTCGAGCCAATTTGTCCCCTGGTGGTGCCTGTGTTGGTGTGGTGCTCTCACAGCGGTGTGCAACGATTGTTGGTGTGTTTGAAATTTAGGGTGAGCCCCGCCCCGACAACTTTTCCCATCCAGCAGGTGCTCTTCCTCGTCGGCATAGCTCTGTATGGATATGTGCTCTGATAATTATTTGTCCTCTGTTTTTTCAAGTTTTGTTTGGTATTTTTTATGCTTTGTAAGAGGCTCTCCTCAACACGGTGTATCGTTCGGCTGTGTTAGCTTTATTAATGTAAAGTAAGGATTTTATATAAAATAGTAAAACTAAATAATATTAGAATTGATTGCTCACTAGAATACCACATGGCATATGTGGTGAGAAATCTATAAAAAGATAATCAAGATAGTGCAATCATTTTTATCAGCTCTTTCGTGGTCATACAACCAAATAGGAGTAATACTGGAAACATGGATCAGCATATTGAAATATTAATCAGATAAATTATATCACGTGCATGGCTGACACAATATTATTGAAACATGGAAATTTTATGCATATGCCATTAACGGCAACACAAGAGAGAATAACCATGGTCCAGTCAATTTGATTTTTTTCTAGCTACTTATAGACTCATTTTATTTGCACACCGTTCTGGACTTCCTTAAGAAGGATATATGGTCCAATTGATGTTAATTTTAAGCTAAACTTAACAGTAAATTACATTGTTCCCACCAAGAAATACTACACCCTCTGATACATAATAAGTGTCGGGGATTTAGTACAAAATGTCTATATTCAAAAATGCCTTCTTTTCTAACTTAATTTTGGGTAATATAGTTAGAAACGGTCATTTTATTTTAGTTGGACATGCAATCATTTTCAACTCGTGTTCATCGTGTATTGTAGTTTATAGAATTTAATTATGGACTCCGGAACTAAATGACAAGGAACATAGTTGATTCTAATTCTGTGAGGCAAAGCATAAACTTTCATCATAAAATAGATCAAGAGGGCACCAGATCGAATAGAATGCCAGTTCTGTGGTCTTTATAGCCTAGAATGCTAGCATCTAGCTAGAGTCAAGTAAAGACAACTTTAATTAAAACTCGGTGTATCACATGATGTGTATGTTCCTTTTCATGTTGGTCGACTTCCATTCCGCCTCAATTGCCCGTAGAACCATGATGGTTCTTGGTAGACCGGGAATGCTAGTCATTTTCTTCGCAATATGATGTGATCCGCAGACTGGCTGTTCAAAGGCTCAAACAAGCTACCTTGGCTTGCCCCCATTTACACAATATTATTGGCACACCCTTGGCTCCCTTTCCGCAATATACTATCGATACAAGCTGCTTGATTGTTGTTCAGTGGATCTTGGCAATATACTTCGGACAGTTAGTGCATCTCGGACAACACCTTCTTGACTAGTGGCTCGGATTATTGGAACAAGTAGAGGTTATGATTTTCCCGGTGCCTCCTACTCCTACAGGAAGTATCACTGCTTGGCTTTTCAGCACATGGTCCCTCTTACCTCGAACATCTAGAACTGGAACCATATGTTAGCCTTTGTTTGGCTTCTCCTCAATGATATAGGCTCAACACTTGAGCCACAGCCTCTACAACATTCATGAAACAAATGAATGCAGATGCACCCTTTGCAACTTTCCTGCTAACAATCTACTTTCACATGGCTCTTCTTGGCTTCTTCATGGAGGTCTTGCTACATGATAACTAAAAGTGTGTAGCCATTGTGTGGTAGTTGGTGACTAGCCACCTCTTCAAACCAGGTAATGCATGGTAAGGGGTAACTGAAAGCTTCAGCCACCGGGTACTAGTTGATGACCAGACATTTGTTGTAACCAAGAAATTATAGACCTTGGTGACTAAAGGCATGAAGGATGGGATTCTCTCCAATATCTCAGGTTGTTATTCATGTCAAATTCAAATACCTGCAAAAAAAAACCAGAGTAAAATACCAGGTTCTAATCATATCAACGTTGTAATGCATCTCGTGATCTCAACAATCAATAGACCAATATCATATCAAAATTTGAGTTTCTTCAGATTAAAGTACACCATATTAAGATATAGCTACAAGTATTTGACAATCAGCTAATCTTGAATTATCTTTCAGCATGTAAGCATCATACTAAATATCACCCATTTCTCGACATGTACTGGGCTTGCTTAAAGTATTGCAACATAGAAGGTTCTTCCTGCTGCAGGTTTTCATATATAGCTTTGCAAGAGGCTCTCCTCAACACGGTGTATCGTTCGGCTGTGTTAGCTTTATTAATGTAAAGTAAGGATTTTATATAAAATAGAAAAACTAAATAATATTAGAACTGATTGCTCACTAGAATACCACATGGCATATGTGGTGAGAAATCTATAAAAAGATAATCAAGATAGTGCAATCATTTTTATCAGCTCTTTTGTGGTCATACAACCAAATAGGAGTAATACTGGAAACATGCAGCAGCATATTGAAATATTAATCAGATAAATTATATCACGTGCATGCCTGACACAATATTATTGAAACATGGAAATTTTATGCAGATGCCATTAACGGCAACACAAGAGAGAATAACCATGGTCCAGTCAATTTGATTTTTTTTCTAGCTACTTATAGGCTCATTTTATTTGCACACCGTTCTGGACTTCCTTAAGAAGGATATATGGTCCAATTGATGTTAATTTTAAGCTAAACTTAACAGTAAATTACATTGTTCCCACCAAGAAATACTACACCCTCCATACATAATAAGTGTCGGGAATTTAGTACAAAATGTCTATATTCAAAAATGCCTTCTTTTCTAACTTAATTTTGGGTAATATAGTTAGAAACGGTCATTTTATTTTAGTTGGACATGCAATCATTTTCAACGTGTTCATCGTGTATTGTAGTTTATAGAATTTAATTATGGACTCCGGAACTAAATGACAAGGAACATAGTTGATGCTACTTCTGTGAGGCAAAGCATAAAGTTTCATCATAAAACAGATCAAGAGGGATCGAATAGAATGTCAGTTCTGTGGTCTTTATAGCCTAGAATGCTAGCATCTAGCTAGAGTCGAGTCAAGGCAACTTTAATTAAAACTCGGTATATCACATGATGTGTATGTTCCTTTTCATGTTGGTCGACTTCCATTCCGCCTCAATTGCCCGTAGAACCATGATGGTTCTTGGTAGACCGGGAATGCTAGTCATTTTCTTCACAATATGATGTGATCCGCAGACTGGCTGTTCAAAGGCTCAAACAAGCAACATGTACCTTGGCTTGCCCCCATTTACACAGTATTATTGGCACACCCTTGGCTCCCTTTCCGCAATATACTATCGATACAAGTTGCTTGATTGTTGTTCAGTGACTCTTGGCAATATACTTCGGACAGTTAGTGCATCTCGGACAACACCTTCTTGACTAGTGGCCCGGATTATTGGAACAAGTAGAGGTTATGATTTTCCCGGTGCCTCCTACTCCTACAGGAAGTATCACTGCTTGCCTTTTCAGCACATGGTCCCTCCTACCTCGAACACCTAGAACTGGAACCATATGTTAGCCTTTGCTTGGCTTCTCCTCAATGATATAGGCTCAACACTTGAGCCACAGCCTCTACTACATTCATGAAACAAAATGAATGCAGATGCACCCTTTGCAACTTTCCTGCTAACAATCTACTTTCACATGGCTCTTCTTGGCTTCTTCATGGAGGTCTTGCTGCATGATAACTAAAAGTGTGTAGCCATTGTGTGGTAGTTGGTGACTAGCCACCTCTTCAAACCAGGTAATGCATGGTAAGTGGGTAACTGAAAGCTTCAGCCACCGGGTACTAGTTGATGACCAGACATTTGTTGTAACCAAGAAATTATAGACCTTTGTGACTAAAGGCATGACGGATGGGATTCTCTCCAATATCTCAGGTTGTTATTCATGTCAAATTCAAATACCTGCACACAAAAAAACCAGAGTAAAATACCAGGTTCTAATCATATCAACATTGTAATGCATCTCGTGATCTCAACAATTAATAGACCAATATCATATCAAAATCTGAGTTTCTTCAGATTAAAGTACACCATATTAAGATATAGCTACAAGTATTTGACAATCAGCTAATCTTGAATTATCTTTCAACATGTAAGCATCATACTAAATATCACCCATTGCTCGACATGTACTGAGCTTGCTTGAAGTATTGCAACATAGAAGGTTCTTCCTGCTGCAGGTTTTCATATAGCTTTGTCAAATATCACTGGTCTGACCTAGAAAATGCAAAATTAAATGAATGTGCATATCCATCTAAAAAAACCAAAAACAAGTTGTGTATGTCATGCATAGGCATACAACAGCTACAAGTTTTTTTCGAATGAAAGGGGTGGACTTCCCATAAGATCACACATCCTAGTACTAATTTCGTCGAAGTAGGCATAACATTGGAGTCCTGATGAGAATGGATCCTATGCTTTAGTGCTATGGTTGCATCCGCAATAGCCACAAGTTGCTAACCGGTACCAACATTTGCAATATGAACCAACTTGGAAATTAGTATTACATTTCTATCTCAGCTCATACATAATTAGAAGGATCCTAGATGTCCTGACTCCTGAAACTTTCAGGCCTTGACTAGCTAGTAGTTGCAACGGAAAGAAAACAGAGATAGTAGCAACCACACCAAATCAGAATTTGTGCTATGAGAATCAGTCAATGCAACTTTATTCAAAACACATGCTTTCATGTAATGGGTTGCTATCATAATTTGTTCCTACAATGCTAGTTGACTCCAACTTTAGGCGAGTGCTCCGGTCCTTTTCAACTCTCGTTTTTTGCACGCTTTCCGAAGCAACCTGATGGCTGTGATTAAGGGAGCTAATCACATCGGTTTCCCTAATGAAAGGGTACTAACATCACTTCGCATCTTAAATTCATCTGGCCCGAACCGTCGAGCTCGTCCTGCGCCTGCTCTAGCCCCTCGACACCACGATCTGTCGGTTACCTCCCATGACACCTCCGTCCGTTCCCCAGGAGACGAACGATCACCTCATCTCTCTCGGCCGTTCATTCGTCCAGGAGCTCGTGCAGCTGCAGCATCGCCACCGGATTCGTGAGTCCTCATGCACGCCTGCCTCGGCTGCTCGTATGGAGGGGCTGCACGGCTGAGAGACGGGCGTACTTGATGGAGCACTTGACTATGGAGCTGCAGGAGGTTGCGCGGCAGGGCGCTCGAAGAGAGTCTCAGCAAGGGGCTGGCGGCGTCCTCCTAAGGCAAACGGGACAAGGCAGAGGGAGTTGAGCGATCAGAAGGGTACGGACGGGCCAGACCAACGGGGCGAGCTGGACAAGAGTTTGCACATGTTTCTTTGTGTGGGATTTGAAAGTGACGTAATACCTTTTCATTAGGATAAGTAGGTGAGATTAGCGCCCTTAATCACAGCCGTCAGTCTTCTTTGTAAAGTGTGCAAAAATGAGTCGGAAAGCACAGGAGCACTCCTCCAAACTCTATCATCATTTTCCCAATACTTCCTCTGTCTCAGTTTACTAGTTTTCTCCGTATCCCTAGGCCACCAATTTGACTTATATAATTTTACTTATATAATGCAAAAATTATATCATTAAAAAATAGAATATTTATATTTTCTAATGATATAATTTTTACAACATATGCTAACTTGATCAAATTTGCGGCCTAGGAATACACACGCCTAATAAAATGTGAAAGAGGGAGTACATCCATGAAGTGGTTGCTACACGTACTGGTCAGCTGATCATTAAAACTAGGCTAAGACCCACTGACCGGCCGGTCAAAGGCTTAAAAAAATCAAAGATGTCTTGACTCCATTTCCACAACTTTATTGGCACAAAATTGTCTCAACTCCCCCCAATATACCATGCTTTATGTATTTTTGCCGGGCCAGGCTTCGGGCCAAGCCCGAAAAAGCCCGAACGTAAAATGCTAAGCCTGAGCCCGGCCCGACCCGACCGTCGGGCCTATAAATTAAGCCCGAACCCGGCCCGAACAGGCAAAAAGCCCGGCCCGGCCCGAGAAGCCCGGCCCGAACCTGCCTAAAGTGCAAAAACTGCAAGCCCGAGCCCGGCCCGACGTTCGGGCTCAAAATACAAGCCCAAACCCGGCCCGAAGTGCAAGCCCGACCCGGAATTTTCGGGCCAGGTCGGACCGGGTCGTCCGGGCCGGGCAGCCCATGCCCAGTTGTAGCCTTATGGTTCACATAACAGTGAGGGCTATTTTGATCGCAAACCGCAATGGAGAATTCCAATACTCGCTTTTATCCTTAACGCCCTTGGAGAGATATCAACGAGGGTTCAAACAAAACAATTTAGAGGCCTGATGTGTCCTTGTCTTGGAACTTTCATGAAACAAAGCAATTGATTCATTTCCTACGAATTGGTTTTGTTCTTTTGCTGGATTGTGCATGTTAGACTATATAACTCCCTTTACTCATTTGCACATGCTATTAGCCGTGCTCTGCTGGGGCGTGTTCCACGCTGCGATCTGCCGCCGCCACGCCGCCCAAGCAGCCAAGGCCGCCGGACGCAACCCGCAGCGCCGCCCCGACGAGACGTCGCGGACCAAGGCCTCCGCCCGGCATCCTACCCCTGCCGCGAGAACAGCCACGGCCAGAGGTCTCCACAGAATAGCCACGGCCGGAGGTCCCTGCCCCGGCGTCTTCGATCTGTCGCGCGAACAGCCATGGTCAGTGTTCAGTTTTTCTATGTGTACTGAACAAGTGACAATGTCTCTATGCCCCTGTAATTCCGTCTCGCTTCACGAGTTATTATCCATGACTGTGAACCAATTTTGATGCAAATCATTCGCAGAGATAGGATAGAACGTGTGATTCATATTCATTGTGTAAGTTTGATGCTACGAATTTGTAGAAAAATGTTACTGAATACAACACCCAAGCGTCACCAGACATCACTATCTTCGATCTAAAAAAAAACAGTTCAATGCATAATCAGTTCATCCAAACTTGAGTAGTTTGGGCTTTGATCATCTCGTGATTGACAAGTACTTGGGTGCCTCCCTTTTGTGAATCTTCCACTTCCCATCAGTTCGCCTCTGTTCTGTTGTTCTTTTTTTGATCTGAAACTTCTCTTCTAATTATACTGGCAAATAGAAACATATTTGAAAAAATATTAATAAATATGAAAATTCGTATAGATGATATTGTAGAGAAGTAGCTGAATAGACATGGGCATGTGGAGCTACAGTTAGTTCCTCCGAGTAAAGACAATGTGTTGGGCCCTAACAAGTAACCACCGCAAGCACTGTACTTTCCATTCCTGAGAGCAGAACATCAGGTATTAAAACAAAGTGCCCAACAAAGTATCAGAAGGCAAACACTCCTTCAGTAACTATATAGAAGGCAAGTATTAGCGTCAGCTTGTGTATTCTTGAGTAGCACACCATGTTGTATGATGGACAAATGGATATGCTTTGACAAACATTTGCCACAAAGTGGAAACAACAGACTGAATTGGAATTGTAGATGTATATTTATATTTATATCTTTGTTTTCTTCAACTAGACCATTGACATATTAAAGAACAAAGTGTGGCTAGTCATTCGAACAGAACAAAAGGTCCACGAGACAATTCTTTTGCAATTATTTGGCGCCCAGTTCTGCAACCGTTCAACTACTTGAGGTTCCTCTTAAGTTCCCATATAAGCGTGATGCGTTCGTGATCCGATGCAGCTTGGCAGCCACCTCCTCCATGCTGATGCGTTCGCTTGGAGATGACTTGGTGCAGCAAAGGCCAACATCAAGCACAGAACGTAAACAATGTGCTGCACTGTCATCAGCCACGGGAGCTTCTTGGCGAAGGTACAACTCTTGTGCCAATTGTGGATCGACAATCTGCAACATCTTGTCAGGGAAGTTGATCTCTGCAAACTTTGCAATGCTCAATCCATCCTTGAACGTGTCATCTGTTGGGCTCTTTCGGATGAATATTTCGAGTAGAATGACCCCAAAGCTGTAAACATCTGCGGCAGTAGAAACTTGACCACCCCCGCCATATTCTGTAGATTGCACATATTAAGATATCGGTTAAATCACCAGATTCCAAGTTGAATAGGAAGCAAAACACAGCGATACAAAATTGGAGAATACCTGGAGCAACATATCCTATGGTTCCCCTTATCGCAACCGAAGAACTCGATGTCGAGTTACCAGAGGATGATGGTTCGGGATAGACTTGCAACCTTGCAAGTCCAAAATCTCCAACATGAGCTACCATGTCACTATCCAGAAGAATGTTGCTAGGTTTGAGATCACAATGAACAATACTTCCGTGGTGGTTATGGTGCAGGTACGCAACTGCATCTGATATATCTACCACAAGGCTTAACCTTTGAGCTAGTGATATGTGGCGTAATTTTGAAGTGTTCCCATCGCCTTCCATTGAGTATAGCAAGTTATGCAAATCCCCTTTTGGCATGAACTCATACACTAGTGCTTTAAAATCATTTCCACTAGAATCGATGCTAGAACATGCAGTTAAGATACGGACTAGATTTTACGGCAACCACATTTTTATCTTGAAGTATTTCCCCTCTATACACAGAGCTGTATCTTCCCTTCCCAATCAAATTGGATGCTGAGAATCCATCTGTTGCTCTGGCAAGGTCTTTGTAAGAAACTTTTGGGAATTTGCTATCGAATGAGGGCAAATACATATGCATAGATCTTCTCATATAGTTTTTCCTCCATTGAAATAAGACACAGATCACCATAGCAAGTGAAAGGATACAGGTGAGTGGGATCGCTACTTTGAGTACTAAAGATAGGTTGTGTTTTGATGAACTTAAAGACAGTACAGAACATGGAGGCAAGTGTAAGTCTGCTGAACCACCACAAAGGCCCTTATTTCCATCAATATGCGTGGCAGTTGTGTTCATGAATATTCCATGTATTGGAACCTTACCCTCAAGATGGTTGAATGAAAAATCTAGTTGTTCAAGAAGCTCAAGTTTGCCAAGAGAATCTGGTATTGGTCCAGTTAGGTTATTGTATGACAAGTTGAGAATTTTTAGGCTAAATAGGTTGCCAAATGAAGTCGGGATGCTTCCATTGAAAATATTGTTGTCCAACTCAATGTCTTCCAAACTTCTGCAATCGCCCAAAGTGCTAGGAATATCTCCAGATAACTTGTTGGATGAAAGCAACAAAATCATGAGCTGCTTGGCTTTGCCTACTTCGGCAGGAAGTTGCCCATGAAGGTTGTTAGACGATAACCCAACTTGCGCGATTGTTGGGATTCTGAAGATCCCCTCTGGTACCCCACCATGAAGATTATTATTGGAAATGCTTAGTGTTGCAAGCGATTGAAAGTTTCCCAAGCCTGTGGGTATGTGCCCACTGAATCGGTTTGTGTCTAGAAGGAGTTCTGTTAATTGAGACAAGTTGGAAAGGGAAGAAGGAATGTTGCCTGCAAACATGTTAGTGGATAAGCTTAGTTTTTGCAATTGTTTGAAAGATCCAAGCCATGGTGGCACCATGCCTGTAAATCGATTGTAATCCAATCCCATAATGATCAGATTTGGGAGGTTGGCTATGCCGGAAGGAAAACTTCCCTCCAATTGATTTTGTCCCAAATATAGATGCTGAAGTTGAATGGAAAGGTTGCTCAACGCACTTGGCACATGACCTTGTAAGTGATTGCTTGCTAACGATAGAACTTGTAGCTCAGTACAGTTGGATAAGCTAATCATAAACTCCCACTCTTGCTTGTGGCTTGCTTGGAGTTTATTCATCTGAATATTGAACTCGACAAGTTTAGAGAGTCTGCCGATGGAGCTTGGCACAACCCCGGTAAAATTATTCGTTGATATGTCGAATACTTGTACATTTGACATGTTTACAAACGAATGTGGGATTTTGCCATGAAAGAAGTTCTGGGCAAACGAGAGTATTTGGAGATTAGGTAGAGAGTTGCCGAGATCAGGAGGCAGCTCACCACCTAACATATTGGTATTGAGTCCCAGGCCAATGAGACTGGTAAGATTAAGGATGGCTGCTGGAAATCTACCAACCAAATTATTACTGCCCACGTACAGAATCTCTAGCCCGTCCAACTTTGCGAGCTCATCAGGGATGCTGCCATGGATACGATTAAACGCAAAGCTAATCTTCTTGAGCACTGTGATGTTGGTGAGAGAAGGGGGGATAGTTCCACTAATATCGTTTGATGAAAACTGCAGCTGTTGAATGTTTGGAGGGAAATCTGCAGGGATTTGCCCAGTCAGACCATTGTTGTTCAGCCACAGAACCTTGAGTCCGGAACAGTTGACAAAGCTGGGAATGATCCCCTGGAGAGTGTTGTTGCTCAAGTAGAGTGTTTGAAGGCGACGAAGGCGACCAAGGGACGGTGGGATTTTCCCAGTAAGAATGTTTGTCGGCAGGGCTAGATTTCTCAGGAACGTCAGGTTGCCAAGCCAAGGAGAGATTTGCCCAACCAGTCCTCGGTTCGCAAGGCGAAGAGAGACGACACGGCGTGGATCCTTGGTCCTGCAGGAGACGCCTTCCCAGTCGCAGAGGTGAGTGCTCTTATTCCAGGACACCAAGGCTTGCTGTGGGTCGAGGAGGATAGCCTTCTTGAATTCAAGCAGGGAAATCCGGTCTGTTTCATTCCCAAGGGTGGAGCTGGCGATGGCTTGTGCAGCACCGGAAGCTATGAGCAGCATGAGAAGCTGCCCAACGACAGTATCCTTCATTGTCTTGTATATGCTACTCTGGCCGGATCTCTACAATATTCATACGCATAAATATTCATATGCATAAACAACATGAAATAGATTAAGGGTGATATTTAGATAGTCAGAAAAAACATTCGAACATCCAAATAACATGATTAATTTTAGTTTACCTGAAAATGATTTAGTTTCACTTGCAGCTAAACCTCCCTTTGTCAAGATTCTTCGGGAAGCTTCATTCAGAATAAATGGAAGACTTTGCTACTGTACATATGTGCGACACTCATTACTTTTTTTCACGTCCCTATGTAAAAGAAGAGAACGACGATGGATGCAGTTTGTGAAGAGAAGCAAAAGAGAATAGCAAGAACAGATGCTTAAACGAGAGAAGCTTACTTGCCTATGGCTGGGTGATCAATATCAGCGGCTAGAGACAAAACGGACAGCCACCCGGCAGCTACGGCGGCGCGGTGGAGACTCCGATGGCGATGAAGCAATAACCGGCGAAGAGCTTGGTCAGTAAACAAGACCGATCGAGGTGAGTCTGGAGCAAATGCCCGTTTCTTCTCTGTCTTTTGTAGGACACCATTCTCTCTAGCTAATAGGCATTCAAGTCAAGGCAAATTCATTGAAAACACATTCTATGACGTTCCTTTCCATGATAGTTGACTCTACTATTCGTCTGTCACTTGTCCATAGAATCCACGGTGTGGTTGTTGGTATTACTGGAATGCTGAAAATGACTCCACGTTCGTCCTTTTATTTGAAAGTATGACGTGATCGACCGGCCGGATGGTCAAGGGCTCATAAAAAATGAAAGATGCCTTGGCAGCCAAGCCTTGGCTAGTATCCACAATATTATCGTCACAACCTTGGCTCAGTTTTCACAATATACTATCAACACAACCTTGACTATTTGCAGTGACTCCTCGGAGTGAACTTGGGACAGTGGGTATGCTTGGGACAGCACCATTTAGACTAGTAGCCCGGATTTTAAGGCCAGGTTCAGATTATAGTTTTCCCAGCGTCTTCTACTCCTTTTTTTTCGAAATGGGGGTATGCCCTGGTTTCTGCATCATGACGATGCACACGGCCATTTATTAAAAGGAGATTCACTTCTACTCCTACTACTCCTACCGGAAGTACTACTACTCTTTGGCTTTTCAGCACATGGAAACTCTTACCTCGATCAACTGGATTTGGACCTCTAATTTGGGACTCCCACCTATCATTGGAAAAAAAAATTAGCACTCCCTGGGTTCAGTTATTCTTAGTTCCATAATTTTTGCCATGGTTCTAGTTCAATCTTAAACTACAATCACGACAAGAATTATAGAACGGAGGAGCGTGTGGAGTCTTCATATCACCAATAACTTTTTTACGGGAATGTCACCAATAACTACATTTGCAGTCTCCCTGATGAAAGATCTCCTTTCACATGGTACTTTTTGGCTTCTCTATGGAAATCTTCATTGCGGCTGCACGGAATATCTTGAGTCAGAAATGCCAGGTTGTTTTTTCTTCAGAATGTTAATCCTAGCCCGTGGAACTTCCAGGCTTGGATCTGGACATTTGCTTGGCTTCTCATGAATGATATAGGCATATAGCCATACATCTAGGCTCAACACTTGAGCCGCAGCCTTCATGTCACCAACGAATGGAGATGCTCCCTCTGCATATTTCCTGCTGGGAAATCTACTTTCACATGGCTCTTCTTAACTTCTTCATGGAGGTCTAGCTGCATGATAACTAAAAGTATTTAGCCGCTGTGTGGTAGTCCATGACTAGCCATCTCTTCAAACCAATGGATGCATGGTAAGTTGGTAACTAAAAGCTTTAGTCACCGTGTACTAGTTGATGACCAGACACTTTTATAACCAAGAAATTATGGACCTTGGTGACTAAAGGCATGAGGGAGCGATTCTCCCCAATATCGCAGGTTGCTATTCATGCCAAATTCAAATACTAGAGTAAAATATCAGGTTCAAATCATATTCACATTGTAATGCATCTCATGATCTAAACAATCAACAGAGCAATATCATAGCAAAATCTGAGTTGTTTCAGTTTAAACTACACAGTATTAAGATATAGCTATAAATGTTTGATAATTAGCTAGTCCTGAATTATCTTTCGACATGTAAAGCATCATACTAAATATGGTCCATTGCTCAACATGTACTGAGCTTGCTTGAAGTATTGCAACACACAGACTGTTCTTCCTGATGCAGTTTGTCATCTGTAGCTTTGTCAAATATCAATGGTCTGACCTAGAAAATGTGAAATTAAATGAATGAGCAGATCCATCTAAAAATAAGCTAAAACAAGTAGGGTATGTTACACAGACGCATGCAATAGCTGCAAGTTGCAAAACCAGTACCAACATTTGCAATATGAACCAATTTGGAAATTGGAATAGTACTACATTTCTATCTCAGCTCAGACATGATTGGAAGGACTACACATGTTCTGAAAATTTCAGGCCTTGACTATTAGTTGCAATGGGACAGAAAACAAAAATAGTACCAATCACACCACCAAATCAGAATTTGTTCTTTGAGAATCAAATCAAGGCAACTTTATTTAGAACACATGCTTTCATGCATGTATTGGGTGCGTTCCTACAATGCTAGTTGACTCCAACTTCTGAACTATGCATAGATCCATGAAGTGGTTCCTACAATGCATAGATCCATGAAGTGGTTTCTACACTGGTCAGCTGATCATTTTCTTCTGATCAGTTTCTTCTGAACTAGGATGAGACCCACTGACCGGCTGGTCAAAGGCTTAAGGAAACCAAAGATGTCTTAGCTCCCTTGCCACGATTTTATTGGCACAAGCTTGGCTATATTCCTCCAAAATACTATATAAAGAACATTGGCTATAGTTTAGTGAATCCTGCTGGTAAACTTGGGACAGTGTGTATCCTTCAGACAGCGCCTCCTAGACTAGTGGTCCGGATTTTGAGAACAAAGATATTGATTGTTTAAAGTCACTCTTCACATGAGCAGTTTTACAGAATTAATCCATCCCATGACCACCGTATAAGATTTCTTTACAGCGACTTTGATCCGCGTATATCCCAAGTTCTGAACAAGTGCCACGGTTGGGGTTAAACTATATACCATAGTTTTTAGCTACTATTCTTGAGGAAGATTGTAATAGCCCTGAGTAATTGATAAAGCTCCTTGATTCGCAAAAAAAAAGTGCCATATGAAAAGTGGTCATGTGATTAATTAGTTTCTAGTTCACAAAACCTAAAAGAAATGCCAAAGAAGGCCCTAGGACAGTAAAAGACATCCATGAAAGTGAATCGGTGGGCAGAGGCAAACAATTCAGATGCGGATATGCCCGCAGGCACGCAGCAGTTCTTCATTGCGGTCTTTTTTTTCATCGGAGTAACCAAAAAACAGATCGGAGGCGAACAATTGTATGTTTTTGAAACAAGAAACAAATTTTAAAAAACTTCACACTGCCGTTTATTTTTTTTCAGTTACTCCTCATATGCTGAGGAAAACAGTTCAGAATTTAGTTGCACCTCAAGAAAATTGGCAAGTTTTGCAGGATTAGGGCGTCCGACGACAACTGTATAGACATTTCCTTGCGGAGGCGTTGAAATTAGACCCAACATGGTCAAGAAATTTGGTTTTCAGTAGTGAGATACAGAGGGATGCAATTAGTACCTTGTCTTGCAGGACATACTCTAAAATGTGATGTCCGTATATTAAAAAATCTTAATTCAAAAACAGATTACGAAGTAGCTATGCGCGGTCGACCTTCCAGGAAAACCTGACACCAGATTCAAAGCGCCCGCGTCCTATAATTCAGATACATAATACCGATAGGGAGATGAAGGGGAAAAAAGAATGCAGATATAGAAAAATCCTGCAAAGCTGCGGTTCTACTTTGAATTAATGTTAGCCTTTTGCTTGGCTTCTCCTAGATATAGAATCAGCACTCTGTATAGAATCCACTGGGAAGCGTAGTCTACATGTCATAAATGACTGCATCTGCACCGTCTGCAATTTTGATGCGCCTGGAAGAGTCACTCGTCAGAGCAAAACCAAGTTTTCTTCTTACAAACCTGGAAATTACAGTACAAAAAAGGTACTTATATTATATCTACTTCAGAGTGGAGGAGTTTTCTGTCTTTCTTAGGGCTTGGCTTGAAGCTTTGCATATCCCATCCTCCTTGATGTACATTCCCAGTACATCTTGTCAATAACTTTTGTTTTTTCAATAACAATCTACTGCCAGGGCTTTCCCTTGCAACTTCCCACTAAAAACAATTACTCAGTACGATTTGCTTAGGCAGGGTATGGAACAATAAACTATAAGGCAAATGATCTACTCCCTTCGTCTCATAAAACTTGTCTTAGATTTTTCTAAATTTGAGACAGAGGGAGTACTTATGGGTTTCACCTCTAGCCTACCCCAACTTGTTTGAGAATAAATGTTTTGTTGTTGTTGTTGTTGTTGTTGTTGTTGAGACAGAGGGAGTACTTCAGTTGGCAGACTGGGTGTATCACAAGTTCTCATCAGGTGCCATAATTGTACATGGATTGTCACAAGGCTCATGGCTCACAACAAAACTGACCCTATGAATACAGTAGTTTCTAGTATACAACAAAGAAATAACAGCCCAATAAGGCCCTAAGACAGTAACACGCCATCCAAGTCTCGCTTTTCCCACTAAAATGAATGAACATGGCAAAGGAAAATGCCCACAGCACCGCATGCAGCAATCCGTCATTGCTTTGTTTTCTCATCAGAGTAACCAGCAGCCCTCCCTGTCCTGCCTACCAAGACCGTGTCTGGTGCTACCTCGTATTCTCCAGTGAGACCACGGTAGGATCGTGCCTTGAGGTAGTCGATCGCAGACTTGGCACCTCCTTGGTAGAGAACTGCATCGTTATTTTGGTTCCGTACACTAAGAGCCTTTTCCGTTAGCTCAGCCAGTGCAAGTGATGTTTCCGGATGCTCTTCATTTTCTGTGACAAATAGTCGAAATACAGGTATGATTTAGAAGAAAAGAGAGAACATGCATGAACCATGAGACAGGGACTATTAGCGCTTCCACGTGAAAGATAGAGCTCAATAAATAATATATTAATGTTGCAAGAACTTCAGTATGCCAATAAAACTAGTGCACACAGTGACAGATGTATAGATACTACCTTGAGGAAGATCATCTTCAACATAGCCACCTTTGATAAAAGAAAATCGTGCTTCTTCACTTCTGCTTGCAACTTCAGGTTTCTCTGAAGTAATCAAATCCTTGAAATCCAAAAGATATTCTCCAGTCCATTCTCTTCCCCTGAAAACACGTCACGGATTTAATAAAAAAACATAAAGAACACATTCTTCAAGTTTAATGCCAAACATAACTATTACAAATAAATTAGTAATTCGTAGATGTGTGTAGTGTTGCAAAGGATACTACTGTTGTCGATAATGCATGTACCTGCTAAAAGCTAATACAGCTTCAAATGGTGTGATAACTGGGGCTAAAAATTCTTTGCTATCCAATAGAGCAGTTTGGGCACATGAAACATATACAAAAACTTCACACTGCCATTGAAAAAATCGGTCAGTAAATCTTCATATGGGAAGGAGGAGAGCAATTTAGAATTTAGTAGTACCTCTGGAAAATTGGCAAGTTTTGCAGAATTAGGCCGTCCCATGACCAGTGTATAAGATTTCTTTCCAGCAGCTTTGATCAGATTTTTCATTTGTTCAATTATGTCAAGATAACCAGCTGCATCATAAAACACTTCAATGTGCCAAATAACTAGCAAAGTGAAAACCTAAATATGTAAATTAAGGGAATAATGCTGCGTAGTGCAGTGATTGAATTATTATGAAAAAACAAAAACAAAAAATATGAAGTTCAACTCATAAAAAGCATAATCTGGTTAGCCCACCACAAAAATTGAACACATACACATTTTTCATTTTGAATTGCTTCAAACCAGTAGAATCAGCCATGGCTTGAACCAATCAGACCAGGCCATATAAAACCAAATTAGACCTAACATGCACAAGAAATTTGATGATCGGCAACACATGGCATGTTTACACTGAAATACAGATAGATGCAATGCTCAACACATGGCAAGGTTCAAGAAAGCGTTAAGCGTAATTGGTGCGGTGGCCTTCCGCTTAGTGCTTCAGCGTGCATAAGCAGCGTTTTTTTTTCCCTCTTTTTCCGCTTTTTCCCGCTTAAGCGTTTATGCAATCGATGCGGAAGGCTTCCGTATTGCGCTTCAGCGCGCATAAGCGACGCTTTTTTCCGCTTTCCTGAACCTTGACACATGGCATGCTTGCAGAAGTCAAATTCGAACAGTGCCTTGATATCACATAGCAGAACCAACACTAGACTAGCTTAGAATTTCATGCAGACCTAACAAACATTGTTATCTTTAATATCAAGCAATGTACACATACCAACACCTAGAGTTCCCACCTGCTTTTCAAACTAACCTGCCAAACATCGGTATTTTTAATATCAAAGGTAGCAATGTACATACCAACACCTAGAGTTCCCACCAAAATGCCAATAATGTTTGCATCCTTTGCCTTCTCGACCAGGTAATATCTACAAACAGCTTGCATTGTAATTAATACTATATACAGATAATAGCATACATGCATTTCACACAGAAACAAACGAATCCATCTGGTGGATGGAAATCTACCTGCGCCTAAGAATTTTCATAAGATGAGAGACATCCCTTGACAATTGATTTGCCACCGTGTCATACCTAACTGCATACAAAGATTTCATTAATATTCAAATACATGTCATAATAAAGACAGCAAATATTTAACAAAAGGATGCTCAAACCGCTGTTACCAAATTATAATGGAACCACTGCATACAAGGGTGCCAGGCCCATAATAAAATGAAGGGACCTACTGGCAAATATATGGCAACAATACAGATAATTTAGCAGAAACCATCATGAACAATTGAGGGTTAAGTATACATGCTGTAAGAGGCAAACAAGCAAACCGTCGATAGTGTTATACTCATATTATCTTGTAATTCGTTTACACATATGTCAAGAGAAAAGCAAACTTGATTGTACATTGATATTATATATTCTAGAGCCGACAAGAAAATTGAGCAGGTGGAAGACAGAAACAAACCTATATCACATTTATTGAAAGTAAGTGCAACGTTAGCAAAAGCAGAGTTATCTTCTCCAATACAGTATAACAAATAGTCATCTATTTTCGCATCTATCGATATACTCCATGTAAGGCCTCCAAGATTATACTTGCGCATGGACCCTTCCACATTACAACAAGTATTCACAAAGTTTGCCAAATCATCATTCTGTACAGGCAAATCATCGTTGAGTGTGCTTTCATTGGACTGAGGACATTGCTCTTCTCCAGTAGGACTTGATGAGGGACTCATTTCCGAACACAGAACATCTGCATACTGAATTTCATAATTGCGAGAATCTGATTTGCATAATTTCACCGTTGCTCCTTTAATATCAACCAACGCATGTGCATACTCCAATCCACATAACACCTATGTCATAAGTCAGAGCAGCAAAATTACTATTGCAAGTAGAATTAATTAATATTACGATTGATAGCTCAAGACATTTTACCAGCTGTTTTATGGTCAAACAAGCAAATAGTAAATAGTGGAAACATGCAGCAACATAATGAAATACTAGGCAGATAAATTAAGCCATATTCATGCCTTACACGATAATTACTGGAAACAGGGGAATTTCATGTAGATGTTGCCATTATTAACTGCATCAGAACTGAGTGACCATAGTTCAATCAATCTGACTTTGTTCTAACTACTTAGAGGCTCAGTTTATTTGCAAATCATGCAATTTAGAGTCAAACTATTTGTGTACCTCCTCAAGAAAGATACGGTTTAATTAATATTAATAATAAGCTTACCAGTAAAGTATATATTGTACTCAACCATAAATATCTACAAATTACGAAGAGAATGTCATGAATGGTAATTTCATCTTTTTTAACTCAATCTTATCTAATATTGTTATAAATGGTACTCCAGAATATATACTTGCAATTTATTTCAGTAAAAAAGGCAAACAACAAAAACAAGAAACAGGATGGATGCTTATTCCATAAACTGAAGGACAAATTTCATCATAAGAAACGGTTCGAGGCATACAAGAATGGGTTTATTGCTTTCTCTCGAGCAATCCAGCAATGAGCGGCAGCACGCGTCGACATCTAACGGCGCCTTCCCGAATACGAAGAAAGCAGGCAAATTCGATGTTCTGCATTTAGGTTTGTTGGTGTCAGCACACAGTTCTGCATTTAGATTTGTATAAGCAACAGAGCGTGACAACCGACGCTCCTGTAGCAAGGAACAGGAGCGCAGCAACTGACGCCGCTTTTGTAAGGAACAGAGCGCAAGAACTGGCGATGAGGAGGGACAAGAAGGGCTCACGGGCTCATGCAGGAGTGGCCGTAGTGGACGACGCACTGGGCGTCGATGGCGGACGCCCCCACCTCGTCGACGCAGCACGAGTTGTAGGCGGTGTCGGCCATGACGAACAGCTTGGTCCCGCCGCCGCCGAGCTCCCTGCGCAGCGCCCGCGACACTGGCGCCGCGTCCTTGAGCAACTCGTCCGGGAACTAAAAGCGCCATGAAGACGAGACCAGGGACAGGTTAATGATTCGGGAATCAAACGCCGCGATACAGCTGAAATCGAAAAAAAGAAATCTTGGCAGATAAAAGAAGAAGGGGGAAATTACCTGGAGGGCGACCCTGGTGTAGGCGCGGCCCCGCAGGAACTCGGCCGTCCGCGGGATCTCGTACCTGGAGCTGATGTTGTCCATGGCCGGGGGGTTCGAGTTGAGAATTGGTTGAATTCGGAAGCGCAGAGCAGAAGGGCTGGAGGAGAGCTCGCAGGGGAAGGGGGAAGGGGGAAGGAGGAAGAGGGTTTTGCCCTTTGGGCCGCCGCCGGCCGCTGCTGCAGCTGAGTGGCTGTTTGAGCCGTTGGATGGACAATTTAGGGTTCAGACAGAGTCATCAAGCCCTCCATTCCCCATGAAGAAATAATTTCAATTTCAAGTGGTTCTACCAAAAACATAATATTCCTATAAAATGTAGTGCAAAAAAAGCAATAATTTTGGTGCAAAAAAGCATTAATTTTGATACAAATAACCTACGGATTCCAATATTCTAAATTTCTTATGAGAATGTACCATAGCATTTATGTGGTGTATCACCTATTTATCTTTTAGTTGTAGATTTTACTTTATGTGTTTCTTGTTCTTTTTCTTCTTGGACATTTCACAAATAAAAGTTGGAAGAAATGAATTTGCAGCGATACTGGAGCAAACCCTAGCCGCCACCTCCAGCCAAATCGTCGGTGGCCTCTCTTACCGCCGCTGCCGCTGGCAAGGGCCGTCGTGGCGGCAGGCCCGACGCCGAAGGGTGCCGGGGGTTTGCGTCCTGACGGCACTTCGCTGGTGGTAACTGTGGATGGTGCCAATGTTCTGCTGCGTGGGGCGGCTGGGGTGGCGCCCCTGGCATGCGAGGGCGGCAGCCTTCCCTTCGCCCGCGCGGGTAGGATTATGTTTGCTCACGCCAGATTGGCTGGTCGTGCGGTGGCGGTGGATTCCCCTTAGGCGCCCGTGCGTGGGAGTGCAGGTTGCGGTCGCAGATCGAGGCTCCTGCCTTGATCCGCAATCGGCGCGATCGTCGGTCGCTCGAAAGCACGTGGGGAGGTGGCGCGGTGCACGTTGTTGTCCTTGGGATGGCGTGTGCATGTGGTTCCTGTTAGGTTACCTCCTCTTCTGCTAGAGGGGGGGTCAACCGACGGACGGCAGCATGGTCGGGCGGGAGGGGGTTGCATGGCGGCGGGTAGTCGTTGGATCCTTCTCATGTCGTGATGATCAACTGCTTGGCGCTTGACTTTATTGATCTTGGACAGACTATCGAGTTTCCGCTGGCGAATTCCAAATGGACGACACGCTTGGAGTTAACCGAAGCGGATGGGTTTAGGTCGCGCACAACCGTGTTTTTTCTAACCATTTGGTTTCAGAGGGAGCACTGCGAAGCTCCGCCGTTTATTGTCGTCGTGGAACATGTCTTAGTTCCATGGTGAAGTCAGACGCGGAGAATGACATTGAAGCCGAGAACTAAGGACTAGCAATGAAGGTTTGTGTCCTGGTGATGACGAGATTCTGGCTTGGTGATTTCTGACTTGGAGCTAACTTCGAGCAATGGCATTGGCAAGTGGGGGCAACACCATAGGAGGAATTTAGTGACTAAATTTGCAGGGTGAAAACTCAATGTCTGGTCTTAATTGATTGTGTCTGGCAATGGCCTTGTTGAAAGTATTTTTTGTAGTGCAGGCTTTCTCTGGGGTGAAAACCTATTATCATTAATCAGGACGATGATGGCGTTTGTGCATTGTTCCCTCTTTGCAGGTTTCGCTTTTGGAGATGATGGATTTCTGGTGATGTCTTAGTAATGTTTTGTCCGCTGTTACAAGTAATAGGTCATTGTAGCGGGATTTTTCTTTTCTATAATTTGTTTTTGGTTGTGTGCATCTGTATTTCCAATTGGGCACTCTGTTGTTGTAGAAGCCGGATGTAATTGGTATATTTGTGATATTAATTTGTTCTCTCTATTGAAAAAACAATTTCCGCTGATGCAAAATGCCTGAGAATGGTCAGATAGAAGAAAGTTGTGCAATCTTGAAATTTCAAAGAATTCTTGTAATTGTTTTTATCTAAGAAACCAAATGTGGTATTCTGTGAAAAATTGAATGGAATTTTTTTATTAGGTACTAAAAAATGCATATGTACCTACTTCATTTTCGTGAGTTATGCTTTGCAACCATTGCCCATTATATAAACCACTCCATCTTCACCTGAGAAGAGATATATATATTTTTCATTTAATCTTCATGTATTTGTGAAACTAGTTTTTATAATATTTATAGTAGATCAAATAGGTGACAATCCCATAGGTTACAGCCCCATACGCATACCAAGTATAGACGATGAGAGAAAAGACTGGCAACCTGAAAAGCTGGGAATAAGAGGTATCAGTAATAGTGGCGGAACGACAACTCCAAGCCATCTAAGACCGATCTGATATTCAAGCACTTGAGAAACGTGAAATGGCGCGGTCCTTGCATCTCTTCCTTCTAGTACCATGGCTGCAACTGTACCGTCGGAAGATGTCGTGCTGGCTTACATACGAGGCTATGACGGCCAGGTAATCGGGTGCGGCTTTAAGGAAAAAAAAAACATGGGTTTAAGATGTCGTGCGCACACGCTGAGGAGGATGGAGGAAATTGTGTTGGACAATTTTCCCTTAATCAGATGATTTGTGGGTTGTGAGCAAAGGGAGACCTCCAGTTGAGAGTTGTGAGTGACGAATGGGGCTAGAGATGGTCTGAGTTCATGGATGATGGACAGAATGCACATGGAATTAATTCTCTCTCTCTCTCCCATAAATCTACCAGCACGTTCCCAGCTGAGCGGGGCAAAGCACGGATACTAAGGGCGTGTTTGGTTGCCTTTGAGCCTCTTCGCTCGCATCGGGTCAGTAATTTTTGATCTGTTTGGTTACCTAGGTCAAGCCGCGTTCTTGTATGAATCGGTTCTTACAGCAGCGTTGGCTAGACCCCGGAGGAACGCTCGGAATGGCATTTTCTCCGAGCACATACCCGTTCTCGAGCCTCCTTGCCTCCACTGATGCAAGGCCTGCATACTCTGGTTTAAGCTCACTCTCCTTTACACTACTCTACGCACCCTCTCCTCAAATCAACACAAACATAGTCCAAATCAAAATAAGCTGTACATGAAAAAGATGTGTGTTGATGATAGGAATTAATTCCCACAATCGGTTTCGAGTTTCGTCAGTCGTAAATCGTCAATTTCGTGTATGAAGTTTTGAGCGAATTTTACCAAATTCGTCACACACGCTCAACCGTTTGAAATTTCCTTCGAGGGGTGGGTTCATCTCACCATTCCGCATGATTTTCATGTTGAAAGGTTTTTCTTTTGGTGGACATAGACGGATAAATAAATGACTCGCTAGTAGACTCTAATGTTTAGGTATGTGTGAGTATAGTTTGCATTACTTTTGCTCCTTCTCGCTTGTCATATTCATAGACGGCGACGTGGTGATGATATGTGAGAAATGAGAGGTGATAATCCATGGTGGTGGCGGCATGGTGATGTTCATCTTCGTGGTCCACGACGTGGTGATGCTTGTGACCGGCGTGACCGACGGTGTCATGGTGATATTCAGCTTCGTCATCGGCAACATGGTTATGCTTGTGACGGGCGTGAACGGTGGTGTCATGGTGGTGTTTGTCTTCGTGGTCGGCGACGTGGTGATGCTTGTGACCGGCGTGACCGGCGGTGTCATGGTGGTCTCGTCTTCGTGGTCGACGACATGGTGATGCTTGTGGCCGGCGTCACCGACTGCGTCATGGTTGTCTTCGTCCTTGTGGTCGGCGAGGTGGTGATGCTTCTGGCTGGCGTGAACGGCGGTGCTATGGTGGTCTTTATCTTCGTGGTCGGCGACGTGCCCATGCTTCTGACCGGCGTGACCGATGGTTTCATGGTGCTCTTCATCTTCGTGGTCGGCGACGTGGTGACGGTTTTGACCAGCGTGATCGGCGGTGCCATGGTGGTGTCTGTCTTCGTGGTCGCCGACGTGCCGAAACTTGTGAACGGCGACATGAGGCTTTGTGATAGGTGAGGAGGCGAGAGGTAAGGTCATCATGTGGATAAGTGGTGAGGCTATTACTGGGCTCGTATGAAACCAACCAGACTAAGCCATTCGTTTCTGTTGGGCCAAAAAATTCTGCACAACCTATCAAACAACAGCAAAAAACTGCACTATGGCCCGTTCGCGACGCGCAAGGGCTCCCATCTCGCTGGCGCAGTCATGCAAGAAATCAGCCCAGACAACCAAACACGCCCTAAAATGAGAAATATCCTGATTTTTGGGAGAATAAGGATTTCTAGGCCTTGACTGAAGCAATTTAATGTCCAGCCTAAATTTTCTAGTCTAACGTAATCTATATCTAGTAATAAAATCCGAAGTGTTCTTCCGGTCCAATATTTTTATTTCCTATTCTACCCCTATACAAAGGCCAAACTGACATGCATGGAGAATCTAGAGAGTTTGGCTCTTGACCAATTAACGCATGGGTCTGATGAGTTTCATTGGAATCTAATCAAGAATGGTATAATCTTGATGGCTTTTATGTACAATGCGTTGATTCTACCTATTGAATCGGTAATTAATAATAAGAAAATCTGGACAATGAAGATTCCGTTTAAAACAAAGGTTTTTGCGTGGTATTTTCGTAGAGGGATCATTCTCACGAAGGATAACCTTGCTAAACGCAATTGGCATGGACCTACGAAATATGTTCTCTATCATCAAGATGAGACTATAAAACACATTTTCTTTCAATGTGTTGACCGCCAAAACCCACCGCCGGGCAGCGACAGTCAGCACTAGTAGAGCCGGGAAGAGCCTAGAGCTGCGGCTGGCTGAGACCCCTCCGAGCGACGGCCCGCAATGCTCTTCTGGTCACACGCGGCGATGCGAAGTGCAAGGGCGTGCCACCCGACCTATACCTGGTCAGGAAGGTGATGGGGAATGCCTCGCTTAGTTCCTGCATGGCATACACGTAAACATTAAATACGAGCCTCGATCGGCTCTCAGGTTATCCTGTGAATCGGCTCAAAGAGCCGATCCACCCATGATCCGTGCGGGGTGCACGAATACTTGGTGATCCCGCTTGATCAAGATAAAGCTAATGAGATCTACGACGATTTAGGGTTTTCACCGCATAATCGGATCATCCTACTCCAGGTTGGGCCTCGCGGCCACGCACGGTGCTCATAAGCCGATCCTAAACAAGGCCAAAGAACCAACAATGTAGTTGATCCACGGAACATCCTGTTTAGGACCCGCGAACGCCACCCTACGTGCCACCGGATCCTCCCCCTTTGTAGGGCCTAACTATTGCGGATATTAAACTAATCCTTGCGAGCAAGGAGCAATCGTAACGGATCGGATCTACTAAACGATGAACAAGCGGGTGCCGCCCCCATGCCCGAGATAGGCATGAGGACGGCTAGATATGCAAGGGTTGCACTACGTAAGCATGTTTATACGAGGAACAATGCTAACCCTAACACATCTATGATAACTACGTTGCCCGCCATCAAAGACGCTTCGATACGGGCAACGCATGAACAACGTGGAGCTTGTGCTTGCCTAGATCGCAAGATGCGATCTAGGCAGCATGTCGCTTACCCGATTGAAACCCTCGAGACGAAGGAGTTGGCGATGCGCCGAGATTGGTTTGTTTTGGGGTGAACGTTGTGTTGTTGTTTATTCCATAAACCCTAGGTACATATTTATAGTCCAGGGGACTTTCTAATGTGGGCATGCACCAAACCGTGCACGGGTAAAACTCTAACTTCTAAACTAAGATGCGATCTAATATGTTACGTGATACACGGGCAATTTAGCCCAACTTGGTATAAAAGGCCGATTCACGTATTTCTTCCATGTATATATCTTCAAACCCATCTTGATCGCGGCCCACCTCGACTCGGTCAAATTCCGGTGATAACACATGCCCCCCTGGTTTTGGAAATGACATTTCCAAAATCATTACGCTTTCTTTCGTCGGGTCATGTTGTGGCAGAAGCGAGAAACCTGCCGCGGAATCCTTCATCATGATGCCTTGCCCCTTCCGCTTCCACTTCTCGCGTGGCCTGCGAAATTTTTCTGTTGGGCACCACTTCCTCGAGATCGTTGTAGCACTGAATCTCCCTCATATCCCCTTTTATCTGGTTTCTCAGTGACCTTTATAGCCCTGCTCTGTCCCTTTGAAGAAGATTATGATGGAGGGCCAGCCGATGACGTCTCAATCGGCTTCTTAAGAACAGAGTATCTACCAACTCCGTTGCCCCCGAGCCTCGGTCAAGGCGAGAACAGCGGCGAGCCAGCCAAATGGTCCACCATCGGTCTCCACATCGCAATGCAGCGCCGGCCGATTCGAACAAAATCGGCTTCCCGAGCAAAAAGCCTTCGGGGTGAGCTGTCCCCCCGAACCATCATCTTGGCGGACCGATGCAACTTACCCTTGACCTGATCCGCATGTTCATGCTGTTCTTGTTGTCGATCGGGGTTGTGATCCTTCAAACTTGCCAAAAGGAGTTGGAGGTCCTTGAAGAGAGGATCTGCGTCCAAACACTTCCATTGAAGAGTTCATCCAATAGAGCCTCTCCATGTAACTTGATAAGCTGCTTCATGTAATCCCGGAGCACCAACTCGTTGGAAGGACGAGCACCCTGTTTGAGCCGGCCGATGTCTCATCATCGGCTTTCCTTTGCTTGGGGCGCCACTGCGAACCTGGTACTCGAATGCGGTCTTGTGTATATCTTCCGGATATTGTCAACATAAAGTAATATAACGAGTGCAATATGCAAGTATGTAGGAATCAATGCACGAGTTAACACAAGTGTTTGCCTTTTTTTAGATAAAAGTAAATGGGTAAACCGACTCAACAATAAAAGTAGAAGAAAGGCCCTTCGCAGAGGGAAGCGAGGATTAAATCATGTGCTAGAGCTTTTTAAGTTTTGAAATCATATAGAGAGTATAAAAGTAAAGTTTTGAGAGGTGTTTGTTGTTGTCAACGATCGATAGTGGGTACTCTAACTACCTCATCAACCGGACTTTCAAGAGCGGCTCCCATGAAGGACGTTCTATCTACCGGCAAGGTAGATCATCCCTCTTCTCTTTTGTCTACACATGTACTTTAGTTTAGTTTTTTTTTTAGATGACACTCCTCCCAACCTTTGCTTTCTCAAGCCATGGCTAACCGAATCCTCGGGTGCCTTCCAACAATCACATACCGTGAAGGAGTGTCTATTTTCAAAATGAAGTTGCTTATTGATGAATCAAAGCAAAACATGTGAAGAGAATTATTAATGCAAGTTAATTAATAGGGGCTGGGAACCCCGTTGCCAGCTCTTTTTGCAAAGTTATTGGATAAGCGGATGAAGCCACTAGTCCATTGTGAAAGTCTGTCGAAAGTAAATGACAAGATCGAAAGATAAAACACCACATACTTCCTCATGAGCTATAAAACATTGACACAAATAAGAGATAATAGCTTTTGAATTGTTTAAAGGTAGCACATGAAGTATTTGCTTGGAATGGCAGAGAAATACCATGTAGTAGGTGTATACGGTGGACACAAGTGGCATGGTGTTTGGCTCAAGGATTTTGGATGCATGAGAAGTATTCCCTCTCGATACAAGGTTTAGGCTAGCAAGGTTGTTTAAAGCAAACACAAGTATGAACCGGTACAGCAAAACTCACATAAAAGACATATTGAAAGCATTATAAGACTCTATACCGTCTTCATTGTTGTACCTTTTATCATTATATCGAAGCCAATCGCTTGAACCGGCCTCCTCTTTGTCCTTGCCACGGGAGTGGCTGCTTTCTGCTTCATCTTTGCCATGGCGGTAAACAGAATGAGCTACCATGTAGTTAACTTCCCGGCGCAGAGCTCTGGTCCGTTTTTCTGAAGGGGTGGACAGATCTACTTGGTCGAGGGCGCCCTTGGCTGTAAAGCCGTTCCACCTGATGCCATGAGAACGGGTCTTCGAGAAAGAGCCGATGAGGTCGGCTTCGAGGACTGCCTTGATGTCGTCATGTTTCTTCTTGAGCTCATCAGGCAGATCCTCGTACTTGACCGGAGTGCGCGCTTTCCGCCATCTCAGATGTAGATGGCTATGCGGTGGATGTAGAAGATTGTCCCACCGGGCGTGCCAGAATGTGTTGACCGCCAAAACCCACCGCCGGGCAGCGACAGTCAGCACTAGTAGAGCCGGGAAGAGCCTAGAGCTGCGGCTGGCTGAGACCCCTCCGAGCGATGGCCCGCAATGCTCTTCTGGTCACACGCGGCGATGCGAAGTGCAAGGGCGTGCCACCTGACCTATACCTGGTCGGGAAGGTGATGGGGAATGCCTCGCTTAGTTCTCGCATGGCATACACGTAAACATTAAATACGAGCCTCGATCGGCTCTCGGGTTATCCTGTGAATCGGCTCAAAGAGCCGATCCACCCATGATCCGTGCGGGGTGCACGAATACTTGGTGATCCTGCTTGATCAAGATAAAGCTAATGAGATCTACGACGATTTAGGGTTTTCACCGCATAATCGGATCATCCTACTCCGAGGTTGGGCCTCGCGGCCACGCACGGTGCTCATAAGCCGATCCTAAACAAGGCCAAAGAACCAACAATGTAGTTGATCCACGGAACATCCTGTTTAGGACCTGCGAACGCCACCCTACGTGCCACTGGATCCTCCCCCCCTTTGTAGGGCCTAACTATTGCAGATATTAAACTAATCCTTGCGAGCAAGGAGCAATCGTAACGGATCGGATCTACTAAACGATGAACAAGCAGGGTGCCGCCCCCATGCCTGAGATAGGCATGAGGACGGCTAGATATGCAAGGGTTGCACTACGTAAGCATGTTTATACGAGGAACAATGCTAACCCTAACACATCTATGATAACTACGTTGCCCGCCATCAAAGACGCTTCAGTACGGGCAACGCATGAACAACGTGGAGCTTGTGCTGCCTAGATCGCAAGATGCGATCTAGGCAGCATGTCGCTACCTGATTGAAACCCTCGAGACGAAGGAGTTGGCGATGCGCCGAGATTGGTTTGTTTTGGGGTGAACGTTGTGTTGTTGTTTATTCCATAAACCCTAGGTACATATTTATAGTCCAGGGGACTTTCTAATGTGGGCATGCACCAAACCGTGCACGGGTAAAACTCTAACTTCTAAACTAAGATGCGATCTAATATGTTACAGATACACGGGCAATTTAGCCCAACTTGGTATAAAAGGCCGATTCACGTATTTCTTCCATGTATATATCTTCAAACCCATCTTGATCGCGGCCCACCTCTGACTCGGTCAAATTCTGGTGATAACACAATGTCAGTTTGCGTGAATTATATGGTCAAATCATCCAAATAGGTTCAACTTTATACCGCCACTTAGTGTCGCAAATATTTTTGGCAATTGGTTTAATGGAGTGGAACATAGGTTTAAAATACTTACTAGGATGGGAGTAATAGCAGTAATAAGGTCGCTTTAGCTATGTAGAAATGACAAGGTTTTTAACAATAAAAACTCTCCTCTTATGCAGGTTATTTACCGGTGTGCTTCCTTGATCCGTTCATGGTCGTCTCTTCAGCATGCGGACAACAGATACCTATTTATGGAGGTGGTTGGAGGAGACGGCAAAGGAGTTTGTTATACAACATGGGTGGCAACATAGTCGTCGCATAGGGCCATCTTCGCCATTGAGGCGTCCACACCACCTTGTTTTACGTTATGTTATTATCTCCTTTCGTCGGTTGTGTGCATCCTAGCTATACAGATGCCGGGTGTAATGCTTAACATTTTAAGTAATAAAATGCCCTTTATTGAAAAAATGCATGGAGAATTGTATCACTATCCTGGCTACTGGTTGAATGCAAAGTCATTGTCCTGTCACTTTTTGTGGTAAAACTAAAATTTATTGTAGATTTATGTGTTCTTCTGTCGTGTGATAGGGACATTCATCTATTTTCTACTCTTCTGAATACTCTATTAGTATAACAATGGGACATGCATTTGGGCTGAATTAGATTTGCCGCATTCAGCATTCGCACAGATGCAAACCTGTTGCAGCATACTTCTATGCAAGCTTGCACTGCCCAGATGCCCAGATTGAGAACAGTTAACAACAGTATTTCAGTCTTTGGACTGACTTCAAACAAAATTATTGCAGGCCACTATACCTTATCTGAATGCCTTTGAAAATATCGTATTTACCCATTTGGAGTACCCACTATACGCATGCTACTAGGATCGAATGTTTCATTAGTTTTGGTGGAGCAGTTTAGTTTAGTTTTGCGCTTACTGGTTGATTAAACATGGCTCTGTCTAATTCTGAAACTTGCTCCATTTTCTAGAAATCTTGCTGCTTTTCTAGTGGTTTTTGCAATGCAGTTATGGTGTGTTTGTGCATCATGTAGGTGTGTTTTCTATACTATGTTTTCAATTGGAGCAATAACAATAGCCTTATTATATAGAATCACAGGGAACAAATTAGTTTCATTATACGAGGTACATACTTGGCAGTGCTGAATCATCCCCTGCACAACACTTAGGGTAGCACAGTCATTAGCTATTGTAGGAGCTTCAGGCTGGTCAGATGCAGAGGTGGCTAATACAAAAGCTGCAGTTGTTAACAAAAAAATGTTAATCATTACATCAGTAATCTTCAAGTGCAAAACATGAAAAAGAGAGAGAGATAAGAGGTTAAGGCCAACACCAAGAACTCGTAGTTGGTTGATATACAAGAAGTAAGCTAATATTTAAGGTGTGACAAACGTTCAATCTAGTTGGATAAACACAAAGTCTGGACATGCAGTTTGAATGACCTGCTCAATCTGGTCACTAGGCTGGTAGAGGCTGGCGATCTCCGATGGAACAAATACATGTAACAACGCTAGATGAAGAACTTAAGTTCATTACCAGAGGCATATGAGAAAGTTTTAATTTAAACAAGATTATAGCAAAAGTGAAAAGGCAAACGGCTTTGGTTTTCAACAACAGTACATAGAAAAATCATGTTTGTACATAAATGGCTGATGTATTGGTATGCATTTGTCTGAATCGAACGCCCGATCATTTTATCTGATCCTTTTGCCTTTACTACACCGAGGAGAAGAACCAATCCGACCTGGAATGTTCCACTGAATCGTGACCACTAGTCAGTGAATCGATCGCGGTGGTGAATCAAACATTTCCATATGCACGGCGTATGTACACATGGAAACAAATTTATTTGCATAGTGTGTATGTATGCGCGCAAAAAGTAATGTAGGCTGCTGGGGAAAGGGAATGACACGAGACACACGAGTACGCGCGCGAAGAAGCCGTGGGTCCCGATGCTTCCGCGCGCACGAAGACTCCTTGTGCTCCAACCGACCAACCGGAGGTCAATCGAGACTTGACTAGTGCCAGCCTGGATCCCTTTCTCTCACGCACGCCGGAGGGCGTCGCGGTCATTAAAAGTGCGCTGATTTCCCATCCCAGGAGGCTCGCGACATCATTTGATTTCTGCGGCCTGACTTGATGATGATGGATGGATGGATCGATCGATTTCTACGCCACCGCCTCGATCTCGCCTCCTCTTTCTTTCCTTTTCTTTTTTCCCAAACCCAAGATCAGAATTGACCTCCACCTCGTCCAGCTATCCTTGCCTCCGCTTTTCTTTCCTTTTCCTTTTTCTTTTCCTTTCTTGAAACACACGCGTAGTACAACAGTGTTAAACCGCGTGCACACAATAAACTCGTTACTATTTATCCACCGTGCTATCGTGCATGAGTACCACTTTCTTCTGCTTCAGACAAATACTCCTTCGCTCCTTTTTCAACTGCACCTTCGACTCTCCCAAACTATTTTGGTTTACAAAATATAAAATATACAACGCAAATACTATAACAATGGAAACATTCTTTTGAATCTGAATCCAATGGTACAATTTTTATGGCATATATCTCTTTTTTTTTCTAACCAACTTAATGTGCCTCATACCCTAATAAACCCGTGTTTTTTTTTTCCTTTTCTTTTGCCACTGAATCGCCAACTAACCCAATCATTTTCATCCATGCATTGGTCAAAAACGATTAGATTCACAACCACGCGCACATGCTCGGAAAAAGGAGTTCAGCCAAAGGATTACGGCCACTCGCCAAACAAGTTTTGGGAATGAATGATTTTTCAACTGCGGCTGCCTAATATTTTTCAACTACAAAAATAGTACTGTAGTATACTCCTACTACCTAATTCAATAGCAATTCTATTCCAAATTCTGCAATCACCTAAACTGACATTTGTTCATATCAAACACCAAGTATATATAACTGACTACTGTAGTATAGTACTGTATAACACACCTCAACATATATACAGTCCATCTCGGACTCACAACTCCAACTATATACGGAGTATAGCCTAATACTGATGCAAGTCAAGACATTCGTGCACAGCAACCACAACTTGAGCTCCTTCTCCTTCAAATTTTCCAAAACACTCACAAGGAATAACCCAGTATAAGAATTCATCTACACGTCATCAAACAGGCCACCACCGGCGCAGCACATACCAGATCACGACGGTCCAAATAAGCAGCCGTTTCCACCGCCCTCGACCAGGACGCCACGCGCCATCCTCGACACCAGGACCCTCCCCCCTGCTGCAACATTAGGCCCAAGCACAATGCGGAAACTGCATCACAAACAGAGACAGTGCAGCCACTCTTCATTTGTTTGTAACCACTAGATCACCTGCCTATCGGTGCAATGAACGAAACCTACCTACAACTCTTCTTATCAGATTGATATAACAAAGAGGGATAGCAGTTTATCACGAAATTACAGAGCAGCACTTCTGCTATCTCACACTTCCCTGAACAAGAAGAACCTAACACATCAAGAATGAAGATTACAAACCGAGCACAATTATGGAACTACATACACATCATAGCCGACAGCAGAGTTATGCAAGAACAAGTGAAGCCCAACTAGTGCGGCTGACTAGATTGGCAGTAACACTATTATGTTCATCTCTCCTGAACTGATCATTGGTATTATGATATAACACTATTCCCAAAAAAATGGTTGACTGACCATAGTTTAATAAGATACTAATGCACCATTAGTTTTAATCACCATGTCTGATTATGAGTTTCATGAAACACCAACCTACATCCTATAACATGTAGGACAAAGTATAAACAATATGTCTGTGAATTCCGAAGAACCAACCACAACTGTATTCAGAGGATCCATATTTCCTGATATTAACCAACATTTAAGGAGATAAAAAAATGTACACTAAATTTAGGAAAGAATAACACCCCAAGAAATAAAAAGTAAACCTTTTGAAGTGCTTCACAATATATAATTATGTAGAGTGGAATGGCGAAGAGCGATATTAGATATCACCTACAACAGTTGGACACAACTACATAGAGTTATTTGGTGGAGATGCATAGAACAAAGTACCAATGGAATACACATCAGAATGGCTTGTTGAGATATTCCCACCTCATTTTCACTTAAGCGCACAACATTTGAAGAATTTGGAGAAGGTGACCAGCCTGTAGTGCAAATTGAGATCATGTCATCACTTGTTGCTTGTTTAGGGACTTTTGCTTCAATCCATACCTTGCTTGTACACACTGTAATAGTCAAAAGAGGCTGAACCTAGGTAAACCTTGGTCTTCTTGCAATCTCGATTTGTAGATGGCTACCTCTCAATCGCCACGTACCTATCAAGTGCTACCTCCTGTAGTATCTGTCGTGGCCTGCCGTGGCCATATCCACGATAGTGGCGCCCACCGGGGGCATGGGATGTCAAGCCTCACATCTACTATGCTAACTTCTTGGGAGGTGCGTCCTTTTCTTCGGCCAAATAGGGTGTGGGAGAGCGACGGCGGTGGCGGGATGAAGAAGATGACGCCTCCCCACCGTACGCGTACACGGCGAGCGACGGTGGCGTCAGACCCCAATTGTTCCACTTGCGCACGGCGCGCTTTATGGCACCCTCGATGCGAACCCATTTGGCGTGCTCCTTTGTGGCGCACGCGGGAGCTTCCACCGGGACTAGATGAGGCGCTCCTAGAGCCAATCCGCCTCTCTCCCCCCTTCCGCAGCTACGAAGGTTAGCCATAAGCGCGAAAGGAGGGGTGGATGCGACGGTGGAGTAATTGCTCGCCGAAATTTGAGTGCAGGTGGTGGCGGAGCGGTCGATGCGGTGGTGCGGAGATAGGGTTTCAACCCGTATCCGCCGCATCGACTGGAATATGTAAAGGTTGATCGGTCATGTTCATGAGCCGTTATTTATTTTTGCAGGCCATACCGAGAATAAGGGATCTGATAGGCGGCCTGAACCGAGCAAAAACTGTAAACACACTAGATTTTTAGTTTCGGTCCGGTTTATCACTAGAATTGCTCTCAAAAAAGCTCTGCCTCTGCCATAGGTCGTTCCCCCCTCCGTCCAGCCTCCCCGATGTCGTGGAGGGTGGGGGAACATGATCTATGTGCACGGTTTCTCATAAAAGTAGTTTTTCCAATAGATTAGATTATTGGTTGTCCTTTTTTTTGACATCCGCCTCAACGAAGATGCTATCGTCGACAATAAGTGATTTTCTGGCCTTCATTCGACGACGAGATCTCCTTCCCAACGTCAATGATGGTGTTCGAAGATTACGTACAGTTCTCTAGGTACGGGTCTTGAGATCTTGCTTCGTCAAATCGAGTTTAGATCTTTTCTCATGGTTATCGTGAGGAGTCTCCTTGCAATATTTGTTCCGACTGTTATATCCTCAACAATGGTGATTTGTACTCTCGACTACCCTGCAATGTTGATTGTGTTGTTCGATTATTTTTTCCTGATATACTAGTGTTGGTACTCTTGCCGATATTGATTGAGTATTTCAATAGTTGCGCGTGTGCAGTCTTAGCATTGCAGCTCAAATAAAATTATGGAAGAATCTTCATTAATATTCAAAAGTCTATGGTTTGGTATCTATCGTTAGCTAACTTTAGATAAGTACAAGATTATGTCACGAAAGAAGAAGAAATTTGATGATCAAAGATTTAGTCGTTTCAGCTTGTGTATCTTCACTATCACTATTTGTTACTACCAATATACTATGTGGCATTGATTGTCAATTTTTTTTTAGGAAAACCGTGTACCTTCATTGTGTTTTTTTATAGTCAGCGCGAACAGAAACATAGAGGTCGTTCATCAGTAGTCAAACCCATTCTGACTCTGAACCGTCTGCACGAATCTCGCCACTTCAGCAAAAGAAATGGCGACCACGGACCACCCTTCATCGCCGCCGCAGCCGTCGTCACCGGGCGTGGGCGCCGTCGCCCTCTCGTCCGCCACCATCGGCGAACTACTCCGTTTCGTCCTCTCCTCTCACGTCGCCGCCCCGGACCCCGCCCTCCCTCTGACCCCCTCTTATTGCTCCCGCCTCCTCGACGACGATCTGTGCGATAAGCTGGCCACGGAGCTTGCGGGGTGCCTCGAGGAGGGGCGGGTCCCGGCTCCCCCAGCGGGGGAGGGGGCGGTAGCAACTCCTGCAGAGGAGAATTGTTCGCGGAAGAGGGAGGAGGAGTGGGAGGCAGTCCTGCTGGAGAAGGGCGCCGAGTTAAAGCGGGTAATGATTCTCTGATTTGCTGAATATGTGAGTAGGTGCGCATTAGTCGTCAAAGAAGGAATCTGGAGGAAAAAAAGAAAAGATTTTTGTTTCGCTTGAAAGGAAAAAAGAAAAGATTCTCAGAGCAAGAATCATCTGAAGCTGTTGCCAATGAGTTAAGCATGTATTTGGGCTGTGTTTGAGCTTCTAGGATGGCGTGTTTTACGATCTATCGGCTGTGAATTATAGTCATGAACGACGAGTAGCATAATGATTCCACTATTGACACCAATACCTGTATATATATATATGCACTAATGTCTCTTGGGAGCATCCTCAGAGTGCTGCGTATTCTCTGTTTTCTGTAATATGGATACCTGGTATTGGAAAGTGCAGTTGGCTACTGAACTACTATAAGCAAGCCATTGTTTTGCATTAAGAACATTGGAATGTAACACGTGTACAAATTGATACATTTTCCACCATTCAAAATTTCTTGAAAACCTACGCATTTTTTCTGAGCTACAAAGTAATCACTTGTCCAACTAATTGCTATTTTGACACTGTTATCTTCTTTTTGGTGTGTAGTTTACAAATGAAAATAAACTTACGTGTGTTTACACTTAGCAGTGTATTTACACATGTATATGTGTAACTTCTGACTGAATTATTTGGATATTTTGAGGCGCACTTTTTGAAATATAGGGAGCATTAAGGTTTCCTGCAATGTGTTTGATTGTTGCTCATTCTTGTCATCTCTATTCACTAGATGTATGATGCAGTGGAGTTTGTGCTACATGTTCAAGAACCATACTTCACTCAACTCTGTGGTAACTCTTAATCTTTTTCTTGTGGCTCAGTATAGTTATCATCGAACTAATATTCATATCTTCCTTTCCTTGGCAGTTGTATATTAATTATTATGTACGTTTGTGATTTTTTCATAGTGTTTGATATACATTACCAGTGATCTGTATTTAATCCTTGTTCCTTAAAATGGTTAATTTCATTTGAATAATGGCTGCTGCTTGTATCCCTTCTCCACTTTCATCGTTTTTCAATTGTTCAGGATAAATCTGCAGGGCACTAGTTGATTTATGTCCAGGAAATTTATAACTTGCATTAATTTTTTTTTTTGTCAACCACATTTTCTAACTTGAAGCATGTGCTCCTGCAGCTGGATCCAAGAATGTTGAAGGGAGGTTAGCAGCTGGTAATTACAACCGGTAAGAATATCTGATTTTAATTTTTTGAGAACTGAAACTCTAAGTAGACATATGGTGTAAAAAAACATTACAGCCCTGATGTCTACATCAACTAGGAACATCTATCGGAGTTACATTCTGGAACTGTCAAAATTTCTAATTCGTTAAATACTTATATTATTCTGTTTAGGTGTCAGCATGTTTACAGGTTCCTCTATTTCAGGGTCTTCCATATTCTCATTCTCATTTCAAAGTTTTGGGAAGCAACACATGTTACAATAATTTGTTGACTCATGTATCATTTATTAATTGCTCATATGCTCGTCTACTCAATGATTTTTTGCTAGAAGGATTATTGAATAAGGTGTAGGGATACTACTTGGGACCCTTTATATTGTCGTTTCAGTAAAAAAAATTATCCAAAGGTTGCTGATTCTATGAGCACTTATGCAGTTCTATGTAACCATGTTTTATTGACATTTTGTCCCAGGATTACACAAGGTTCTTTGTTGATCTTCAATAAATGCCTCTTGCTTGACGTTGAGGTAACATTATGTGCTAGTTCTCTGAATATATTTCATATCTTTGTATCATTATCATCAAATTAGTAAACTTTTGTAAGGTATTATCTTATTTTGCCATCAGTTGATCATCTTATTGCCGCAGTACTGGTTGATGAAACAATTGAAACTTGCTTTCCTCTTAACAGTTGAGATGATCGCTGAAATTGCTTCGTCTTTATTGATTTGCAGTCAATTGACAAAAGCGTCCAATAGGAAAATTCCATTGTTGATCCCATTTCGAAATATGTGCTTATATTTTATTTCACACTTAATAATGGGTCAAATAATCCTTCTTGACCAGCGCATACATAATTTTTTATTCAAGAGTTGTAAATCTCCATTGTTTACTTTTATATTTCAGGCAATTAGAAATTATAGTTCGTTCTCTGAGATGCTGCAAGCAGAGACGATCTCAAATGTTCTTCCTGGCATTTCATCAATTGAAGAAGGTAATTCATTTCATATCATGACAATGTTATTTGTATTGTGTTCTGAAACAAGATTAATTCTCATGCTGTCAGCACCTTTGGTGATTCGTGAGTTAACCCTTGTAAGAGCATATTTTGGCACTTGTCATGCCATCTTTTATGGACAGTTTATTAGTCTAAATTCATGAATGGTATATTAACACAAACTGTAGGTCCCCGGACTGGAGTTTGAGCATATATGCGAACCAATACTATTCAAACTTTGCAATATAGTCAAGAAAAATATCAAGTGTAGGCAGTAGTTGACAGTAATATCAGTCTAACTGTTGCATAGGCGTGTAGCTGTACAACCTTGTAGATATTTATTAGAAAGTTCGCTGGACTCTCAAAATCTTGTTGTGAATCCATTATGCGCTGATTGTTCTCGGCTTGACAAGCACCATAGATAATATAATTTAATTCAGCTCCAAGGGTGCATGGTTGCATGTTAAGCCATGTTACCTCTTTACTCTTCAGATTTATTGTACCAAAATAGCACAACTTAGGTTTCACGATATGTTGGTCAGTACACATTTCTGAAATAGCCCGAGTCCATCATAGCCCATGTTGGTATGACATGTTCTTTGTCACCAGTATGATTATTATTTTTATATGAAAAGGTTATATGTGCCTGGATAATGGATTAAATTATCTGCATATACAGGTGTCAAAGTTTATAGGAAATTCTACACAGAGGAAAAGGAGAAATCTTATGGAGTCTTGGCAATATCAGTTTCAAAGCCACGAAGCCAACCTTACATAACCATGACAGAGCTTCTTGCTGTGAGTGGCATAGTTCCCCATTCTCTTTAAGCATTTCTTCTGTTTGTACTGTTGCCAGACCATCTGTAATATTATTTGTAATGGAAGATCTCTTGTATCTACTTTTTTGGCAATAGAAGGCTGATATGTCCAACTCATTATGTATGTAAATGTCAGAAAAAACCAGCTTCCCTACCCCTTTGCATGTTAATTGCAAACTTTGTAGCTCCAAGTTTTACCAAATGTTTCTTGAGGTTCAATTGTAATCTCTGAACCAGCAATATTTGTATTTCATCCATGTTCTGTTAATGAATACTGTACTAGGTCCATTAGTTGCTGTTAAGTTGAATAATCATACATGGGCACCTGTAGTAATTCAAGAAGCTGGTTTTGTGCTTATTGAACTTAGCTCCTCTTTATTTCCAGGGATTGGGTTATGATGGATTGGGTAGACTCCTCGGTCTGGCAAACACAGCAGGAACAGTTCCTGACGGACTACCTCCTCAAAGATCCGTGCTGATATCATCTTGTATGAAACTACACAAACCAACTGTAAGTTTGGCTTTTATCACCTTTCAGTTTAACTATCCCATCCAAACAATTTTCAGTTCTTAAATATTGCGAAGCCTCGACCATTTAAAACTTCCCTTGTACCTACAATTGATGGTGTCGTATTGTATTGGAGGTGAAAACTTGTTCCTTAACTGATGCTGCAAGGGCACTGGCCAAACATGTTCACAGGAGTAGCGATGGATGGTGGGGCTGCCTCCATGGAAGTGGTAAAGATAATGTTCCGGCTTAAAATTCGTCAAGTTAGAGACTACCATTATGGTATTTTTAGCTGAAACATTTATGTACAGATCCACACAAGAACCAAATTTCATCCGAAGTCATTGACCGTTTGTTACATGAGTGTTGTTGGATAAATGTTCACCTGACTCAGCCCTATGGGCCTGTTTTTGAAATCCGTGTGCGTGAAGGTTACGGTGCCAGATGGTCTCACGATGGCTCTAAGGTACATGTACTGAGTTTCCTGCTTATTTGTTGGTCATGCTAGACTCTGATGTAATAAGGTGATGCATCTCAAATGACCTAATAGCTCTTCTATTATTCTTTTTGTTACTCAAGCAATTGGCCAATTTTTTTTAACAGATCATCCATATTTGCCCTTTTTGTGTAATGCATGCACTTACAGGTGATATCATGGGAAGGTAAATTGCTAATGTATGCAAATCACACCGGTACCAAATGTAACTTGAATTTGAAAACCATGTAAAACTTTGGACAGAGGTATATGCCGAATATGTATCATCAATTTATAGTGTAGATTAGTCATTGCGACGTTACATTTGCCAATGTTCAAGAAATCGTTAATCGTTAACTGCTCGGCCCGCTTGAAGTTAGGTATTAATCGGAAATCGGTCTATTAACTTATTTAATTGGTCGATTATTAATCGGCGAGGTTTTTTCAACATTGAAGGTTCCCAACACTAAGATGTAGAACAACAACATGGCTGTACATATTAGCTACGTATAATATCATTATAGAACAGCATAGAGGTAGTACTTAATTTAATAAACAGGTCCACAGATTAATATAGAAATTCATATTACATAATCAGGTCCCCAGTTAAATATAGAAGTAGCACCACGAAAGTCCATATTACATAACCAGTCCAACAAATAAATCTTAGTTTTCTCTCACAATCAAATAAAATAGTTAGGAATAGGATTGTTAAATCCCCTAGACCATAGAGCACCATACAGAAATAACTTTAGCAGCAAGTCAACATAGAAGACCAAACAAAAATAAAATTGCAATTTGGCAGCAATTCAACCTCATACTAGTATTTTCGTTCCGACTTGCTCATGTCACTATTAGCTAACTCACATTTCGCTAGCTAGCTAGTACAGAGCAAATAGAGAAGTGCACCAGCGAGCGCATTCTAGCAAGAACTTATTAGGGTGCACTAAAGAAAGCTGCTGCGCAGATTACATCGCTGTGCTTCACCACTGTAGGCCAGCGGTCTGAATTTCTTCTTGTGGACTCCAAGGGCCGTACGATGAAACATAGCGGCAGACCACAAACTAAGAAAAAGTCGACGCATAAAAAACAGCTAGCCAAACTGCACAAAGCAAGCACGACTGTATCTGATGTCCATCTCCTTGCTTCAGGTTCAGAACAGTCATTGCGCGTGAGACACCTGAGGGACGCACGGTCTGGACTTGAGGGCCAGCGCAGCGGCAGCCGCTCACGCACAGAGGCATCGGTCGGCGGCGGTGGGCTCGAGCTGAGACCATGATGTTTTACTCTGTCCTACACTTCACCAGGGAAGTAGAGTAATAGGATGAAAATCATACCCTGGATTGATCTAGAGATTGGAACCGTGGAGGTGGGAGAAGTTCCTGCAGCAGCCGAGCGGGTGCTGAGGAACCTGACGCCTGAGAGCAGCTGGACCAGCTGAGCAAGGGAGGGAGACGGAGCGAAGCACCAGGCCACCAGGCGGTCAGACCGGCCACCTTCCCCTGGGGATGGCGACGATGATAGCCACAGGTGGGAGGCGAGCATTGGGGTGGCAGTGAATTTCGATCGTGTGGTCGAGCGCCTAGTAATAATCGAGGGAAGGGAAATGGTGCGGGAGGTGGGTCTGGGAGGGGTTGTCTTTTGTGGGGTCAAAAGTAGATGGGTTCAATCCGCTGTCAGAACGATTAAACGGACCCAGCAATTAAGCCAGGCGATTCTACCTATTCGACACGGTCAGCCTCCGACTACCGATTAAACGGACGAGTAAAAGTGTCATCGGCTGATTTTTTGAACATTGACATTTGCTATGTGATTCAGTAAAACTGCCCAAAAGATCAGAATAGTAGGCCAAATTCCATGCTAATCTGGATCGCAAGTTAAAATGAAATAATAGATCATGAGGCAATAAAAAGCTATGACCTAGATATATATAATGCGTTTTTATTGCAGTGATCAGGGAGACAATGTAAATAAGCTCTAGCTTTGTTGCAACAAATCCCTGTTTGTGCTTTAGTTATTTGACTATTCTTTGGCACATGACATGCAGTTCATCGGATTCTTGGAGCCGTACAGTCCAGATGGCTTTCTCAATGGGTGGAAACATTGAAACACAATATGAGTGGGGTATACCATTTTGAATGTAAACTTGTAAAGTCGATTGGCTGACTGAAGATATTCGTAATGCCGTGTTCAATGTTGATGGAAATGTTTCTTGTAAGTTGCTTGTACTTGTACCATCTGCAGTTCAGCCAGAAGGCCTGGCGGGTGTTAAGTTATAATACCGTACGATTTAGTACTTCCGATGTTTTCTTCGAAATCTAATTGCGTTGTTGTCTGAAATATGCCATGTTGCATGCACAACAGTATGCCTTTGCTCACACGGATTCATATTTCTACTCTACTCTGCATTTTTGCTGCATACCAACTCTGAAAGCATCATACATACTCTCCAAAAAGCATCAAACAGACTTTTTTTGTTGTAACATATGTTCTTACACAGCCTCAACTTGTATACATATCCAGCTCAACTATTTATAACATAAGTATTTTGTTTGACAAACAAAACATGAACATTAAGGCACCCTGCTAGTAGTAAACTAACAAGACTTTGACAGGAAACAGCACAAATATATGCTCCATTTTGGATGATCCATTATTTCACGTACTAGATTACTGAACTGTACTCGGAGACAAGTAAAGGAGGACAGTCGAAACTCAACAAGAACAGTTCAAATATATTTCACTAGCAAGTGACATTGCAAGGGTACATGCTTCATTATGGTAGTTTCACACATTATGAACATACAAAAAGGGAAGCTAGGTTTATTTTAACTTGAGGGGTTACAAGGTTTATTTTAACTCGAGGGGTTACAAGATTCACAATGCAGTTAGATGTGTGCTGACTATTTCAGAACCCCTATCAGTTGAGTAGAGTGATGAGCAACTTCATGATCAAGCCGACTTCTTGCCACCCAAGAGGAGATTCAAACTGTAGCCTTTGCCTTCCTTTGATCAAGCCGACTTCTTGCCACCGAAGAGGAGATTCAAACTGTAGGCATTGCCTTTCTTCGCAGCTGCATCCACTCGCTTTGCACCAACCTGGAGATGAAGTTCACAAATGGATTACGGCAGCAATCCTAATTTAATTAGGCAGATAGAATAAGTATTTCTAGCATCAGTTCTAAAATTTGACAGAAATATCCACTTTTATACACATTTTAGGGGAAATCAGCATTTCGTGGGGAATGCCACTCCAATTTATGTGTTTTTTTTCCCTGTTTGTACACTTCCCATCATGTGCTCTAGATGGGCTATAAACTTTGCCAAAGTTGGTGGCCGCAAATGAAACTTTTACTATTTTTAAGTCAGAAGTGTGACATTATGAAGTACTGCACTAATCAAACTTTCTCCACACGGTTTTTATCTGAAGTTTCTGGAGGATGCAAAAACAGTTCACCAGTAAGGTAAAGAAAGTAACTACACTAAAATAAGATAACATAGAGGAATTACCTTGTCCATAAGCCAGTATCCAATTGTTGGAATGTACTGCACCAAGTACATAACAGCCAGCACAGGCTGCAAAGGGAGTCACAAATTTTCAGATTCAATATGTAATATAAATATAGAATAGAAAAAGTTGTACTGTATGCAGAGTGCCAGACATAAAATTGTAAGTTTTGTGTCATGCATAATTTATTCAATCGATAGTAGAAACTCAGCAAACATAGTGGGTGTAGCAACAATGGGAGTTTATGATCTAATGCATTATTATATGGTGGAAGCTTTATATGTTACTATACGCACTAGCTGTATTGCTAGTCAAATATGGGCGCAAAGTTTCTAGGAACCTCAAGGTTGACGAATATCTTCAAGACTCCAAGATTCCTAAATGGTCCAAGCAGTCAAGTCCAAATTGAAATATACCTGATATGATATCCATGCTTCTTTTAGTCCATGAGTTGCTGCGACAATTGTCAGTTCAGCACATCTTTTCACTGAAACACGTTTCTGCAGAGGTTAGGTTAACAAAGATGAGTGAATACATCAAGGATGAGTGAAGCGGACTGAGAATCTACCTTTAACACTTAGGCAAGTAGTTGGATACGAGATGTTAGGACACAGGCAGAATTTCATATCATAAATACAACAGCAAACTTTATAGTAAGTCACAAGCATTTTTAGAACGAAATGCATTTTAGAACACTACTGGATTATGATAATCTGTTTGGTCCAATCATTTTTATTACTAAATTCTAATGTATGTGGGAGGAAGACATGAACTATGTAAAGAAAAGAATTTATGTAACTTTAAATGATGCACAAGAAAGGGTCATTAATAGATTTTTCAGAAGATTTAGAAATAAGCACAACACGTCACAACAACCGCAAGCTACACCGAGCTGAGCAAGTGTGCCTTTGTCCAAAAAACAACATTTTGTTTGTTTGAAAAAACAGAAGTCTGATCAACAAAGGATACCTCAGATGAATTCCTTTGTGATGAAGAGGCTGCACCAGAAGATTCTGGTGTTTCAATAGGTCCAGGACAGACAATAGTGACCTTGATGCCTTTCGTACATAACTGCAGCATACACCATAGCAGATACATCACATAAACTGATAAGACATATAGCTTGAGGAACATTTTTGCGAAACAACAAATTAAACATATAAGGAAACAACTAGTTAACAACAACAGCCATCCAACCACAAAATTGTATTTCAGAAAATATAGACACTGTTGTTGATAACAGAAGAAAGATTTATTTGCAAATATTCGTCGATGGCAGAAGTGAATAACCCTCATCTATATAAGCTAGCTCGAGCGGATTGTATTATGCTGCAAGGTTAATGAGCTACAGTACCTCCGAACGCAGAGAAGCAAAGTAACCATTGAGAGCATGTTTGGAAGCAGAGTAAAGTGCCTGACCAGGTGAGGGGACCTTTCCAGCTGCACTACTCATCTGTGAACAGCAAGTTAGTTACACTAATAAAAAATCATGTTGGCCATACGTTCCAATTGACAGGCAAGTTTTGTTCTGACATACCACAACAAAGTGACCCATCCCTCTATCCAACATTGAAGTTGCAAGAAGGCGAGTTAAAGTAATAGTTCCGAAGACATTGACATTAAAAATAGCCTGCCTAACAAGAAATAATTAGCAAGAAGTTATGTTGCAGTGAAATAATATAAAGATAACAAACTAGTAGGCGGTTCACATACCTTAAGACCTTCCTCGGTTTCTTCCAGGACCCCCCTTTTCTGCAATTTGATTGATGTATTAAGTAAGCAGAAACTGGTGGCCGTGTACTAGCGAGACTAAAAGCAATTTAGGAAGACAGAACTACAACAAATTATGTATGATGATATTTACTGGACGCTCAAAGGCTGCATTGTGTATCATATAGTCAACTCCTGCACTGGAAAAGAGTGATTCCGCCGCATGTACAACTTCTTTCAGAGATTCTTCATCAGATGATAAATCCATGGGTAACACTTCAACTCTGCTATCTGGATGCTTACCTTTGAAGAATAAGAAAACAAACAAACAATTAAATTCGAACTTGGTCCAGAACTTAGATGTCCACTACCGTACTAGAGGAAAACATGAGTTTTTCGAACTTACTGACAATGTTATATTTCACTCTCTCAAGTTCATTCTTGTTGCGTGCAGATAGAATTAGCTTTGCTCCTAAACTTGCAAACTGCATTGAAAGAACCTCCCCTGGCATTACAAGAAAACATTAATAGATGGAGATGGTTATGGGCGAATACCAGGCTAAATTTAGCAAACACCATAAAATTTATCAGAAGGATGACATCTATTGGCTAAAGCAACATACATCAAATTATCAAAATTGAATGTGATACATGAATATGTCTCGGTGAATCAACCATATAATACCACCAGTAGACTTTCAACATGATTTCATTAAAGGGCAAATTCAATGCCTTGCATACATGGTTAGAGATGCTTGTTATATTCTCTAGCTGATTAAGTACTATTAGCAGGAGAATTTGAGCTATGAAATTCTAGTGCAAGGCATTGAAGTTCTAGTGCATGAAAGTCGAAGCTCTATTAGCAGGAGAATTTGAGCTATGAAGTTCTAGTGCATGAAAGTCGAAGTATATACTTTAGTCGATATAAAGTATGTTTTCTTCCGAAGATCAACTGTGATAGTGAAGAAGATTTCAACATATGGGCCCAAACCGATGATATCTTTCTTTTTTTTATTTCTTCTATGGTCAATATGTATCATATTAGCAGGAGAATTTGAGCTATGAAGTTCTAGTGCAAGGCATTAAAGTTCTAGCAGGAGCATTTGAGCTATGAAGTTCTATTAGCAGCAGAATTTGAGCCATGAAGTTCTAGTGCATGAAAGTCGAAATATATACTTCAGTCGATACAAAGTCTGTTTTTTTCTTCTAAAGATCCACTGTGATAGTGAAGAAGATTTCAACATATGGGACCAAACCGATGATATATGCCTTTTTTATTTCTTCTTTGGTCATTATGTATCATATTATGATCTCATCACTGGTTGCAATTCTTTATATCCGGACCATCACCCTGATCCACGCAATACACGCAATCAAGAGTTCAGAAGCTGCCCAAAGATCAAATTTAACAGCCAGGAACAAAGGGTGACACCTAATAAGAAATCATATGAAATTCAGTAGGCCCAAAATCATTTTTTATTCCCTGCGATAGTGCGATTAAATTCACTCAGTTCAAGAGAAGTATAACTAAACTCACCAATCCCACGGCTTGCCCCAGTAATCCAGACAACCTGAAGGACAAGCAAAGAAAGGAAAAGGCAAACCGAGGGAATTTAGACAATGAATCCAGCGGGATGATAAAGCAAGCAAGAGTCCAGCAACAAGAACCTTGCCGTCCACCTTGTCCCGCCGCGGCTTGCCGCACGACAAGAGCGTGAAATCCCCTGCGCCCAGGGAAGAACAAGAGTGGTTAGCCCCCAACAGGAGATGGAAAGGGGAATAATTGGATGGAATAGGCCTAGATTCGGTCGGGCGCGGAAAGGGGGAGAAAATGGAGAGGTGGTGTTACCATCGGTAGTGGCGAACTTGAAGAGGAAGAAGGCGGCGGCGCCGGCGCCGGCGAGGAGCGCGAAGAGGAGGAGCATTGTCGCCTCTTGAGCGGCGTGTGGTCCCTGGTTCTCTTTGGAATCTCAGGGCTGCTGGTTGTTTTGTGTGACCGCGTGAGTCGATGGGCGACAAAGTGACAAACGTGGAGTCAAGAGGAACTTCTAAATTTTCTGATCAACCCATTTTCGAAGACTAAATGTCTTACACCCTCCATCCAAAAAATATAAGGGGTCTAAGAATTAGTAAAAGTTAAACCTTGCTAACTTTAATAAAATATTTAGATAAAAATATTTACATCCAAAATATCTAATGGACATATTAAGAAAAATATACTTTATGGTAAATCTATTGATATTGATACCGATTCAGTATTGTAAATGTTTATATTTTAATGTATAAATTTGGTTAAACTTAAAAAGATGTTGACTTTTGACTAATTCTTATGCGCCTTATAAAAACGTTAACTTTTATGTTGACTTTTAGCTAATCCTTAGCTGTCTTACATTTTGGAACGGATGGAGTATAAAATAAGAAATCTCGCTCACATACTCTCACCGCCTCTGCCCTATGGTGCCTTTATAGGAAAGGCTGACTAGAATTCTATCTGGAATTTCTCATTTCATATTAGCCGAACCATGCCAAATTCCTGTACACATCTTTGAATTTGAAATAAAAACAAACCAAACTAATTGGCGGCACCACATGGCCAAAATGGTTTCATCCCTTCACAGCAAGCAAATGAATAACTTAACAATGGAAACCAAAACATCATGCAACACATAATAACTATTGTTCATATACTGCAACAAGAGAACAACAGGTCCGCAGCAAATCTGCAACAATATTCTTGAACTGATACAAATGAACACAAACATCTAACAATGCAGTCTAAAAGAAAACCTTGTCTATCAGGGTGTCACTTGCTTTGCTTCAAATATCTTTTAGCATCATCTGGATAGTCCCCTCATTGACTACTAGAGCCCCATGTCAATATGAGAGATAAGGATATAGTGCGGCATTTGCTCTGTAGATGCGCACATTTATGTTGTCCTCTGAGAGGAGCTCGAAGACGCAGACATCAAAAGTCTCCAGGTGATTACCTACCGAAAACTTGCCCCAGCCCCGACTGAAAGCGCCAGAACAACGCTGGCTGCAATAGACATAGTCAACTTCCCAAGCCATTCCTTGTGGATCCGAGAGTGTCAACTTCTTGTCGGTGCGGGGAAGATACTCCCTGACAAATTCACATGGAATATTCTGCAAGACGCGGAAGTAATTCAGGAAAACGATAATCTATACTTGCAACGTGCTTGTCAGAACACCTATTATGGAATGAGTACTAGTCTATTTATGCACTATACATCTACATGCGGGTGATTGGATGATGCTGACTATAAGTGAGAAAAGTGATAACAGTGCAAGTAAGGGGGAGCAGGGGTGCTGCTTCCATAGGAGAAAAAATGCTTCCTTGCTATGAGGTTAATTAATTCAATCTAGGTTTTGTCTGTTTACTAAATTGGAGGAGTTAACTATTTCCTGATTTTGAGCAGGGAAATAGAATACTCCCATATTTCTTGCAGAACCTGATTCTCTAGTTATTCACACCGGTAACTTGGATCATTAATCTCTTGCATAACAATAACCAGATACAAGTTAATTACTTGAATTACCGAATCACCGTAATTCCATGGACAAACTCAGTACTAATGAGGCAAACAGACTTTGAAAATACTGAATTGGCTCGTAACTTTCTAAAGGAAAATCATCAAGGAAATCCTCCAACACAGAGCCAAAACAGAAAAAGGCATGTACCAAAGAATCATGTACACGCATACAGTAAACTATGGGGAGAAAAAACATTACCATGAAAAATGTCTTGTAGACATAAGTCTCCTTCATTATTTGCATAGTTATAGGGTACTTCGATTTATATTGCTTTGCCTTTTGAAGAGCGTTGTTCTGCTGTTCTTCACAAACTGGTGGCCTTTGCGATATTACTTCTGGTTGTCTTTGAACTTCCGCAATGGCTGAAAAGTGCATTATCAATGAATTACTTGCAGAAATCTTGCACTGATAATTTGCATCTCTTACTAACTAGATAACATAAGATTACAAGGGTCGGATAACTTACTTTTTCCATCTATATACACATCCTTGGAAAAGTTGAGCAGCATCGGTACTGACTTGGACTTGTTGCGAGAGATATTTTTTTCTGACACACGGTATGAGGAATCAGAACTACATGTGGTAGCAAACCTGCTGATATCGCAATAATACAAAGTTCGGATAACTTACTTTTTCCACATATATCCACATCCTTAGACAATTTGAGCGACCCGGGTGTAGACTTTGAGGACTCGTTGCGAGAGATATTTTCTTCTGACACATGGTATGATGAAACAGAATCTGTGACACAAAGAGTAAGCTTAGTGGATTCTACATGCACTAGGCTCAATAATAATTGTCAAAATCAGTTTAAGGACAATGATATAAGCCACATCTAACCTAGCGCTTCGAGATGGATCACTTCTAGAAATTACTACCATGCATTGCCCCGCAGCAGAAGCCTCCTAAATTACGACCATGCATGGCTATTGTACTAGACAAGAAAGGAAATGAACAAGCAATTGATGCAATTATTAGTCAATATCATCATATTACAAATGTTTGATGATGTCTGACCACGCCTTCCACCAGGTTATGCAATTATTATTTAAATATGCATTGTGCACAATCTTATCGGCTTGTTTCTCTAGCAGTCCCCAATCGCCGGTCACCATCTACTACATATGTCAATTTATATAAACTTAATTTTGAGCAAGTCAAGATAAATACCATTTTAAAACTTAATGAGATTTACCTTCAGTATTATTAAGGCTAACTGAGTTGTCACCAACCAAAGCTCCATTACAGTGCTTCCTCAATGTAGAGCCATTTGCATCTATTTCTCTAGTCTTCTTCCTGGTTCCATGATTCTCCTCTTGGGGAACAGGGGACATTTGTTTGTCCCTTTCATCACTTTCTATTGGACCAACCAGATCCTTGGAAGGCTTAGCATGAAAACCCGACGGCTTCTCAATACACATTCCATCAAATACCACCACTGAGAATTGAGAGCGCCCATCATAACAGAAGGTTAAAATGTGTCCTGACTCTATGGAATGATCCATAACAAATTTGTTCCATCCATCTCCAAAGAACAACCCTTCAGTGTCTGAAGAAAGCTCTGCAAGCCATGTGTTGCCACTTGGGCCTCTTAGGCAAACTAGTCCAGTTGGATTTTCTAGAAGATATTGATTGAATGATGGTGGAATTCTCTACAAAATATAAAGATTTTTTATTTTTATCTAGTATAAACATGAAAACTTGTTAACAATATGAACTACATTGCAATACAATCATAGCTCATAGATTAAACTATGAAATAATAGCCTGAAAATGTACTAATAAGATGTGGGTATATATAGATTATGAAAGCGAATGAACTTAAATATAACTCAAAATTAACTCAATTAATAACCAATGAAGTATCATTATTTTAGTCTTTGAATTTCACAGAATTTAGGTTTCTTCCCAACAAAATGTGCATTAACTAAAAGGATTTGCTATGATATCTAGATGTCACTTGTTCTATGCAACAAACATCACATTAATGCATTTTACAAATAGTATATAGGTAAATGACCCCGAATTATTGAAGCATGTAGTAATTACACCGAACAAATATCCATATACAGAACTTTTTATATCGTGGAAATGGGTCACTGATACAACACAATACACTTAACATTAACATTCAAGTGAGTTCTAGAAAGGCTAAAATGCACTAGTGATCCTGACCACTATAGCTGACTTGGTCCCTTGAATTTGGATTCTATCAAGGCATTAAAGACACAAGGGAAAGAAACCAAGTTCTTGTTAATCATGTTGATGGTAAAACCCTTTACTTTATCTCTCATGGGAACATCTCAATAGCTATCCAAGTTACAACAACTGTACTCATGTGCATGTTATGATGAATAAATAGGAAGCGCCCTAACAATTCTATGATTTACTAAAAATTGACTGAGTTTCATATGTAGAATACATATGATCACTTTATCATATCTACGAATGAAAGCACATATAACCGTCGATGTTTCAAACGTATTAAGGTAAAAGTGGAAGGATAAATATCATCTATTACATCCAAACAAGCATCAAGTCTACAATTATCTCAACAAAACTCACGCGAAGTAAACACCTTTTGGTTGGGCCATCTTTATATATTCTGGTATAACCTGATGACTTGAGGGTGTTATACGAATGGATAACGATATTTTTGTACTAAAGGATAAGCAAGAGCTAATACACATAACAAAAGCACCGTGTCACATATTGGATTAACAAAAAATTCTAGTACTAGTAGTAAGCACTAAGCACCCCTAAAAATAAAAGCATTAAGCAGGTCAAAACTCAGAGAAGTTAACGAACAAAAAAGCAAACTAACAAAATACCATTCCTAACCCTGATACTAACTAGGGTAAACCCAACGAAAGCATACAATTAGCTTAATCTAATCTGTTCATGCCCCATTTAAATGGTTCATATGAAGACCACACATTTAATTTTGAAAACAATGACCATAAATCAAAGTCGAATCATCCATCCTCACTAAGGGCAACTAAACTAACAAAGACTGCAAAAAAAATTAAAGGAAAACATCCATGCTCAAGAACGTGGATCCACAAAGGAATCATCCAACAAGAGATAGTAGAGATTTGTTTTTCTTTTCCTGCTGAAAGTACCAACGGGATGGATGAACACACAATCAAATTAGATTGTCCATGTTTAGATAATAAAACTAAGATTTTCCATGTTTAGACAATCAATATCTAATAGAGAGAAACATAGACATATCAACTTTCTCAACAAAATATTAACCAGAGATTCGAGAACCCTCACCAATCGCTTCCGAGATTCCGCAGCGAAGAACAACTTGCAGAATTTCTGCCCAAAGTTCTTGCATGACCCCTCCTTCCTGCTCGCATCCCAATTCCCCTTCCCGTTGTTCCTCACCGCCATCGTTGCCTTGCTCTCTTTCCTCTCCTGTGGCTCGCTCTCGCAAAGGATACGCCAAGAACAAAAGATTTCTTGCGGCAGAGAGAGGGGGGAAGAGGAGACGTTGTCGAGGTTTATAAATCCACCATTGGAACCCTAGCTTTTGTTTCCACCTTTGGCCACCACGCGGTTTCCGATCTGAATCAGCCACGCGGTTTCCTGATTTAGATTATTCACACGGTTTCTTGATTTAGATAAGTGATCTTGCGCATAAAAATACCATAAACAACAAATGCCAGAAATCGAACACGAGACCACGCGTCCGATCCGACGATACATGGATGCATGTCAAATGAATACATGAACTTTATACTTTATTCCCACATATTTGAAACATATATTATGTTATACCATGTTTTATATTGATTTATGGGGATTTACCAATGATCCTCTTTATTTGGGTTATAACTCTGAAGAACAGGAAAACCCTGTTTTGTGTATTTTTCACTTTCAGGGACCTATACGGAGTCAAGTTGATCTAGAAATTTATGGACGTCAATATTTCACCACGAGAAGCATATGGAGCACTTGGACCTCTCGAGGAAGAGGATCAGGCCCAAAAGAGCATGGGTGGCCCGTCTAGTAAGGGAGGGCGCGCCACCATGGCTCTTTTCGCCATTGACCATCCGTTTCTCCTGATTCTTTCGCCCACAGACTCCGTTTGAACTAAAAAAAAACCCTATATATATGACCTCGGGGTTTACTCGAGGAGAGCACCACAAAAACACCAAAACAGAGGCTGTAGCAGTGAAGATTGGAGGGGGAAACTCCGCCGGAGCCGCCGCCGGAGGGATCTCCACCTTCTCCAACGTCTGCCACATCAACATCATGATGAAGGTGGAGTAATCCACCTATGGACTATGGTTTTGTGGTAGTAGCTTGATCTATTTCTCTCTTGTTCTTCATAGATCTTAGTACCAATTAGCTGCCCAACAAGGTTATGGTCATATATGTAGTTCCTATGTGGTGGATATTTATTCTATGATATTGTGATATGAGATTGGAATATATTATGTGCAAGATGTATTGATAGATGTGATACCTTCAATCCGGATTATTGATTGTAGTATGATAAGCTTTTCTCCTAGAAGACCTAGGTTTAATTAAACCTTGGGAAGCACTGCTAAAGTGGTGTAAAGGAAACGTCTACAAGATTTGCTAGTTGATTTAACTTTATGTTTACCGGACCTATCTAGTTTACTCTTAAATGGGTGTTCAATGATGGAAAATAGGCCAGGGTTAAGGATTCTCCTGCAGCTATGCATACATATAGAAATGAAGTGCAAATGTGTAGTAAATAAAATAGAGATAAGAGATTTGTGAGCAGCACATCCGTAAATACTCTTTCCCCTAAAACCAGAGGTGAAAAAAGCCTCTTGGTCCAACCACCGTTCCCACAGCCGCGAGTAACAACAGTTATTAAGTAAATTAAGTAAATGAATACATACCAAAGCATTAAGCTAAATAATTGTATCGTTGATCTCGAATGAATCACTAAACATGTACCGTTACTTTCCCGTTTCTTTCACTGAGGTTTCGCGATTGAAGGAGATATGCCCTAGAGGCAATAATAAAGTGGTTATTATTTATATCTATATGTTTATGATAAATGTTTATATATCATGCTATAATTGTATTAACCGAAACATTAGTACATGTGTGATATGTAGACAAACAAAGAGTCCCTAGTATGCCTCTTAACTAGCTTGTTGATTAATGGATGATTAGTTTCATAATCATGAACATTGGATGTTATTAATAACAAGGTTATATCATTGTATGAATGATGTAATGGACACACCCAATTAAGCGTAGCATAAGATCTCGTCATTAAGTTATTTGATATAAGCTTTCGATACATAGTTACCTAGTCCTTATGACCATGAGATCATGTAAATCACTTATACCGGAAAGGTACTTTGATTACATCAAACGCCACTGCGTAAATGGGTGGTTATAAAGGTGGGATTAAGTATCCGGAAAGTATGAGTTGAGGCATATGGATCAACGGTGGGATTTGTCCATCCCGATGACGGATAGATATACTCCGGGCCCTCTCGGTGGAATGTCGTCTAATGTCTTGCAAGCATATGAATAAGTTCATAAGAGACCACATACCACGGTACGAGTAAAGAGTACTTGTCAGGAGACGAGGATGAACAAGGTATAGAGTGATACCGAAGATCAAACCTCGGACAAGTAAAATATCACGTGACAAAGGGAATTGGTATCGTATGTGAATGGTTCATTCGATCACTAAAGTCATCGTTGAATATGTGGGAGCCATTATGGATCTCCGGATCCCGCTATTGGTTATTGGTCGGAGTGAGTACTCAACCATGTCCGCATAGTTCACGAACCGTAGGGTGACACACTTAAAGTTGGATGTTGAAATGGTAGAACTTGAATATGGAATGGAGTTCGAATATTTGTTCGGAGTCCCGGATGAGATCCCGGACATCACGAGGAGTTCCGGAATGGTCCGGAGAATAAGATTCATATATAGGAAGTCATATTCCAAGTTTGGAAATGATCCGGTGCATTTATGGCAGGTTCTAGAAGGTTCTAGAAAAGTCCGGAAGAAATCACCATGGAAAGTAGAGTCCGGAGGGACTCCACCTTGCATGACCAGCCAACCCTAAAGGGGAGGAGTCCAAGGTGGACTCCCTAGGGTGGCCGGCCAACCCACCTCAAGGAAGGTGGGAGTCCCACCTTGGGTAGGACTCCCTCCTTGAGTAGGTTTCCCACATATGGGAGGTTTTCTTGTTGGGGTCTTATTCGAAGACTTGGACTAGAACTCTTGGTGCTTCCACCTATATAATGAGGGGCATAGGAGAGGGGCTGACCACTTCAAGCCTCAGCCTTGGCCGCACCCCTTAGAGGGCCGGCGCCCAACCCCCTCTCTCCCCAAACCCTAGCGGTCTCTCTCCTCCACCACATCCCGCACGCTTAAGCGAAGCTCCGCCGGATTTCTCCACCACCACCGACACCACGCCGTCGTGCTGTCGGATTCAAGAGGAGCTACTACTTCCGCTGCCCGCTGGAACGGGGAGGTGGACGCCGTCTTCATCAACAACCGAACGTGTGACCGAGTACGGAGGTGCTGCCCGTTCGTGGCGCCGGAAGCGATCGTGATCAAGATCTTCTACGCGCTTTTGCAAGCGGCAAGTGAACGTCTACCGCAGCAACAAGAGCCTCATCTTGTAGGCTTTGGAATCTCTTCAAGGGTGAGACTCGATACCCCCTCGTTGCTACCATCTTCTAGATTGCATCTTGGCTTGGATTGCGTGTTCGCGGTAGGAAAATTTTTGTTTTCTATGCAACGTTATCCTACAGTGGTATCAGAGTCGTGTCTATGCATAGATGGTTGCACGAGTAGAACACAATGGTTTTGTGGGCGTTGATGCTCTTGTTATCTTTAGTTTGAGTACTTTGCATCTTTGTGGCATAGTAGGATGAAGCGGCTCGGACTAACTTTACATGACCGCGTTCATGAGACTTGTTCCTCGTTCGACATGCAACTTGTATTGCATAAGAGGCTTTGCGGGTGTCTGTCTCTCCTACTATAGTGAAGATTCAATTTACTCTTCTATTGACAACACTAGTATCACCGTTGTGGTTCATGTTCGTAGGTAGATTAGATCTTACTCGAAAACCCTAAACCACGTAAAATATGCAAACCAAATTAGAGACGTCTAACTTGTTTTTGCAGGGTTTGGTGATGTGATATGGCCATAATGTGATGATGAATATGTATGAGATGATCATTATTGTATTGTGGCAACCGGCAGGAGCCTTATGGTTGTCTTTAATTTCATGTTGAGTAGTATTTCAAAGTAGTTGTAATAGTTGCTACATGAGGTGAACAACCATGAAGACGGCGCCATGAACCATGACGCTACGCCGACGATGATGGAGATCATGCCCGTTGATGATGGAGATCATGTCCGTGCTTTAGAGATGAAGATCAAAGGCGCAAAGACAAAAGGGCCATATCATATCACATATGAACTGCATGTGATGTTAATCCTTTTATGCATCTTATTTTGCTTAGATCGCGACGGTAGCATTATAAGATGATCCCTCACATTAATATCAAGATAATAAAGTGTTCTCCCCTAGTATGCACCGTTGTACGAGTTCGTCGTTTCGAAGCATCTCGTGATGATCGGATGTGATAGACTCAACGTTCACATACAACGGGTGTAAGCCATGTTGCACACGCGGAATACTTGGGTTTGCTTGACGAGCCTAGCATGTACGGACATGGCCTCGGGACAACGGAAACCGAAAGGTTGAACACGAGTCATATGGATGATATGATCAACATTTTGATGTTCACTATTGAAGCTACATCATCTCACGTGATGATCGGTTTTGGTGTAGTGGATTTGGATCGTGTACCACTTAACAACTATGAGGGATGTTGTATTAAGTGGGAGTTCATTAGTAATTAGATTAAAACATGAACTAATTATCATAAACATAGTCTGAGTAGTATTTTGAATTAATTTTGTAGTATTGGCATCCGTTTTCTACCATGCGCTAGTCTTGTAATTGAGATAGAAATACTGTTAAAATCTGACAAGAAACTTTACGGATTGATACCGTATTGTTAAAGAATCAAGAATTGATTAAGTCCTATTGCAACTTTTAGTAAACCTCACATTGTTGATTCAAAGAGCTATGGTTTCAATTAGTACCTAAAGTTATCTTGTCTCCGTGAAACTTGAAGTTCAAATCTGTTTGAAAAGTAAGGAGCTGAAAATTTAGTTTTCGGAAATAATCAAGGTATGAGATATATGTGATATCTAAGACCTTATTGCAAGATGATAGAATATAATTTGGTGAGACTACATGAACTCATAAGTTTTATGGGAATGTACGAAGGTTGAAGACGCAAGGCGTCACAATCCTCCAACTATTGGGGCACTAACGATATTCGCATATCCATGAAGTGACCATCCTTAATATGCACCGTTGCTAAGACTCGTCGTTTCGAAGCATCACGTGATGATCGGGTGTGATAGATTCTACGTGTGCATACAACGGGTGCAAGCTAGATTTGCACATGCAAATACCAAGGTTAAAACTTTACGAGCCTAGCATGTACAGACATGGTCTCGGAAAGTCGTCATGATATGATGGATAAAATTATGAGTGAAATTGTTCATCATATTACAAGGTTACTAATAGTGAAATCCGGAACACTTGTCATATGATGATCAACTTCAAAATAAGAACCTCAAGGTTATTGGTATCGAGACCAACAAACCTAGAAGTTATTAATGTTGAAGTGTTTTTCGAATAATGAGGAAAGCTAAAGAGAAAGCTGCAAAAGATATTTTGGCGAAAGAAAGAAAAGACTAGAAAGTCTAGCTCAGGTGTATATAAATGATATACATGTTATGATTGTATTCCTAGTTAGGTCACACTATGAAATTCTTGGGTATTAGTACTATATTGGTTGGTATGAAGTGTCATACAAAACAACGCAATACAAGAATACAATGGCCTAAGTGGTCGACAAGGAATATGATAGGAATACTGCGCTTGGAACAAAAATAAAGTGTTATTATGTTCATCGTTGGCATTCTATCTAACCCTTAGAATTTATAATAAAGAACTTAATAATTGTTATTTTGCTCTGGTCAAATGAAAACAATGAGTTGTTTAAATTATGACATTACTCCATGTACGATGGATAAGTTATTATAAATCTTAATGGTGAAAAACACATACATAACACTGACGCTAAAATGCTATAAGGCAAATGATTTGAATTCCACTTATTTGTGGAACCGCCATTTAGGTCATGTTGGAAAGGAACGCATGAAGAAATTCCATGCAAATGGATTTTTGGAGTCATTTGATTTTTTGAATCGTTTGGTGCTTGCAAATCTTTTCTAAAAGAGAATGACTAAAATACCGTTCATAGGCCAAGTTTTGAACGGGCAACTAACTTAGTGGAAACATACATGATGATGTATATGGATCACTGGGCATAGTTGTGTGCGGAAGATTCTTATACTTCATGAAAACTTCAAACAATAAATTGAGTATATATATGTGGATATATTCGATAAGGAAGAAGTTTGAAACATTTGAATGGATTCAAATAAATTTCAGCATGAAGTAAAAATCATCGTAATAGAAAAGTCAAATATCTATGATTGGATCATAGTGAAAATATTTGAATTACTAGTTTTAGCGAACATCTAAGAGAGTTATGAAATTGTTCTACAACTCACATTTCTTGGAGTATCATAGTGATGATGAAGTATCCGAGAGATATCCAAACCTAGTTGGGTCAATGATGAGATAAAATATTAATGCCATTATATTTTTGTGAATTACGCTTTAGAGACTACCGCTTTACACTGAATAGAGCATCATCATGATCCGTTGAAATGACATCATACGAGTTATGACATGGGTATAAACCCTAATAGTCTTTTCTTAAATTTTGGTATGCATAGCATAAGTAAATAAGTTTACAACCAAAATCGGATGAATGTCTTTGTTGGTTATCCCAGAGAATTTATTGGGAATTCTTCCCACAACGGAGACAAAGACAAAAGTGTTTGTCAATGTTTCTTATTTCCAAGAAATTGTTTCTAGCGAAGTTTTTGAGTGGGAGGACAATAGAACTTGATAAGGTTTATGAACCTGAGCATAATGATCAGAGTAGCGCAGCATCGGAATTGGTTCCGGAAGCGGCCACGCCGATCATGGCTCCTATGACTACAAAGTGTTTTAGCCATGGAGATCGAAGTACATATTGAACCTTGTAGGTATGGTTTACTTTGTGATCAAATAAATGATTTGTGGACAAAGGATTGATTTTGAACAATGATAAACCAACTACAAGCAAAGAAGTTATGATGGGCCACGACTCCGTTAAAATGGCCATGCACCATGAAATCCATAATAGATGAATACTTTTTGAAAGTAAATGGATCTATAGACTTAGATGAAATATCTTTGAAGAAGCTCGACTTGTTGAAAAATTGTTTACGACAAAGTTCAAAGAGTTGACTACGATAAGATTAGATCTTCCGTAGCAATGCTTATAGTCTATGTGGATTATTCTAGTAATTACTACATATTTCTTTTATGAGATATGCTAGTAGGATGGCAAAATACATTACTTATCATAAGTATGTATTAAAGGTGTATACAAGATACAACCAAGAGTTTTGCTGGTCCGTGGAATACTAGATAGGTATACGAACTTCAATTGGATGAAGTAAGTATTGCGGAGTTGGAATCTTCACCGGATGAAATAGTCAAAGAGTTTTTTGATTTCATCGGAGACGATGAAGAGGCTTGCATTTGCAAGAAATTAAGTGGGAGCGCTAAGACACATTTATAATACTTTATGTAGGTGACATATAGTTGGTTATAAATGATGTAATTATATAATTGATTAAAAAGGTTTCATTGAGAATTAACTTCAATGAAAGGATATGGACTGAAACAAATTTAGTGTCAAGATCTATGAAGATAGATTGAAACACATAAATAAGTTTAAGTCAAAGTACATATGATGGATATTGAAGTAGTTCAATATAGAAATATTAAGAAAATGTTCTTGTCATGTGAAGGTTTAACAAGACTTGAGTGTATCCGACACTCAATGAGTAAAAACACATGAGTGATTATAGATCACGAATAATATGTACACAATCAGATATCATGTGCTATAAAGTGTTATGAGCATATACCAGAATGATTCATATGATGATCATTGGACGACGAGTAAGAATATCCTTGAGTACTTTAGAAGAACTAAGGATATATATATATATTTTTGTATGAAGAAATGACAAACAAATCGTCTGTAAGGTGTTACACCGATATTGGTTTTGTCACATATAAAATATAATTTCAATCTCAAATTAGACTAAGTGTTGTTTAAAAGGTAGCACAATGAGCTAGAAGTTGTCTATGCTAGATTTAGAAGAGTTCTAAATATTGTGACGGATTCTACAAAAGAAGGCGAGTATGTCATTATTTTGACAATGACAAAGGATGTTAAGTCAAGAGGTTCTTTGAGAACTTGGTGCGGTTCCGACGAGTCGAACTTTGAAGCTATATTGTGTGTGACAATATTAGTGACATATTTCGAGACAGCGGAATTAAGGTTCCACCGAGAAGATCAAACATATTTAATGCCGACTCATTTGGAAATGAGTGATGCGTTGAGACGCAAATGAATTACAAAATACATACGTTTACGAGCGTGTCAGATCCGTTGACTAAAAACCTCTCCAGTGAGCAATACATGATAAAGCACCATAAGGCCAAGGTGTTATATCTTTACAAATGTAAACTAGATTATTGACTCTAGTGCAAGTGGGAGACTGAAGGAGATATGCCCTAGAGGCAATAATAAAGTGGTTATTATTTATATCTATATGTTTATGATAAATGTTTATATATCATGCTATAATTGTATTAACCGAAACATTAGTACATGTGTGATATGTAGACAAACAGAGAGTCCCTAGTATGCCTCTTAACTAGCTTGTTGATTAATGGATGATTAGTTTCATAATCATGAACATTGGATGTTATTAATAACAAGGTTATATCATTGTATGAATGATGTAATGGACACACCCAATTAAGCGTAGCATAAGATCTCGTCATTAAGTTATTTGATATAAGCTTTCGATACATAGTTACCTAGTCCTTATGACCATGAGATCATGTAAATCACTTATACCGGAAAGGTACTTTGATTACATCAAACGCCACTCCGTAAATGGGTGGTTATAAAGGTGGGATTAAGTATCCGGAAAGTATGAGTTGAGGCATATGGATCAACAGTGGGATTTGTCCATCCCGATGACGGATAGATATACTCCGGGCCCTCTCGGTGGAATGTCGTCTAATGTCTTGCAAGCATATGAATAAGTTCATAAGAGACCACATACCACGGTACGAGTAAAGAGTACTTGTCGAGAGACGAGGATGAACAAGGTATAGAGTGATACCGAAGATCAAACCTCGGACAAGTAAAATATCACGTGACAAAGGGAATTGGTATCGTATGTGAATGGTTCATTCGATCACTAAAGTCATCGTTGAATATGTGGGAGCCATTATGGATCTCCGAGATCCCGCTATTGGTTATTGGTCGGAGTGAGTACTCAACCATGTCCGCATAGTTCACGAACCGTAGGGTGACACACTTAAAGTTGGATGTTGAAATGGTAGAACTTGAATATGGAATGGAGTTCGAATATTTGTTCGGAGTCCCGGATGAGATCCCGGACATCACGAGGAGTTCCGGAATGGTCCGGAGAATAAGATTCATATATAGGAAGTCATATTCCAAGTTTGGAAATGATCCGGTGCATTTATGGCAGGTTCTAGAAGGTTCTAGAAAAGTCCGGAAGAAATCACCATGGAAAGTAGAGTCCCGGAGGGACTCCACCTTGCATGACCAGCCAACCCTAAAGGGGAGGAGTCCAAGGTGGACTCCCCTAGGGTGGCCGGCCAACCCACCTCAAGGAAAGGTGGGAGTCCCACCTTGGGTAGGACTCCCTCCTTGAGTAGGTTTCCCACATATGGGAGGTTTTAGTGTTGGGGTCTTATTCGAAGACTTGGACTAGAACTCTTGGTGCTTCCACCTATATAATGAGGGGCATAGGAGAGGGGCTGACCACTTCAAGCCTCAGCCTTGGCCGCACCCCTTAGAGGGCCGGCGCCCAACCCCCCTCTCTCCGCAAACCCTAGCGGTCTCTCTCCTCCACCACATCCCGCACGCTTAAGCGAAGCTCCGCCGGATTTCTCCACCACCACCGACACCACGCCGTCGTGCTGTCGGATTCAAGAGGAGCTACTACTTCCGCTGCCCGCCGGAACGGGGAGGTGGACGCCGTCTTCATCAACAACCGAACGTGTGACCGAGTACGGAGGTGCTGCCCGTTCGTGGCGCCGGAAGCGATCGTGATCAAGATCTTCTACGCGCTTTTGCAAGCGGCAAGTGAACGTCTACCGCAGCAACAAGAGCCTCATCTTGTAGGCTTTGGAATTTCTTCAAGGGTGAGACTCGATACCCCCTCGTTGCTACCATCTTCTAGATTGCATCTTGGCTTGGATTGCGTGTTCGCAGTAGGAAATTTTTTGTTTTCTATGCAACGTTATCCTACAGCGATAGCACGCCGTCTCTTCCTTTGATCGATTCGATAGACATGGGTACATGCAGATCATCGAATCGAGGCAAAGAGACAAGGATACAAGATTGCAAAACTCCTATTCAATCCTTACACATATTATAAAATTAGATGCACATAGACGCTGCGAGTATTCAGCCCAACCCGCAGCCCGTGAGGACTACTCACACATAATATCAAGATTAATATCAAATATAGAAATCATTGTGGCAAAAACTTGGATTGAAATCACAATATTCTTACAATGGTCGCCAATTCTCAAGGAGGTCTCTATTACAATGGTGATGGCTATGGAGGAGATGGGAGAAGGAATGGATGAACTATGGTGGATCTCCTTCGGTGTGGTGTAGATGGATCTGATGGATGGTGGCTCTGTTTAGCGACGAATGACTCCCTTTTTGGCGCCGGGTACTTCACAGAACTTATAGGGTTTGACCTCGGGAATGCTGCGACGCGCAGTACGGGCGGGGCTTTCCCGTACCGGTATCCGCTAAACCTTCAGGAACCGCCTTTTGAAGCGTGGTCAACCTTGCTGCACTTATGAGGTGATTCCCTTAAGTAATTGCGGGTTCATTGGCCATTATGACGTGATTTCCTGCACACCATTCAAAGATAGGAGAGATTGCACATCTTTGCAATAATTATTCATTAGTAACAAATAGAGAGGCAAACTTAGTCAATTTTTTGACTTAGATAAAGGCTTAAACGTGAGAAAAAGTGGTGTTTTCACAGCCATCAAGATGCATATTATGTACCCCATCCTTAAGTGCTCGTTCTGATCCAACTTGTATGCAACAACATGTGATAAGGGGGATCCCAACAGATCCTCCTAGGTGTTGCCCGATCTTTCACAACGAGAAGCTGGGGTAGAGAGTCCTCCCAACAACGCGATGAAAGCAACCTGGAGAAGAGGGACGAATCCAGCAAGCAACAGATCGTTGGACGATACGCCTCAAACCTGAGCTAGACAATCCTTGATGAACACAAGAACCTTCGCAGCGGATATAATAGATAAACGGCAGCGCCGTACCCCCTGAGGGATGATACACGTGAACACACGCAATGGGGAAAACCCTAATCTTTAGTCTAAACTTGTCTATCTAAACCCTAGCCATCCCACCTCTTTATATGAGGGGAAGTGGCCGGCCAGCCTTGCTAGGCTGGGGCGCCCCACTATGGGCCTGATACGTCTCCGACGTATCGATAATTTCTTATGTTCTATGCCATATTATTGATGATACCTACATGTTTTATGCACACTTTATGTCATATTCGTGCATTTTCTGGAACTAACCTATTAACAAGATGCCGAAGTGCCGGTTCCTGTTTTCTCGCTGTTTTTGGTTTCGGAAATCCTAGTAACGAAATATTCTCGGAATTGGACGAAACGAAGACCCGGGTTCCTATTTTCACCGGAAGCATCCAGAACACCCGGGAAGGACCGGAGGGGGGGCACCGGGCCCCCGGACCATAGGCCGGCGCGGCCCAGGCCCCGGCCGCGCCGCCATATGGTGTGGCCACCCCTTCGACCCTCCTGCGCCGCCTCTTCGCCTATATAAAGCCTCCGTCGCGAAACCCCCGAGGCGAAAAACCACGATACGGAAAACCTTCCAGAGCCGCCGCCATCGCGAAGCCAAGATCTGGGGGACAGGAGTCTCTGTTCCGGCACCCTGCCGGAGCGGGGAAGTGCCCCCGGAAGGCTTCTCCATCGACACCGCTGCTGCTCCCATGAGGAGGGAGTAGTTCTCCATCGAGGCTCGGGGCTGTACCGGTAGCTATGTGGTTCATCTCTCTCCTATGTGCTTCAATACAATAATCTCATGAGCTGCCTTACATGATTGAGATTCATATGATGATGCTTGTAATCTAGATGTCGTTATGCTAGTCAAGTGAGTTTTACTTATGTGATCTCCAGGAGACTCCTTGTCCCACGTGTGTAAAGGTGACGAGTGTGTGCACCGTGTGGGTCTCTTAGGCTATATTTCACAGAATACTTATTCACCGTTATGAATGGCGTAGTGAAGTGCTTATTTATATCTCTTTATGATTGCAATGTGTTTGTATCACAATTTATCTATGTGCTACTCTAGCAATGTTATTAAAGTAGTTTTATTCCTCCTCGCACGTGTGCAAAGGTGACGAGTGTGTGCACCGTGTTAGTACTTGGTTTATGCTATGATCATGATCTCTTGTAGATTGCGAAGTTAACTATTGCTATGATAATATTGATGTGATCTATTCCTCCTACATATGCATGAAGGTGACAGTGTGCATGCTATGCTAGTACTTGGTTTAATCTTTTGATCTATCTTACACTAAAGGTTACTAAAATATGAGCATTATTGTGGAGCTTGTTAACTCCGGCATTGAGGGTTCGTGTAATCCTACGCAATGTGTTCATCATCCAACAAAAGTGTAGAGTATGCATTTATCTATTCCGTTATGTGATCAATGTTGAGAGTGTCCACTAGTGAAAGTGTAATCCCTAGGCCTTGTTCCTAGATACTCGCTATCGCTGCTTGTTCTATCGTTTCTATCGCGTTACTACTCGCTGCATTACTACCGCTTGTTTACTCGTCCTGGGCAAAGCACTTTTCCGGTGCTCGTTGCTACTACTTATTCATACCACCCGTATTTCACTATCTCTTCGCCGAACTAGTGCACCTATTAGGTGTGTTGGGGACACAAGAGACTTCTTTCTTTGTGGTTGCGGGGTTGCATGAGAGGGATATCTTTGACCTCTTCCTCCCCGAGTTCGATAAACCTTGGGTGATCCACTTAAGGGAAACTTGCTGCTGTTCTACAAACCTCTCGCTCTTGGAGGCCCAACACTGTCTACAAGAATAGAAGCTCCCGTAGACATCAAGCACTTTTCAGGCGCCGTTGCGGGGAGGAAAGGTAAAAAGGCACTCATACTCCGGTTCCAGGTAACGGTACTTTTCCGGCGCCATTGTGTACGTGCTCGAAGCTATTTCCTTTAGATCCTGCAATTGCATCTTTTTGTTTCTTGTTTACACTAGTTTGGCATAATGGACAACAATGAGCTTCTTATTCTATTTCCTGATTTAAAACATGGATTGTTTGATGCGAAAATTAAAAAACCTATGAAATCTTATTTGCATGCTCGGTAGTAATATTAGTATGAACGCTTTGAACACCATTGTTGATAATAATATAGAAAGTTCTAAGCTTGGGGAAGCTGGTTTTCATGATCTTTTTAGTCCCCCAAGCATTGAGGAGAAAATTTTCTTTGATGATACTTTGCCTCCTATTTCGTTGATTATAATGATAGTGGTCTTTTGGTGCCACCTACTATGGAGAGTAAATTTTGTTGTGATTATACTATGCCTCCTACACTTGATGAGAATAATAATGATAGCTACTTTGTTGAATTTGCTCCCGCTATTACTAATAAAATTGACTATGCCTATGTGGAGAGTAATAATTTTATGCATGAGACTCATGATAAGAATGCTTTATGTGATAGTTATATTGTTGAGTTTACTCATGATGCTACTGAAAGTTATTATGAGAGAGGAAAATATGGTTGTAGAAATTTTCATGTTACTAAAATGCCTCTCTATGTGCTGAATTTTTTGAAGCTACACTTGTTCTATCTTCCTATGCTTGTTACTTTGCTCTTCATGAACTTGTTTATTTACAAGATTCCTATGCATAGGAAGCATGTTAGACTTAAATGTGTTTTGAATTTGCCTCTGGATGCTCTCTTTTGCTTCACATACTATCTCTTGCGAGTGCATCATTAAAACTGCTGAGCCCATCTTAATGGCTATAAAGAAAGAACTTCTTGGGAGATAACCCATGTGTTATTTTGCTACAGTACTTTGTTTTATATTTGTGTCTTGGAAGTTGTTTACTACTGTAGCAACCTCTCCTTATCTTAGTTTTATGTTTTGTTGTGCCAAGTAAAGTCTTTGATAGTAAGTGAATACTAGATTTGGATTACTGCAGCGATTACAGATTTCTTTCTTTGTCACGAATATGGGTCTAATTCTCTGTAGGTAACTCAGAAAATTAAGCCAATTTACGTGAGTGATCCTCGAATATGTACGCAACTTTCATTCAATTTGGGCATTTTCATTTGAGCAAGTATGGTGGCCTAATAAAATCCATCTTTACGGACTGTTCTGTTTTGACAGATTCTGCCTTTTATTTCGCATTGCCTCTTTTGCTATGTTGGATGAATTTCTTTGATCCATTAATGTCCAGTAGCTTTATGCAATGTCCGAAGTGTTAAGAATGATTGTGTCACCTCTGAACATGTTAATTTTTATTATGCACTAACCCTCTAATGAGTTGTTTCGAGTTTGGTGTGGAGGAAGTTTTCAAGGGTCAAGAGAGGAGGATGATATACTATGATCAAGGAGAGTGAAAGCTCTAAGCTTGGGGATGCCCCGGTGGTTCACCCCTGCATATTCTAAGAAGACTCAAGCGTCTAAGCTTGGGGATGCCCAAGGCATCCCCTTCTTCATCGACAAATTATCAGGTTCCTTCTCTTGAAACTATATTTTTATTCGGCCACATCTTATGTACTTTACTTGGAGCGTCTGTGTGCTTTTATTTTTGTTTTTTTTTGAATAAATGCTTGTGTGGGAGAGAGACACGCTCCTCTGGTTCATATGAACACATGTGTTCTTAGCTTTTAATTTTCATGGCGAAGTTTCTTCTTCGTTAAATTGTTATATGGTTGGAGTTGGAAAATGATACATGTAGTAATTCTAAAATGTCTTGGATAATTTGATACTTGGCAATTGTTGTGCTCATGTTTAAGCTCTTGCATCATATACTTTGCACCCATTAATGAAGAAACACTTAGAGCTTGCTAATTTGGTTTGCATATTTGGTTTCTCTAGAGTCTAGATAACATCTAGTATTGAGTTTTGAACAACAAGGAAGACGGTATGGAGTCTTATAATGTTTACAATATGTCTTTTATGTGAGTTTTGTCTGTACCGTTCATCCTTGTGTTTGTTTCAAATAACCTTGCTAGCCTAAACCTTGTATCGAGAGGGAATACTTCTCATGCATCCAAAATCCCCGAGCCAACCACTATGCCATTTGTGTCCACCATACCTACCTACTACATGGTATTTATCCGCCATTCCAAAGTAAATTGCTTGAGTGCTACCTTTAAAATTCCATCATTCACCTTTCCAATATATAGCTCATGGGACAAATAGCTTAAAAACTATTGTGGTATTGAATATGTACTTATGCACTTTATCTCTTATTAAGTTGCTTGTTGTGCGATAACCATGTTTACGGGGACGCCATCAACTATTCTTTGTTGGATATCATGTGAGTTGCTATGCATGTCCGTCTTGTCTAAAGCAAGAGAGATCTACCACCTTCATGGTTGGAGCATGCATATTGTTAGAGAAGAACTTTGGGCCGCTAACTAAAGCCATGATTCATGGTGGAAGTTTCGAGTCTTGGACATATATCCTCAATCTCATATGAGAATAATAATTGTTGCCACATGCTTATGCATTAAAGAGGAGTCCATTATCTGTTGTCCATGTTGTCCCGGTATGGATGTCTAAGTTGAGAATAATCAAAAGCGAGAAATCCAAAATGCGAGCTTTCTCCTGAGACCTTTGTACAGGCGGCATGGAGGTACCCCATTGTGACACTTGGTCAAAACATGTGCATTGCAAAGATCCGGTAGTCCAAGTTAATTAGGACAAGGTGCGGGCACTATTAGTATACTATGCATGAGACTTGCAACTTGTAAGATATAATGTACATAACTCATATGCTTTATTACTACCGTTGACAAAATTGTTTCATGTTTTCAAAATAAAAGCTCTAGCACAAATATAGCAATCGATGCTTTCCTCTTTGAAGGACCATTCTCTTTACTTTTATGTTGAGTCAGTTCACCTATCTCTCTCCACCTCAAGAAGGAAACACTTGTGTGAACTGTGCATTGATTCCTACATACTTGCATATTGTACTTGTTATATTACTCTATGTTGACAATTATCTATGAGATATACATGTTACAAGTTGAAAGCAACCGCTGAAACTTAATCTTCCTTTGTGTTGCTTCAATACCTTTACTTTGATTTATTGCTTTATGAGTTAACTCTTATGCAAGACTTATTAATACTTGTCTTGAAGTACTATTAATTCATGAAAAGTCTTTGCTTTATGATTCACTTGTTTACTCATGTCATTACCATTGTTTTGATCGCTGCATCCACTACATATGTTTACAAATAGTATGATCAAGGTTATGATGACATATCACTTCAGAAATTATCTTTGTTATCGTTTTACCCGCTCGGGACGAGCGAGAACTAAGCTTGGGGATGCTTGATACGTCTCCGACGTATCGATAATTTCTTATGTTCTATGCCATATTATTGATGATACCTACATGTTTTATGCACACTTTATGTCATATTCGTGTATTTTCTGGAACTAACCTATTAACAAGATGCCGAAGTGCCAGTTCCTGTTTTCTGTTGTTTTTGGTTTCAGAAATCCTAGTAACGAAATATTCTCGGAATTGGACGAAACGAAGACCCAGGTTCCTATTTTCACCGGAAGCATCCAGAACACCCGGGAAGGACCAGAGGGGGGGCACTGGGCCCCCAGACCATAGGCCGGCGCGGCCCGGGCCCACGGCCGCGCCGCCATATGGTGTGGCCACCCCTTCGACCCTCCTGCGCCGCCTCTTCGCCTATATAAAGCCTCCGTCGCGAAACCCCCGAGGCGAAAAACCACGATACGGAAAACCTTCCGGAGCCGCCGCCATCGCGAAGCCAAGATCCGGGGACAGGAGTCTCCGTTCCGGCACCTGCCGGAGCGGGGAAGTGCCCCGGAAGGCTTCTCCATCGACACCGCTGCTTGCTCCCATGAGGAGGGAGTAGTTCTCCATCGAGGCTCGGGGCTGTACCGGTAGCTATGTGGTTCATCTCTCTCCTATGTGCTTCAATACAATAATCTCATGAGCTGCCTTACATGATTGAGATTCATATGATGATGCTTGTAATCTAGATGTCGTTATGCTAGTCAAGTGAGTTTTACTTATGTGATCTCCGGAGACTCCTTGTCCCACGTGTGTAAAGGTGACAGTGTGTGCACCGTGTGGGTCTCTTAGGCTATATTTCACAGAATACTTATTCACTGTTATGAATGGCGTAGTGAAGTGCTTATTTATATCTCTTTATGATTGCAATGTGTTTGTATCACAATTTATCTATGTGCTACTCTAGCAATGTTATTAAAGTAGTTTTATTCCTCCTGCACGTGTGCAAAGGTGACAGTGTGTGCACCGTGTTAGTACTTGGTTTATGCTATGATCATGATCTCTTGTAGATTGCGAAGTTAACTATTGCTATGATAATATTGATGTGATCTATTCCTCCTACATATGCATGAAGGTGACGAGTGTGCATGCTATGCTAGTACTTGGTTTAGTCTTTTGATCTATCTTACACTAAAGGTTACTAAAATATGAGCATTATTGTGGAGCTTGTTAACTCCGGCATTGAGGGTTCGTGTAATCCTACGCAATGTGTTCATCATCCAACAAAAGTGTAGAGTATGCATTTATCTATTCTTTTATGTGATCAATGTTGAGAGTGTCCACTAGTGAAAGTGTAATCCCTAGGCCTTGTTCCTAGATATCGCTATCGCTTGCTTGTTTACTTGTTTCTATTGCGTTACTACTGTCTGCATTACTACTTGCTTGTTTACTCGTCCCGGGCAAAGCACTTTTCCGGTGCTGTTGCTACTACTTATTCATACCACCTGTATTTCACTATCTCTTCGCCGAACTAGTGCACCTATTAGGTGTGTTGGGGACACAAGAGACTTCTTGCTTTGTGGTTGCGGGGTTGCATGAGAGGGATATCTTTGACCTCTTCCTCCCTGAGTTCGATAAACCTTGGGTGATCCACTTAAGGGAAACTTGCTGCTGTTCTACAAACCTCTGCTCTTGGAGGCCCAACACTGTCTACAAGAATAGAAGCTCCCGTAGACATCAGGGCCCTGACCTGGTTTGGTTTGGACAGGCCCAAAACCAAACACAACACTAATTTAACCCTAATTGGCCCACCACATGACCAAGCTACATTATTATTTCCTAATAACAAGACTATAATAAAATACTGGTACAACCTTATACCTAATTATCATATCAATGGTTGTCCTAGTGTACCAGGCCTGGATATCCATATCATCTCTCCCCTTCTTCAAGAAGCGTTGTCCCCAACGCGTGAGGGTCTTCTGGAAAAAGGTGACGTGATATGAACATGACACGTCCTTGCCGTCCTCAAGCCTTGCTTGCCTTCCACACCACATCCTCCCTCGCAGCCTGCTTGACTTGATACAACACTTGGCGCCTCCTTTCTTCTCCACATGAGCTTGGACTTCGGCGCCAATACCTTCCTCTTGCGAGGTTTTGATGGACCCCTGTGTCGCTGCACATGACCCTGCACAAGATGTTTAAGTCATGGGCCACATAGATGTCTCACACATCCATCCTTGCCTCGATGCATCCGCGGTGTCGTGGAAAACTGGACAGTACTCCTAGCACGGTAGTGCCGCTGCCCACTGTCTCCACTGACGCGCTCACCTCCCACTCCTCCCACGCGCATCTGCGCCATATGTACTGAAACACCGTCAGCAGAAATATCATCAGTCTGCATACTAGCATCAACACAAACTGGAACTGTAGCACATGCTGCAACATCCACATCAACAACAAGTGTAGCTTCATCCGGCTTGTCACCAACAAGAACTGGCTTGTCATCTACAGGCATGGCTGAAACATCACCAACATCAATGCTCGGAACATCATGCACCTCTTGCTGCACTTTAGGCTTGTGCAACTTCTCTTTACGCACCACTAACTCCACATCGGACTTGATATGATCATCACCCATAGGCTTCAAAATCCGCTGTTTGCCACCATGCATAAAAGAATATGTATTTGCTCGCCCAACATGTGTCACATTGCGATCATACTGCCAAGGATGCCCAAGTAGCAATCCACACACCTCCAATGGCAACACATCGCACTCTATCTCATCAACATAATCATCAACTGTAAATGGAACACGCACCTTGTGAGTAATCTTCAGCATACCACAGCTATTCAACCACTCAAGACGTTTAGGTTTAGGAAGACGCCATGTAGACAACCCCAATGCTGCCACCATCGCCTTGCTAATGCCATTAGTACAGCCTACCACCATCAATCATCAACTTGCAAGCCTTGCCCTTGATAAAGCACCGAGTCCGAAACAAACTTCACTTCGACCCTTGTCAACTGTCTTGCAAGCATCATCTTGTACCTTCTTGAGTTGCATATTCAGCCCGCTCAATGGTACATCCTCCTCAACAGTCACAGTAGCGCTCTTGGTATCAGAGCCAGGTTTCCTCTCCTCTGAAGATATCACCTTGTCCTTAGTGACTGTTGGTAGTGGAACAATCTCCTGAATAGGAACTATGTACTTTCCCACTTCTGTCATTGTATGTACAACTTTGGATGGCTGCTCACGTTCCTCCAACGGTAACCATAAACCAGCACGAAGAAACGTCATGAAGTCCTTCCAAGTACAAACAAAGTCTCCTCTGTCAACCGCATCACACCAATAATTGTCCAACTCCTCGTCCACACGCCGGTGAGCGAGAATATATGCATCATAACCACTGAACTTCCCTTTGTAGCGGCGACATCGATGGAAACCCAATTCCATGTTCTTCTCCCAATCCCCATACTTCTCAACTGTTGCATAATGGTGTAAATACCACTTAAGCTTGGACACGTGACGCTGTACTCCCTTCCGTATGTCAAGATAGTCATTGAGAACATAACCAGACTTCATGCCACGCGAACACCGTAGGCCAAGCACATCGCCGGTAAACGAATCGATGGTCAAATCCAGACGAGCAGACAAGACTGCCGAAGGCACACAGCAGCAACAACATCAACATCAGTAGGGTAAACTACCGGAGAAATCACCGCATCAGCAGGAGAAAACACCGGAGAAACAACAGCAGGACCAGCTAGCCCGGCCCAGGACCCGGTTGGACCGGCCTGGGAACCGGATGAACCGGTCCAGGACCGGGTTAGACCGGCCTGGGCACCGGTTGGTCCGGTCCAGGACCCGGTCTGACCGGCCTGGACACCGGCTGGGGCGGCCGACTCCCCTGGACTTGGCCCGGCTGGCACTGGCCTGGGGTCCGGTCTGGGGCCCGGTTTGGCCGGATCTGGGACTGGTCCGGCCGGTCCTGGGTCCGGTTGACCTGTCCGGAAACCGGATCTGGTCGCGAATCTGTGTCTTCTTCCCGATTCCAGACGCGATTTTTCGCGATTTTGACCTCCGAAACAGCCATGGATGACCTGCAAACTGCACTAGAACAACTCCAAACTTCCTCCAACCAACCTCCTTCGACCAAGAGCCAAACGCCTCCGATCTAGAGCCAACATTCTCCGATGCAAACCGATCTAGATGAGATCGATCAACAAAACCTCGCCGTGAGCAACCCAGAAATCTGATACCACATGATAAGGGGGATCCCAGCAGATCCTCCTAGGTGTTGCCCGATCTTTCACAATGAGAACCTGGGGTAGAGAATCCTCCCAACAACGCGATGAATGCAGCCTGGAGAAGAGGGACGAATCCAGCAAGAAACGGATCGTTGGACGATACGCCTCAAACCTGAGCTAGACAATCCTTGATGAACACAAGAACCTTCGCAGCGGATATAATAGATAAACGACAGCGCCGTAACCCCGGAGGGATGATACATGTGAACACACACAATGGGGAAAATCCTAATCTTTAGTCTAAACTTTTCTATCTAAACCCTAGCCATTCCACCTCCTTATATGAGGGGAAGTGGCCGGCCAGCCTTGCTAGGCTGGGGCGCCCCACTATGGGCCCTGACCTGGTTTGGTTTGGACAGGCCCAAAACCAAACACAACACTAATTAAACCCTGATTGGCCCACCACATGACGAGGCTACATTATTATTTCCTAATAACAAGACTATAATAAAATACTGGTACAACCTTAGACCTAATTATCATATCAATGGCTGTCCTAGTGTACCAGGCCTGGATATCCATATCAACATGTGTGGGAAGATGTGTGTATTAGATGGAGTTGCATGGTTTTAATGATTGAATAGTAACAACAAATTCATGATCTATTATGATTTTACCTTTTCCTTTGCTGCCTCACTAGGGATAAAGTCAATGCATGTGCTATGTTTATCATGTGACAAAAGTGATAACCTTGTTTGTTCAAGGTAGCATATTCGATATTCAAACACCTGCTATGTTAATTCTTAATACAAGATTGCTTGGAGTTTTTTCTTTCTTGTGGAGTGTAAGAGAGATGTGTTGCATCATCTCTATGTTAGGACGTGATACCCATATGAATGCTTATCAACCACATATTGAAGTTCTACCAATATTATCTCATTGATGAATTGTTAGTATCTACTACAACTTAAAAAGAGAGTAGACAAGTGAACCCATGAACACCGGTCCAATTTTAATCATAAGAAACACATTTTCACTGCATTTATCTTAATTTCTACTTGCAGCACTATTTTAATCCGAAAATGCAAAAAATTACTTTGTTTACTTAATCACACACAAAACCCAAAAACAACTATCTCTTTACTGCTTTTACTTACTTTACATTGTTTATTTACTTTACTTTATTTTTACTACTCCTTTTATCTACAATTACTAATACGAAACCTTGTGCTTGACTACCACATGTGGAGTTGGGGATACAAGGCAATACTTTATTTTGCGGGAGTGCTAGAAGAAGAGGAAAAGATACACCTCTGAGTCAATTTCCCGAGAGTTCGATATAAACCCTCGAGTCACCTTTTTGGGTAAAAAACTTCGGTGACTACGCCACTCTGCTCTTGGAGTCCAAAATTCATCAAGCACTTTTCTGGCGCCGTTGCCGGAGAATTCGAAGAGCAACTCATAGTGGTTGCATTATGGTTGAAGTCCCAAGGCAGCTGCCAACACTTTTCTGGTGCCAAGAACATCATCACCAACTTTGTGTAAACACCCAAGCTTGGGGAGGTTGCCCCACTGTGAGATCTTCTTTCTCTTTTAGATTTTGCAAAGTATTTTATTTGTCTTGTTTTAGTTTTTTCTTTTTAGTTCACTTTAAAAAAACCCAGAAAATGAAAAATGGAAAATATCAAAAATAGTCATGGTATGACTACTAGTCTAGATAAAAAGGACACTTTGGAAGAGTATTATAAAAATGCTATGAAATATAGATAATCATGTGAAGGGAAACGACTAGAAAATTTCTTAAGACTTCTGAATAAAGCTGCTATTGAGTTGCTGTTGCAACTTTATTATATTTATTGGGACTAACCTATTAATAGTTGCAAAAGTTCACATCTCTTGTTTTATACTTTGTTGTGTAGGAAATAGGCAAATATGGAAGGAAACCGGTGCCCAAAGTTCTTTTTTGTAGTAACACAACAAATTCTCAAAGCAATCCTTCATGCAGATTTCAATGTTTATCACCATCGCAAAAAGTTTCAAAAGGTAATGTTGATAAACCCAATAGGGTCAAATAAAGCAAATTAAAAAATTGTAAAAACAAGGCCAAACTGCGTATTTTTCACATGTCACATTATTTTGAATTACTCTATGCAAATATATTGGTTTATTAACATTAAGATTACCCCTGTGTGTAGCAAATTCACTCTCTTACCACCTATGTGAATTATTTGTTGATTTTTGACAAACATATTTTTTTTTACTTTCATGCACCAGGAGAACTGATGCACGAGATCCAAAGTGCCTTTTCTATAAAAGAGAAGCTTTTTTCATCTGCTTTGGGTTTGAAGGAAGAAAACATAAGTTGTCGAAGTACCCCCTCAATAATCCTAATACTTATGACTGGAAAGTGTGGAAGACCGAGACAAAAGAAAGATTGGGGATAGACATACAAACTAAATGAGCGAGACGAGAATGTGAGAAGTAAAGAAGGTTGAACAAATATAGAGATTGGTGAAGGCGTGAAGCAATCCTTGTTGTTTCCTTAGAAAAGAGACTTTATTTACAAGTATCAGTGCAGCTGCACTAGTATACATATTGTACATGACTTATCTCCCATCTAATCTACACATCTAGAGAAAAAAAGTGGAACATGTCACTCTACTCTTTTGAGTCAAAAGTTTTTCACTTCACTAGTTGTTTTTAAGTTGCAGAAGATTATGATTTTGTTGTGATCTCGAAGGAGATATATGGCCTTTTGAAGGTAAAAGTTGGCAATTTTGGGACAAGTTCTTATGGTGTAGCATTGTTTCAAAGATATATGTTGCATTAGTATCAGTTTATTTGTGCATCGGGTGGAAGAAACGTGCTAGGCAAGTTTTAATTTGGTGTTTTTGCATATATATGTGTAACCTTTTTTTTGTACAGGTATTCTTCGTTTGTGGTTACCTCTTCAGCGGATGGAGAACCGAGACCTATTTACGGAGGTCTGTACACGGTTGGAGGCTACGACGAGGGATACTTTTTCCCTACATGGGTGACAGCATAGTCTACGGATTGCAGCACCACCCACACCATAGGCGTTTATGATTCATCGTTCCGATATGTACTTCGCCTTTTTTATTTTTTTGGTTCCAGACTACTTTGAACGGCTGCGTGCATCCTGGTTATGCAGAGGCTGGATGTAATTGCTTTCCCAAAAGTAATAAAGCATCCTTTATAAAAAAAAATGTGTAACCTTTTTTGTCACGTAATTTAATTTGTTTTGTTGCATGGCGTCCTTCGTTCCGTTTCAGCGTGGTTCTGGTTCTGGTAGTACTAGTCACAATTTCTTGGTGAATTTTGCTAATGCAATGCCAGCAAAGAGGGCAAGAACAGTGTTGGTGGAAAAAGGAGGAATTCTGATGTGGAGTCGTGTGACATGATGTTTTACCCGTCTGAACACCAAAGGTGTCGATTGCGGGCTTTGATGATTAATGACGACCGTACCTGCCAGTTGCCATTAGCATTGCTTCAAATACTGCCGGCAGGGCGGATGACTAGTTAGTGCCTCACCAGTTAATTAGCACCCCGAGGGTCTAATCAGGTTTCGAAGCTAGCTGGAGTAGCTCGAAGAAGAAACAAGCTAGAGCCACCGTACCGTAGCGAATTGTCATGGAGAAACCCAGGAAACCAAGCTTCCCACCACACAGACGACTGCAGTCAGTGGACGTCAAGAAGTCGTCTTCTTCGCTCAACATGTCCACGTCTTCTCTCAGGAGCATCAACGAGGACGACGGGGAGACTGCCGCCGTCGTCCAAGCGGGCAGGAGGCCGGCCGTCGTGAGGTTTGCTCCTCCTACCCCTACACCTTCTCGACCGTCGTCGTCGGCGGGGACTCGGAGGAGTTCGCTTGCGGCGTCAGGGCAGGCGCCCAAGCCAATGGCGCCTGCACCGGCTGCGACTGCACGTCCGGCATCATCTTCCGGACGGAAGGCGGCGGCCAGGTCGTCGCCTGTGGAGTCTGGGCCGAAGGGGATGAGGAGGAGCTGGGGGTGGACTGCCACCGCGGGCGAGAAGGAGAGGGAGAACGGTGCACCGATCAGTGCGGCGAGGGTCGAGGGGACGGCAAGGCATGCGAGGAGTTCCTCGGTGAGTTTCGTCCGTGCGTGCTTCTGAATGTTTTAAAACCCTGTGCGTGCTTCGAACACCGGGGTACAATTTCTTGCTTGGCATGCTCCGGTGGCGTTCACAACTTTTCTGTCATTTAGGTGATTGGAATCTTCGTGACCATAACACAAACGAATGAAGTTTGTCCCATCTCACTGTTATTGATAGGTACTCAATTCCACTAAAATGCATGGAAACAGTTGACTCATACAATTGCAGTTTCATGGATAGGCAACAACCACTCATCAATCTTGTTTTTACAGTATCCACTTATCACACTCACTGATGATAAGTTCACTTGACAAGTTAATGTTCATTTGTACTTTAGTCCACTAATGACAATAGTACATTTATATGGCCTTGCCAAAAAGATGTTGAAATTCTAACTTCGGCTAGCAAGGCGTATCAGAGCATATAGCTTGATAACACTAAAATTGCCCGAAAAACATTTTGATGGCATGGTTGCAAAAAGTTATTTTGAAATGGAGAGAGCATTATTGCTTATATATTTTTCTTTCATCAGTGGTAACTTATGAAGTAGTACCATTATTGGAAAATTTCACATCAACCATTCCCTTTTCCAAACGTCCAGATAGCATCAGCTGACCTGTACTGCTGAGTGGTGACATATGTAACTTTTCTTGAGGTGGACATGACAACAATTTTTTCTAACCACAGGCAGTTAGAATGCTTCTAACAGCAAATCTATATGATTAATATAATTGAGTGGTTCACCTTTAATTGATTGAGTAACCATCTTTGAGTGAAACATAAAACGAATTAGGTGCACCTAAAGTAAGATTTCATAGGCCTATGCCAAATCTCTACCTTTTCATATGGTCGTTTTGGCTACAACCACCGATCTGTCTCTTCTTTTGTTTCACTCGTCACAGAATCATTTCGTGCTTGTTACGGTCGCTTTCTGTAAACACGTCCAAACTGACGGTAGTCACACTTCCGTGTAAGATAATGTAAATCTGTAATACACTGCAATCTACTTCTAAGTCTGTAGAATCAAATAGCCTGCATGTAGCTAGACATGCCAAAATACTTAATTTGCCGATGATTATAATGTTTAAAAAGTGACGATTGCTACATTGTTGACCACATTGTCAGCTGAAATAGTTATGTAACTGTTGATGCTCTCAGGTTCCAAGAAGAATGCCAGCAGAGGAGAAACCCCTGCAGAAAAGAGAGAGCAAGACCAATATCATTTCCACGACCAAGGCAAAGCCAAGTGCATCTCCTAAACCAGATGTTCTCCACAAGCCCGGCTCCCAGAGAAACCTGAACATCGCAAGCAAAAACGGTGTGAAGGTCCCTCCCAGCTGTGTATCACCGGACAACTTGGTCAAGGTTTCGACATCGACGACGAAAGGAGCCTCTTGGGAATCGCTTCCATCGGTTCTCCAGACTCTCGGATCGGTACAGTTCGTTCATAAACTTGTACTCCCTCTCTCCCATGAAATATGTCAGAAATTTGTCTGAACTTGTACTAGATAGTGTTTTGATACGTTCAAATTTAGACAAACTTCCGTCATGTTTTATGGGACGGAGAGATTATTTAGATGCATCTGCAAGTACGTTGAGACGGTGTTGCCCAGAGTCAGAAACTCAGATTTGTGCATGTTAAGTCGTACAATCTTTTACTTTGTTCTCAAAATTGTGTATGTGATGTGTGTAGGGAGTGATGAGTTACAGGGACGCTGCAGAGATGGCTGCTGTGGAGGCCATGCAGGAGGCTTCTGCTGCAGAGATTGTCCTCAGGTGTCTCAGGTGAACAAACTGATGCTCACTCATCCATGATGTGTACAGAACAATTTCTTTCCATAGTATGCATTGAATTAAAAAATAGACATAAATTGGGAAAATATCAGAAAAAACCAAACATAGTTAGTACTAGTGGCGGAGACAGAACTTAAACTCTATGTTGTCATTTTAAATCTATGATATCAAACACATGTGTTTTGACCTATTTTAAATATTTTTGTATTATTTTTATATTAAAATACAAAGAATTTGCCAGAAACCTGTGTGGTCAATTGACCACACAGGCCACAATGTGGCTACGCCAAGTAGTGAAATGTTCACTGGCCTCCTTTTTTTTTTTTGCTATGCTTGGTAACAAACTGACCATGCTTGCTTCAAACAGTGCCTTTGCTGATCTGGCCGCCTCGGCGTCCAAGCAGTCGCCGCAGGACACCGTGGACGAGTTTTTCGCGCTCCAGGCTGCGATCACCCGCTCCACCGCCGCTCTCGACAGCCAGCAGAAGCGAAATGGCTACGCCGGCGAGTGGCTGCACGCGGCCGTCACTTCCAACCTGGCGCCTTTCTCGCTCTACGCCGCCGTGTCATCGTCCAGGAAGCACGGCACGGGATCGCCAAGTACAGTGGCCGCCGCCGAGGAGGACACCTCCACGTGGCTGGAGACGGCGGCGAGGGAGCTCAGGGAGGAGATGTGCGCGTGGTTTCTTGGGCACGTGGAGCGGCTGCTCGACGACAACGTGGCCGGGACGCTGGGGCAGCTCAAGAGGGTGAACGACTGGCTGGATAACGACGTCGGGTTGCGGCCGGGTGAGGCTCTCGAGCGCCTGAGGAAGAAGATCTTTGGGTACCTGCTGGACCACGTGGAGTCGGCGGTCGTCGCGCTAAACGGCGGCGTTGCTACCAACCGGAACCGGAGAAAATAGACGGACCGGAGTATGTAAAACTACACATTTTTCTTTTCTTCTTGGGCCAATAACGTTCACCATAGGTTCTAACGGAGAAATCCAACCTATGTCACTTTGTCATGGCAGAAATCTATATATCCATCTCTTATAAAACCGAACTAATTTATTTATGATAGTCTATCTTACCATGCAAACTATTCACATCTCTTTCATTCCTATGAATCATATCTTATCTCTACACTAGTAGAAACTAGCTATAGGTAGGATGCTATTCTGCGGCACATCAATTTTGCGCGCCACAGAAATTAGCGTATTTTTGTGGCGCACCAGATTTACATGCGCCGCAGAAATATGCTGGGTCCCACTCCCGGCCAGGCTTAATAATTGATTTCACTATTTCTGTGGCACACGGGATCACGTGCGCCATAAACACAAGACATTCTGTGGTGCATCTTGCCTGGTGCGCCACAAAAATAAGACTTTTGGTGACGCGCATAGTCTGTTGCGTCATAGAAAATCCACAATTCTGTGGCGCACATGAGCTCCATGCGCCACAAAAGTTTTTTTGCTCCCCACGCAACTCCACTTCCGTGGATCGCCTTTTTTAGCACTGTAAAATAAAAAAAATAGATAGAAATTTCAAAAAATAAAATCATTCGAGGTGCCCATGTATTATGTCATCTAGTACCACTGAGAATTAACAAACATGAATTTCCAAAAAAATTTGCAAAATTGCGTTGAAAAATAATCAAACTGGATTCCTGGTTGCATACGAACTTGAAAAAAACCGCACAATATATCAAAATGATAAGGAGAAAATTCTACATCCGAATTCACCTAGGCTTGCCCGGTTAAACAATTTTTAAAATCGCCAAATTTAAAAAGAGTAAAAAGATAGGGCAAAGTCAAGATTTTTTCCTGCAAAAATAAAAAAAAATCGAATTTTTTTTATGTGGCGCACCAAGGCAAGGTGCGCCACAGAATTTCTAGTGCTGAAATTTGAATTTCGATGGCGTCCTCCTCCTCCTCCTTCACTTCTCCTTCTTCTCTTCTTCTCCTCCTTCTCCTCCTCCACTTCTCCTTCCTTCTCCCTTTTTCTCCCATCTTCCTTTTTCTCCCTTCTTCTCTTTCTCCTCCCTTCTTCTCCCTACTCCTCCTCCACCCACACCCGATGACCTCCTCCGTCTCCGGCGAGCACCTCCTCCTCCGGTGATCTACACCTACTCCGGCGAGCACCTCCTCCTCTAGCGACCTCTTCCTCCGGCGACCACCACCACCACCTCCTCCTCCTCCTCCTCCTCCGGCGACCACCACCACCACCTCCACCTCCACCTCCACCTCCACCAATAGCATCCAACCGGCCTCCTCTCCCTCCTCCTCCTCCTCCTCCACCCACCGAACCACCCACCTTCGGCTGGAAAATTTCAAAAAAACAAATCCCGGTGAAATTCTGGCGGACCCAGATCTAGATCTAGATCTGGGCCACCATTTTTTTGAAATAATTTTTTTTGTGGCGCACCACCGCTCGGTGCGCCACAGAAAGTTTTCCGTGGCGCACGCCCACCCGGTGCGCCACATAAATAAGAATTTTTGTGGCACATGGGTCCGTGCTCCAAAGAATTCTTATTTTTGCGGCGAGAATTTTATGGCGCACGCCCATGCGCCACGGAATGTGGTTTTTGGTGCGCCACTAATGAGCCTTTTTCTACTAGGGCTACATGCAAGCTATGCACATCATTTATGTTTTTAGCCACATCATTTATTTTTAGCAGTCATCCTGCTATACACTTACACAATTAAATCATTCGAAATTTTTAGTTTGGTCCTTAATCATTTCAGTCAACCAATCAAATTTTATGCCAAGTGTTTGCAATTGTTAAAAATAATGTAGCTTCTATTAGAGGAAGTGTGCTCTTCTATATGTACTTCTAAGACATTTCTAAAAACTTTATGCGGAAATGTGCACCTTCCAGGACTTCAACTAATTTCATGTAACATCAAGCAGGTACATTTTAAACATTAAAGAACTTTAATTAGTCAAATACATAACCATCGATGTAGCTTAAATTCACCTTCTCACGAACTGTGACCAATCAAATATTACATGTTTCTACAGACAGCAAAGTTTTTAAAGAGATTCCTGGGTATCCATATAATATTATAAGAAACCTTGAACGTGTACGAAGTTAATAACATCTCAAGAAGATCCAAACTCCTGAAACATGCAACATGAAGTGTAGACAATAAAATAAAATCCCCCCAAATTTAGGGCATCTGAGAAGGTGGAATCAGTAGCCATTTGGGTCTATAAGATTATTATAGTACGTTTAGGTATAACAAGCCATAAAACGGATATATTAACATGACTCTAAAGAAGAAATTAATAGTAAGTATGGTTTCATAGAAATGTAATGATGCCTAGAATTGCGAGCAATGCACACATTTAAAATTTCCTGAATTTTATAATTCTTATTTAACCCATTGTATAAGGTATTTTACATTAAGATTTTGCAATGTTGTACTACATCCAAAAAATGCAGAAGTTTTTAGAATTTTAAAACAGTTTTTTTATTGCTAGTGATCTGTGTCTGGAGAGTTGTAAAAGTCGATATTTGTATTTGGTTCGTCTTCTACCTATAAAAGAAAAAAAAGCGTGCTTTCTCGCGTGTTCCAGAAAAAAAAAAAAGCTACATGTAGCTGGAGCTAACATTTGGTCTTTTGGCTGCATTAGCAAGCAGCAGGTAGACCACTTCGGAAAAATGTACTCCAAGTATATTGTGATGAGTACAAAACATACTAGCGAGCACGGAGCACCACTACACCAAGTATATTGTGTTTCACGTCGTGACGCGAGTGTTTTTTAACTGGTCGTCATACAATGCTGCTGCCTGAAGTTATTGGGATTTATGGACCTGCGGACCACTCTCGTTCCAGGGGGTTCCTGGACGAGATTTCGGCTAAGATTATCTCATGTCCTCTTCCGATCCTCATGGGGGGTGATTTTAACCTTATCAGGGCTGCTGAAGATAAAAACAACTCCAATCTTAACTGGCCTCTGATAGATCTCTTTAACAACAGCTTTGCCACCTGGGCTCTGAGAGAAATCCCGCGCACGGGTGCACGGTTCACTTGGTCCAATCATCAGCTCAACCCAGTTCGTTCAGCTCTTGACCGTGTGTTTGTGTCTGCTTCTTTCGAAGCCATCTTCCCGCTCTGCTCTCTGGCCGCTGAGACAAGCTTGGGATCTGATCATACTCCGCTCGTCTTCGACACTGGGGAAGGCTTCCCTTTGCGCACCAACAGATTCTTTTTCGAGACCAGCTGGTTCGAGCGCCAGGACTTTGTACCGATGGTGCAGCAAAAATGGGAATTTTTGCTGACCAAGGTAGGTGGCCGCGACATTATCGACTGGTGGAACTTCATGTCCGCGGGGCTTCGTCAATTTTTGCGGGGCTGGAATCAGAACCTGAGCAGAGATACCAAGGCTGAAAAATCTGCGTTGCTCAGTCAGATTGCGCATCTAGACGTGCTGGCTGACACCTCCGGTCTTGACGAGGAGGCCTGGGCCTCAAGATACCATCTCGAGGAGCAGTTGCTTCATTTGTACCGCATGGAGGAAGAGCACTGGCGGCAGCGGGGCAGAGTCAGGTGGGCTCTGCAAGGTGACGTGAACACGACATACTTCCATGCTGTCGCCAATGGCCGTCGTAGGAAATGCCATATCGCTAAGCTCAGCTCCGACAGCGGTATCATCACGGACCCTAAACTGATCCAACAGCACACTTACGAGTTCTACAGAAACCTCCTTGGTGCTTCGGCTCCTCGGGTGTGTGGTCTGGCGCCCTCCTCCTAGGGCGAGGAGGCCCGTGTCTCAGACGAGGAAAACGTTGGGTTAGCGCGTACCTTCTCTGAAGACGAGCTAGAGGCCATTGTTAAGGATATGAAGACAGACACCGCCCCGGGACCTGACGGTCTCCCCGTCGCTTTCTTCAAGCGCTTCTGGGCATTGGTCAAGCATGGCGTTCTGCACATCCTCAATGACTTCGTGCTGGGGCGCGTCGACATTGCTAGGCTCAACTTTGGCATTCTCTCTCTCATCCCAAAAGTGCCTGGGGCAGATCAAATCACACAGTATAGGCCGATTGCCTTGATCAACGTTATTTTCAAAATAATCTCCAAAGCCTACGCCTCCAAACTTGACCCAGTGGCCCATCGGATTATTTCCCCGAATCAAACAGCGTTTATCAAGGGCAGAAACATCCTGGATGGTCCGCTTGCACTCATGGAAATTATCCACGACATCCGGGTGAGGAAGCACAACGGGGTGCTCCTCAAGCTGGACTTTGAGAAGGCCTATGACAGAGTGAATTGGGACTTCCTGGGGGAAGTCCTACGTTGCAAAGGTTTCGACGCTGGGTACATTCACAGGATTCTTCAGCTAGTCTCTGGGGGGCAAACTGCTATTTCCATCAACGGTGATGTGGGTCCGTTTTTTCGGAATAAGAGAGGGGTTCGACAGGGAGACCCCCTCTCACCGCTGCTCTTCAATTTCATCGGAGAAGCTCTTTCTGTCATTCTTTCCGCCGCGGCTTCGGCTGGACACATTCACGGGCTAGTCCCCCACCTGCTTCCGGGAGGCATCACACACCTTCAATACGCCGATGACACGCTCATCCTCATCCAGGGGTCGGATGAGGACATTGCGAATTTGAAATTCCTTCTGATGTGTTTCGAGGACATGTCGGGTCTAAAGATCAATTACCACAAGAGTGAGGTGTTTGTGCTGGGACAGCGTAGCACTGCGAGAGTGGATATCGCCAACAAGCTGAACTGTAAGCTCGGGAGTTTTCCCTTTATCTACCTTGGCCTCCCAATCTCAGATCGGAAACTATCGCTCGAGCAATGGCTCTTCCTGGTTCGGAAGCTTGCTGCCAAATTAGAGCCTTGGGTGGGCAAATTGATGTCATCAGGGGGACGACTCATCCTTTCTAACTCCTGCCTGGATAACCTCCCAATCTACGCGATGGGCCTTTTCCTCCTGCATGACGGGATCCATGCGAGGTTCGACTCCCACCACTCCAAATTTTTCTGGGAAGGGGCAGGCCCAAAGAGGAAATACCATCTTGTCAATTGGCCAACGATTTGCCGCCCCAAAGAGTTTGGGGGTCTAGGACTTCTCAACACAAAGAAAATGAACTTGGCCTTACTCCTGAAGTGGATATGGCGTTTATACCATGAAGAAGACACGATATGGGCTCGTATCATGCAGGCCAAATACCCAGACGCCTCGGATATCTTTTCGGGCTCGGTCGGGGTGGCTCCCCGTTCTGGAAAAGTCTACATAAGATTAAACACCTTTTCAAGGTCGGAGCTAAACACGAGGTGAGGAACGGGAGGCGCACTAGCTTCTGGAAGGACTGGTGGATTGGGAGGGGTCCCATCATGCAGTCCTTTCCGCGGCTCTTCGCCATATGTGATGACCAAGACATTTCAGTTGCGGAAGCTCTAAACCTCGACTCCCTCCAAGTCCGTTTCCGTCGTTCGCTTGATCAGGAAAGCTTGCAGCTTTGGGATGAGCTGCAAGACTTGGTTAGTCAGGTGCCCCTTGCTGATGGCCTGGATAAGGTTACTTGGCACCTTGAGCAGAATGGTTCCTTCTCGGTCAAATCTATGTACGCCCAACTCTCCCAGGGCACGACTATTGCTCATCACAATGACATGTGGAAATCAAAAGTACCGCTTAAAATCAAGATCTTCTCCTGGCAGCTGGCGCTGGACAAGTTGCCCTCGGGTCAGCAGATTGTGACTAGACACGGCCCTTCCAATGGCCTCTGTGCCCTTTGTGGCGCACCGGAGGATGCAAGCCACATTTTCTTCGCTTGTTCCCTTGCTATTTTTGCTTGGTCAGTGCTACGCCAGCTGCTGGGATGCAACTGGTGCCCGGCAAACTTCGCACAATTCCATGCTATCCTTTCTGGTTTCTCTGGATATGCTAGGAAGCTGTTGTGGGTGCTCTTCCTGGCGCAATCCTGGGCCCTTTGGAACACGCAAAATAAGCTTGCGATTGAAAAGAAAGTTATCTCTAACCCAGCTGACATCATTTACAAAATTATTATTCTTTTGCAGCTGTGGAGCCTAAAGTTCAAAGCAAGAGAAAAGGAGGGGCTAAACTGGATGGCACAAGAGCTAAGGGAGCTGTGCGTGCACTTGAAGCCCCCGGCGACGTGAAGAAGTAGCCTCTCCTGCTGCGGCACTTGGGCGTGGGTTGATTCACTAGTTCTACCTGTAGTTCGCTGTGTCTGTCGCTATGTTGGACTTCCTGGTCGTGTCTATGTGGCTAAGCTGTAATGCCCAGCAGTGTGTAATCCTAACTGACTACCGTGTGGCTTTATTAAGTTAAAGTCGGGCTTATCTGCCTGTTTTCTAAAAAAAATGCTGCTGCCTGCTGGTCACTGCTTCATGCTTTGCTCCTGCGACCTGCGAGTCGGTCGCGTGTGGACCTAGGATACATGCCACATGTGGATGCGTTGAGTTGGGCTGAGAGGAGGACCGATGGATCGATGGGGGAAAAACATATAAGTCCTGATCTATAAGATCAGAGGAGGGCTGATGGAAAGAGACGAGAGGATGATCCAACTGTTAGTATGTTCTAAACAAATTTTCTGAACCAGGCAGCTCCCTTTCGCTAGATGTCCTAGTCCATTTAACAAATGCTTGATCGAGGAGCTAGCATACATGACCGCCTACGGGGATAAATGGGTTGCTAATTAAAGTGCTACCTTGCTCTTCCCAAGGTAATGCAACCATGGCCAGGGTACTGAGTCCCACAGTCTTGCACGAGAAATTTTATATGCCAGCTCGTGAAAGTCACTTACCCACAAATACTTCCTTTCTGGTGCCTCCTATCCCTACGTGACCTACCAACGTGCATTCATTTATCAATTCTATGACATATCATGTATTTGAGTTATTATTGTCACCCATTTTGTTAAAAAAAAGAGTTATTGTCACCCATTTTACTGCATGAAACTGTCCAAGGAAAGAAATGGGTGGGTGTGAGAGTTTTTGGCGAGTCAATCAATAAACAATAGAGCTTGCTGCATGTCAATGCTGAACATTGTGTAGTATATATATAGGGGAAGAGACGCCTACCTCAAAGTGTAGTTTTTAACTGTCTTCATTACATTAAACAAAAGTAGGGTCATAATACCAGTAAGTTACAACCCATAAAGAAAACAAAAGGGATGATATAAACAAGGAAGTAACAAACAACCATGACCGAGTAAGAAGTTTTTTCCTTTTTAGATGAGTACGAAGTTGATAAGATCTCAAGGAGAGCCGAAAGCCCTAAACATGTAACATCAAGAACAGTATGATAACATCGCCTTGAATTTAGGGCCTCCTCAAAGATAGAATTAGTGTAGAGTTTTGTGTACATACATGGAAAATTTAGGGGGCCTCCTCAAAGGTACTTGTTGTATAGCAATTGTTGCCACACACCATCCTCCGTAAGAAGTTTAAGCAATCATTTGCTGAGTAAACACTTATACTTTAGCTCGAGAACCTCAATACCCAACGCCCCTTGATCTTTTGAGCGACATAACATACTCCACTTCGATAAACGATTTTTTTATTTTCGTCCGATTGCCAAAAGAAATTAGACCGAAAGAAATCAAGTCTCTTCCTAACCCCTTTCAAAATTTTCAAAAAAGAAAGCATGAACATCGGCATACTTGTGAGAGTAGAATTGATAAGAATAAGTCTATCACCGTATGAGAGTAATTTACTTCACCAACAACCAAGTTTAGAAATAAATCAACTCTCAACAGGATTCCATTCCGCATTTCAAAGGGTCCTATAATGGACATGTATCTCAAGATACCTAATCGGTAAAACACCAGACTCACAACCCATCATTTGCATATATTGTTGCTCCATGTCCTTTGCTTTACCGAAACAGAAAAGTCCACTCTTGTAAAAGTTTATTTTTAGCCTGATAATTGCTGAAAAATACAGAGGATCAGTTTCATATTAACCGTCTTTGCCATATCATGTTCCATAAACATGATAGTGTCATTGGCATATTGTAAAATGGATAAACCTCCATCAGCCAAAGCCAAATGTGAGAGAATACATCCAACTTCCCCTTCCTCTTTCGCACGGTTTATAATAATGGCCAACATGTCCACTATAATATTGACATAATTGGAAATTATGGTTAACCCGGATTCCCAAGATATCATCGTTAACCTGAATTCCCATGCTACCCCTTCTACATATTGCTTAATCCGATCACACCATACAGTATCGAACCCCTTCAGACGCAAAACTTACTGCAAAAAGGGCCACTTAACTGTACCTGGTCGTATGCCTTCTAAAAATCAATTTTGAAAAGCACATCATCAATTTTCTTCCTATGCATCTCATGAATAGTCTCATGAAGCACCACTACGCCCTCGAGAATATGTCTTCCTGGCATAAACTCCGTCTGGGTGGGTCTGACCATCTTATGAGCCACGTCAGATATACGATTAGTTGTCACTTTAGTAAAAATCTTGAAACTAACATTTAGTACACAAATAGGTCTATATTGTTGAATCTGGACCGCATTTTCTTTTTTTTGGAGAGTAGAGTAATAACTCCAAAATTCAATTTGTACAACGAAAGTGTCCCGTTTTGAAAGCAAGCAAACAGAGCCATAAGATCAATTTTAATGACTTACCAGAATTGTTGATAAAACTTTGCTAGGAAACCATCAGGCCCTGGAGCTTTATTATGCTCCATTTGAGCAATGGCTTCGTGCATTTCTCCAACGAGTAGTCAGCCGTCAAAATATTGTTCTCCTCGTTAGATATTTGAGGAATATCCTGGATTTGGTCCTCGATCATAGAGAAAGTGTTCCTCACAGGAGCACCAAACAACTTCTTACAGTATTCAGTAATATAGACTTTGAGGTTTTCTTCCCCGACAATAGTACCCTCATCTTGTTCGAACTGAATTTTTTTCTTTTTGCGATGCTTTCCATTAGCAATAAGATTTTAATATTTTGTATTATTTTCACCTTCCTAGACATTCTTAACGTTAGCTCTCTGAGCCCACTTGGTCTCTTCATCTCGTCTAAGTTTATTTAATTTTTCATTAGTCAACTTAAGCTTATTCCTCTCAGCTGAGGATAGAGGGATAGTTTTAGCCTTAATATCCAGGTCGTCAATAATACATAACAAACAATGTTTTTCCTTCTTATATCTCCACTAATATTTTTAGCTCAGCCTCTCAAGAAACATCGCAAATGACATATTTTTTCCGCCAGGTATGGATAGGTGTGCTCCAAGGAGGAACTACATCCCATTTGGCTGCCACCATTTCATAGAAGCAACTCGAAAGAAATTTTTGCCTTATTACCAATATTCTGCCGAAGGAACATGCCGCATCTCGCATGGGATGCGTGAGTTGGCTGAGAGTCTGGTGGAAATATACCATAGAACATTGAGATGGACCAAGCCTTCTAATTGTTGGGAGCCATATAACAGAATTCATTCTGTTTTACACCAAACTATTAAATGTTCCATCTGCTAGTATTTTGCTACTAACGAATGTGAATCGCTAGTTTCTAGTTTCAGCGAGGGAGCCTATGGTGGTATTCTGCATGTTCTCTATAGCTGGCTTAACAACTGAAAACTTTGTGCTGGACGGGCGTATGGCTAAACCTCAAATATGTATTCGATGGCACCAGCTGCTGATCGAGACCCTGTGCTACCGCGACCTTCTATGTGTTTGAATATTCTATAGCCTGGCTCTAACCTGAGTTACCAACCTATGGGTGATTGATATTTCTGGAATAGATCAGCAATTAGAAGTTAAAACAGAACATGAAGGTGATCCACTCTCATTAGGAGGCGGAAGCGTGATGTTGTCGTGAGTGGCACATAGGATTGTGCATGATAACCAAACCGTATTCTCCTCGGGCCATCACAATGTTGCCAGATAGTGTGGCGGATCCGATATTGGTTATTGGCACCGGTGCTGCAAGTTATATAATGGTGATTGATGACCCACAAGTATAGGGGATCGCAACAGTCTTCGAGGGAAGTATTACCCAATTTATTGATTCGACACAAGGGGAGACAAAGAACACTTGAAAGGCTTAACAGCGGAGTTGTCAATTCAGCTGCACTGGAAACGGACTTGCTCGCAAGAGTTTATCGAGAGTAACAGCTTTATAGCAGTAGCGATAGTGAAATAACGAAGAGCAGAGTAACAAAGACAAGCAGTAGTGATTTTAGTAAACGAGCAGGATTAAAATACTGTAGGCACGGGGACGGATGACGGGCGTTGCATGGATGAGAGAAACTCATGTAACAATCATAGCGAGGCATTTGCGAGATAATAATAAAACGGTATCCAAGTACTAATCAATCAATAGGCATGTGTTCCAATTATAGTCGTGCGTGCTCGCAATGAGAAACTTGCACAACATCTTTTGTCCTACCAGCCGGTGGCAGCCGGGCCTCAAGGGAAACTACTCGGATATTAAGGTACTCCTTTTAATAGAGTACCGGAGCAAAGCATTAACACTCCGTGAACACATGTGATCCTCACATCGCTACCATTCCCTCCGGTTGTCCCGATTTCGTCACTTCGGGGCCATTGGTTCCGGACGAGCGACATGTGTATACAACTTGCGGGTAAGATCATAAACAACGAATATCTTCATGAATCAATAACATGTTCAGATCTGAGATCATGGCACTCGGGCCCTAGTGACAAGCATTAAGCATAACAAGTTGCAACAATATCATAAAAGTACCATCTACGGACACTAGGCACTATGCCCTAACAATCTTATGCTATTACATGACCAATCTCATCCAATCCCTACCATCCCCTTCGGCCTACAGCGGGGGAATTACTCACACATGGATGGGGGAAACATGGCTGGTTGATGTAGAGGCGTTGGCGGTGATGGCGGTGATGATCTCCTCCAATTCCCCGTCCCGGCGGAGTGCCAGAACGGAGACTTCTGGCTCCCGAGACGGAGTTTCGCGATGTGGCGGCGTTTTGGAGGGTTTCTGGCGACTTCGACTTCTCTCCGTGCGTTTTTAGGTCGAGGCGAATAAGTAGTCCGAAGGAGGGCGTCGGAGGCCAGCCGAGGGGGCCACACCACATGGCCGCACGGGCCCTCCCTGGGCCGCGCCGCCATATGGTGTGGGGCCCTCGGGCCTCCACCTTACTTGTCCTTCTGGCTCCGCCAGTATTCTGGGAAAATAGGCCCTTTCGTCAAAATCCCGAGGTTTTTCCTGAAAGTTGGATTTCTGCACGTAAACGAGACACCGTAACGGTTCTGCTGAAAACAGCGTTAGTCCGTGTTAGTTGCATCCAAAATACACAAATTAGAGGCAAAACAATAGCAAAAGTGTTCGGGAAAGTAGATACGTTTTGGACGTATCAACTCCCCCAAGCTTAGCTTATTGCTTGTCCTCAAGCAATTCGGTTAAGAACCGAGCGATAAAAGAACTTTCACGAACACATTTGCTCATATGATGTATATATTCTCATGATATGGCTAATACTTAAGCGAGTTCATAATAAGATACATGCGAGTAAGATCATCTAACAGCTATGTCAATCATGAAGAGGTACCAACAATTAATAATAAGCATCATGAATCATGTATATAAGAAGGATTGCAATGTTCATAAGAGAGTATGATAAAGTGGTATCTCGCTTGCCTGTATTTGATTGGCAAAACATAAATGCCCGAGCACCTCTCGGAGTTCATAGAAAGACTAGAAGTACTGATTGTCAAAGATAAAAGCATCAAAGTTATACCACAATCAATCATATTTTGAGAAAAGCATATTATACTAAGAATGACAGGTTGTGCTCTCAAGAAAGTGCTCAAAGAAATAATGGAGACACAACATAAAAGTAAAAGATTGACCCTTCGCGAGGGAAGCAGGGATTAGCATGCGCTAGAGCTTTTCATTTGTAAAGCAGGAGTAAAATTATTTTGAGAGGTGTTTGTTGTTGTCAACGAATGGTAATGGGTACACCAACTACCTCGCCAACCGGACTTTCAAGAGCGGCTCCCATGAATTATTTGCATGTTTATGTGGCACTCCTTCCAACATTTCTTACACAAACCATGGCTAACCGAATCCTCGGGTGCCTGCCAACAATCACATACCATGAAGGAGCGCCTTTTTAGTTTAGTTTTATTATGATGATGACACTCCCCCCAACCTTTGCTTACACAAGCCATGGCTAACCGAATCCTTCGGGTGCCGTCCAACAATCACAAACCATGGAGGAGTGTCTATTTAAGTTAATTAATTCGGGATCGGGAATCCCATTGCCAGCTCTTTTTGCAAAATTATTGGATAAGCGGATGTGCCACTATTCCATATGAGAGTCCGTCAAAAGTAAATGACAAGGTTGAAAGCTAAACACCACATACTTCCTCATGAGCTATGAAACATTAACACAAATTAAGAAGCATTTTGAAGATTTTAAAGGTAGCGCATGAGAATTTACTTGGAATGGTTTGAAATGCCATGCATAGGTATTTATGGTGGACACTCTGGAATAACTTGGTTTTCATGTGTTTGGAGGCACGAGCAGCGTTCCCGCTCAGTACAAGTGAAGGCTAGCAAAAAGAATAGGGAGCGACAAATCAAGAGAGCAAGAATCGTCATAATCATGCTTGCGGCAAAATAAATTAATCGAGGCATAAAAGTGATACAAGAACTCTGAAGCAATGTAAATCATTGAGGCTTAATTGACTTTTGTTCAGTCATATGCATGCGTGAGCATGTGCCAAGTCGATATAAATGAATTATTCAGAGGAGGATACCACAATGCCATACTTACTTATGAATAAAACAATGCAAGCAAACATCCATGACATGCTACTCATATTAATAAATTGGAGCTAAACATGAGAGATCATGAACTACTAAACTTTCTTAAATGACATATACCTCACATAAACCAACTAAGCATGCTCACATGGATGAGTATATGTACAAAAATAAAAACAAATAGAGTTCATACCAGCCTCTCACCACAATCAGATTGTCGTAGATCGTCATTATTGCCTTTTCACTTGTATAGCTTGGATAATATGAAATGAAAACCACGCTCCAGCCACTGAAGACCATTGAACTCATAATGAACTTTACAAACCAAAGAAGAACAGTAAATATTTTTGGTGTTTTCGAATTTGAGAATAAGAACAAAAGAAAACAAGCAAACAAAGCAAAATCTTTTTGGGTTTTCTTATAGCAAACTAGCAATAGCAAATAAAGCGGAACAAATGCAAGAAACCAAGATAAACAAATGATGAAGAGAAACAACAGAAATATTTTTGGTCTTTTTGTGTTTTAGGAAAGAAACAAAGTGGAAACAAGAAATAGCAAACTAAAAGAAACACAGAAAAGCGAGATGGCAGAAATCTGCCAAAACCTGACAGCAGTACAGAAATCGATTTTTACAAAAATCTTACATTGCTCAGTTCAAAAAGTGTTCAACTAATGAAAGTTAGATAACAACCTGGGGAACATGCACAAAAATTGGCTTCGCAAAATAACGTTCTGGCTGTGCGCACGAATTTTTACGGTAACAGCCCAGAATCTGTTTTCAGGCAGCACTTCCCCAAATATCATCTTCCTCTCATTAGAAAACCACTCAAAGAGACTAAACAAGTATATACAAGTATCCAGCAATCATAATATGCAAAGAATGAGTGATGCCGGTATACCTCCCCCCAAGCTTAGGCTTTTGGCCTAAGTGGAGTTCAACCCCATCGAGACCATGAGGTAGTGTCTCCGTGGTACGACGAAGATGGATCATATTTCGGGTATGTGCTAGAAGAAGCACCCGGATACGTGATGGTGTAATCGTAGGAGGGCTCGGCGTCCTCGGAGTCATGCTGCTGATGGAAATCTTGTATCTTCATATGTTCATCCACCTCCTCCTTAGTGCGCGACCATGGTTGTCTGTCAATATCGAACAAACCTGGCTGGGGAAGAGGGATTTCTTTCTCATCCCCGTCAGCAAACAACATTCTATAGGCCATATTATCTAAAGTAGACTCGGTGGTAACAAATTGATGGCTTTTCATAGCAATGATATCAAGCCTCCTAGGGGTTAATGGCAAATCATTAGGATCAATAGGAAGCTCTAAATGTGTTAAAATGCGCAAGTGCAATAGTTCCTCCAAAAATAGGCCCCTTGGTAGACAAGCGGCGAGCAATAAGAGAACCAAGATGATAAGATGTCCGTCCAAGTAAGTGCAATATTCAAGAAAGCAAGATGGTAACTAGAAATATTGCTAGTGTTCTCCCTACCAAGTATGCTAGTGGCAACGTAATATGCAAAATATTTAATGGCGGGGAGTTGAATGTTCCTTATCTTGCCCCGCTGAATGGTGCGACAGTCATCATTGGTGATCCCTCGATAGAGCTCCAACAAGTCCCGAGGGTTGTTATCGATCCTCCTTGCTGTACCTACAGTGGGCAATATCCAATGCACGACAAAATTCTTCCAATTCCATAGTAACAGGAGTACCATAGATCTTGAATGCAACTCGTCGGATTATATTCCGTGTTTTGGAACTTGAAGCTCTCGACAAAAATTTTGGTGAGCATGTAGTATTGCTCCCTTTCATCTCCAACGTAGGTGGTTAAGCCCGCCCTGTTGACAAGGGTGAAGAAATCATCCAATATCCTTGCATTTGTCAGAAAATCATAACATGGGAAGGATGAGGCATTAGGAGCCCCATTGTCCTCTTCGGGCGCGAAGCTAGGCGCGATGATGTCCTCATTGTACGACCGCCTAATTTGGGTGGCGGTCCTAGAAGGCCTCCCGGTGCTGGTTGTTCCTTTCTTGAACAATTCTCCAAATTTAAACTTCTTCATTTTCTGAAATTTTCAACAAACAATATAAAACTTGATTTGGTGACATATAATTGAGGGGAACTACTATAGGAACTTGCTAGAGTACTAATCATGCATCAAAACTGATTTCTACCACTTAGAACAAGCATGCAAGCTCACTAAACATGTTACCTACAGCAGCAAAATATTCAAGATATACTCAACCAAACAAAATTCTATTTGGATAATCGAAGGAGTCACATACCGGAGAGCAAATGTGCCAAATTTCAAACAGAAATCTGGGCTGAGCAAAGAGATCGAAAAATCCTGAGCTCTTGAGCAAAAACGCGAGTGAGAGAAAGTTGGTTCGAGTTTTTTCGGGAGAGAGAAGATGCTGGGAGAAAGAGATGAGATAGTGGGGCAAGGAGGGGCCCACACCACATGGTGGCGCGCCCACCTCCTTGGCCGCGCCGGCCAGTGGTGTGGCACCCTGTGGTGCCCCACAGGTCATCCTCTCGGTGCTCCCAGTGCCTCGTCGAAAAATAGGACCAACGGTGTAATTTTCGCGAATTTTTGAAAACTTTGAAAAATGCACATTTTCTGGGTATTAAGTTTATTATTACTGGCCAGGAAAATTTTTGAAATCTCAAATCAACTAAGAAATTTTGCAAATTAAAAATGCTACAGCAACTAAAGCAAGTGGAGGAAGAAAGAAATGTTGTTTACCTCCTCTATGCATATAAAATGTATTTGTTAACAAGGTTGATCAAGTCTTGCCACCAAATAAATTTTACATAGCATATGAAGAAATAAACCTCAAATCAATCATGTTACCTTGAATTGTATTGATATGGATCCAATCACAAGAGTTTGATATTCTTCTTTAGGCTCATATATAGGACAATCGATGGTTCCCACTTTGATAGTTCTCACATTAGAAATAGTATTAACTCCGCACGCTTTCTCAATCCTCTTGGGGAAATAGACGGTGTGTTCCTTATCATCAACATTGAAAGTAACCTTTCCTTTATTGCAATCAATAACAGCCCCTGCGGTGTTAAGAAAAGGTCTCCCAAGAATAATAGACATATTATCGTCTTCGTGCATTTCCAACACAACAAAATCAGCTTAATATCAAGCGATTATTAGTAACTTGAACAGGAACATCCTCACATATACCAACAGGAATAGCAGTAGATTTATCAGCCATTTGCAAAGATATATCAGTAGGTATCAACTTATCTAAGTAAAGTCTCTTATAAAGAGAAAAAGGCATAACACTAACACCGGCGCCCAAATCACATAGAGCAGATTTAACATAGTTATTCTTAATAGAACAAGGAATGGTAGGTATACCTGGGTCGCCCAACTTTTTTGGAACTTTGCCATTGAAAGAGTAATTAGCAAGCATAGTGGAAATTTCCTCATTGGGGATTTTCCTTTTGTTAGTAACAATGTCTTTCATATACTTTGAATAAGGAGGCAATTTAATAGCATCGATCAAAGGGATTTGCAAGAATAAAGGTTTCATCCAATCACAAAATTTATTATAGTGTTCTTCTTCCTTTGATTTTAGTTTCTTAGCAGGAAAAGGCATTGGCTTTTGCACCCAAGGTTCTCTTTCATTACCATGTTTCTCAGTAATAAAATCTTCTTTAGTATACTTTTTATTTTTAGCATGCTTTTCAGGTTCTTTTTCAACCTCTTCTTTATCGGAGTATCATTCTTATCATTATCTTTATCATGTTCATTACCACTTTCGGTTCAAGCATCGAAATAGAAATACTATTAGGATCATTAGCAGGTTCAGAGGATTCTACAACATTTTTATGTTTCTTCTTCTTTTTCTTAGATGGAGCTCTAGGTTCAATGCGTTGAGAATCTTGTTCAATTCTTTTGGGATGCCCTTCAGGATATAGATGATCCTGGGTAGAGACACCACCTCTAGTTGTTACTTCATAAGCATGTTTTTCTTTAGCATTATTTCCTAACAAGTCATTTTGCACTGTAGTGAGCTGATCAATTTGAGTTTGAACCATATGAAAATGTTTAACAAGCATCTTAACATCATTGGAGGTTCTCTCCACAATATCATGCAATTCACTAATAGCTTGAGAATTTTCCATTAAATGATTCTCTACTCTCATATTAAAATTTTCTTGCTTAACAATATAATTATCAAACTCATCTAAGCATTGCGCAGGAGGTTTTGAATACGGAATATCTTTCCTAGTAAAGCGTTGAAGGGAATTTACCTCAATCATGGATGAAGGGGGAATTATCTCACATATATCTTCTATTGGAGGTAGATTCTTCACATCTTCGATTTAATACCTTTCTCCTTGAGAGACTTCTTGGCTTCCCTCATATCTTCATCATTCAATTTAATTAAACCCCTCTTCTTCACTATTGGCGTTGGAGTTGGTTCAGGCGTAGTCCAATCATCATAATTCCGGCCTATTTTAGCCAATAATTCTTCAGCTTCAGTCCGGAGTTCTTTTCCCGAAAACACAACCAGCACAACTATCCAGGTATGCCCTAGACTCAATGGTTAGTCCACTATAAAATATATCAAGTAAATCATGCTTTTCTAAATCATGGTCGAGCAGAGCTCTAATAAGAGAGCAAAATCTCGCCCAAGCCTCGAGCAATTTCTCTTCATCTCCCCGATCAAAATTATAAACTCTCTCGCAAAGCAACATGTTGAGCACTAGCAGAAAGTATTTCCGAAAGAAAACAGCAAGCAATTCTTTTGGACTTTTAATAGAACTAGGTGGCAAACTATTATACCAAGTTTTAGCGTCATCCTTTAATGAGAATGGAAAAAATTTAGCAACAAAGTAAGTACGCTTCTTAACATCATCAGAAAACAAGCTACTCAAAGTGGATAACTCAGTCATGTGTTCAACATCACTTTCTTTTTCAGTACCACAAAAAGGTGTTTTCTCAACAATAGCTATATGAGATAGATCAAGAGAAAAATCATAATCTTTATCCCTAATGTTTATAGGAGATGTGGCAAATTTAGGATCAGGAGACAGTTTATATCTAACAGGTATGTTACGCAAGCAACTTTTTAATTTTTCTTGCATCGGTAGTAGCATGGCATTTTTCAATAAAATCATCATCAAGTTCCACATAATCTTCATCAAGATCATCACTAGAGTATTCAAGTTCAGGTGAATTAACGAGTGTAGTAGCATCAGGAGTTTCAGTATTTTCTATTTGTCTAGATCTAGCAATTGAAGCATCTAGAAAAGTTCCCAATGAACCACTATCATCAAGCACAGCAGAAATATTATCAATATTATGAGAGTTTTCAGATTCAGCAGAAGTACCAGCATTTGAAGCATGTGGCGGTGAAACAAGTTTATCAATCACAGATGGTGAATCAAGAGCAGCGGAGGTACTCAGAGTTGTACCTTTTCTTGTAGTGGATGGTAATATGGCGACCTTAGTATCGCGAGTTTTACCCATGATGGAGAATTTGCAGCGAACAATATTAATCCAAGTGAACTTCCAAATAAAGCTATGCTCCCCGACAACGGCGCCAGAAAATAGTCTTGATGACCCACAAGTATAGGGGATCGCAACAGTCTTCGAGGGAAGTATTACCCAATTTATTGATTCGACACAAGGGGAGACAAAGAACACTTGAAAGCCTTAACGGCGGAGTTGTCAATTCAGCTGCACACTGGAAACAGACTTGCTCGCAAGAGTTTATCGAGTAGTAACAGTTTTATAGCAATAGCAGTAGTGAAATAACGACGACAGAGTAACAAAGACAGACAAGTAGTGATTTTAGTAAACAAGCAGGATTAAAATACTGTAGGCACGGGGACGGATGACGGGCGTTGCATGGATGAGAGAAACTCATGTAACAATCATAGCGGGGCATTTGCGGATAATAATAAAACGGTATCCAAGTACTAATCAATCAATAGGCATGTGTTCCAATTATAGTCGTACGTGCTCGCAATGAGAAACTTGCACAACATCTTTTGTCCTACCAGCCGGTGGCAGCCGGGCCTCAAGGGAAACTACTGGATATTAAGGTACTCCTTTTAATAGAGTACCGGAGCAAAGCATTAACACTCCGTGAACACATGTGATCCTCACATCGCTACCATTCCCTCCGGTTGTCCCGATTTCTGTCACTTCGGGGCCATTGGTTCCGGACAGCGACATTGTTGGAGATATGCCCAAGAGGCAATAATAAAATAGTTATTATAATATATCTTTGCGTTTATGATAATGTTTGCATACCATGCTATAATTGTATTAACCGAAACATTGATACATGTGTGTTATGTAAACAACAAGGAGTCCCTAGTAAGCCTCTTTTATAACTAGCTTGTTGATTAATGGATGATCATTGTTTCGTGATCATGAACATTGGATGTTATTAATAACAAGGTTATGTCATTAGGTGAATGATATAATGGACACACACCCAAATGAGCGTAGCATAAGATCAAGTCATTAAGTTCAATTTGCTATAAGCTTTCGATACATAGTTGCCTTAGTCCTTCGACCATGAGATCATGTAAATCACTTACACCGGAAGGGTACTTTGATTACATCAAACGTCATTGCGTAAATGGGTGACAATAAAGGTGGGATTAAGTATTTGGAAAGTGTGAGTTGAGGCATATGGATCAATAGTGGGATTTGTCCATCCCGATGACAGATAGATATACTCCGGGCCCTCTCGGTGGGATGTCATCTGATTAGCTTGCAAGCATATGAATGGTTCATAAGAGATCACATACCACGGTACGAGTAAAGAGTACTTGTCGGTAACGAGGTTGAACAAGGTATGGAGATACCGATGATCGAACCTCGGACAAGTAAAATATCGCGTGACAAAGGGAATCGGCATCGTATGTAAATGGTTCAATCGATCACTAAGTCATCGTTGAATATGTGGGAGCCATTATGGATCTCCGGATCCCGCTATTGGTTATTGCTCGGAGAGGAGTCTCGACCATGTTCGCATAGTTCGCGAACCGTAGGGTGACGCGCTTAAGGTTCGATGTCGCATAAGTAGATATGGAATATGGTATGGAGACGAAGTTTGTTCGGAGTCTCGGATGGGATCCAGGACATCACGAGGAGGTCCGGAATGGTCCGGAGAATAAGATTCATATATGGGAAGTCATTTTCTGGGTTACCGGAAAAGTTCAGGATTTTTCGGTATTGTACCGGAGGTTCTAGAAGGTTCCGGAGCGTACCATAGTGGGGCCCACCTATCCCGGACGACCAACATGGACTCGGAGGGGTCGCATAGGCCCACATGGGCCATGCACACCAGCCCCCTAAGGCCCATGTGGCTGTACCAAGTGGATAAGATCAAATCCCTTGAAAATAGGGGCTTAACTTGGGGGGGAAGTTTCCCCCCTTGTTTTGGCCGACCCAAAGGCTTGGAGGGGGGGCCAAGGCAGCCCCCCCACACCTATATAAGAGGGAGGGAGGGCTGGGGCGCAGCACACCATCCCCCCAAGCCCTAGCCGCCCCTCTCTCCCTCCTCCTTCTTCCTGCGCGGAGCTTGGCGAAGCCCTGCAGGAATTTCTCCTCCACCTCCACCACCACGCCGTCGTGCTGCTCGGGATTCCGAGGGGATCTACAACACCTCCGCTGCCCGCTGGAACGGGGAGAGGAAGGGCTTCATCGACACCGTACGCGCGACCGAGTACGGAAGTGCCGCCGGATTGCAGACTCGGGGATGATCGTCTACATCAACAATAAGATTCATATGGATCATCAAGGGTTAGTATCTTATCAATCTCGTTGCTTCGATCTTGTAGATTAGATCTTGGGTGTTCCATAGATTAGATCTTGGATTTATTCGTCTTGCGGTAGGAAAATTTTTGTTTTCTATGCTACGAACCCCATCAGTGGTATCAGAGCAATGTCTATGCATAGATCTCGTTGCACGAGTAGAACACAATGGTTTTGTGGGCGGTGATGCTTTTGTTGCTTTAGTTTGTGCACTTTGCTTCTTGCGGGATGGTGGGATGAAGCGGCCCGGGCTAACTTTACATGACCGCGTCTCATGAGACTTGCTCCACGCTTGACATGCAACTTGTATTGCATAAGTGGCTTTGCGGGTGTCTCGTCTCTCCCACCATAGTGAAGATTGTAATTTGCACTTCTATTGTCAACACTAGTATCACCGTTGTGGTTCATGTTCGTAGGTAGATTGGATCTTACTCGAAAACCCTAAACCACGTAAAATATGCAAACCAAATTAGAGGCGTCTAACTTGTTTTTGCGGTGGTTTGGTGATGTGATATGGCCATGATGTGATGATGATTATATTTGATGTATGAGATGTTCATTTTTGTATTATGGCAACCGGCAGGAGCCTAATGGTTGTCTTTAATTTTTGTTAAAGACCTGCGTGTCTATTCATCATGTAATAGCTTTATTTCAAGTAGTTGTCATAGTAGCTATAAGTGATGGACAACCATGAAGCGGCGCCACGGACCTTGGTGCAATGTTGGTGATGATGGAGATCATGATCATGTGCTTTGGAGATGGAGATCAAAAGCACAAGAAGAAAGGCCATATCATATCACATATTATGAATTGCATGTGATGTTAATCCTTTATGCATCTTATCTTGCTTAGATCGCGACGGTAGCATTATAAGATGATCCCTCACATTAATATCAAGATAATAAAGTGTTCTCCCCTCGTATGCACCGTTGCTACGGTTCGTCGTTTTGAAGCATCTCGTGATGATCGGATGTGATAGACTCTACGTTCACATACAACGGGTGTAAGCCATGTTTGCACACGCGGAATACTTGGGTTTGCTTGACGAGCCTAGCATGTACGGACATGGCCTCGGACAACGGAAACCGAAAGGTTGAACACGAGTCATATGGATGATATGATCAACATGTTGGTGTTCACCATTGAAGCTACATCATCTCACGTGATGATCGGTTTTGGTGTAGTGGATGTGGATCGTGTGCCACTTAACAACTATGAGGGATGTTGTATTAAGTGGGAGTTCATTAGTAATTAGATTAAAACATGAACTAATTATCATGAACATAGTCTGAATAGTATTTTGAATTAAATTTGTAGAATTGGCATCCGTTTTCTACCATGCGCTAGTCTTGTAATTGAGATAGAAATATCTGTTAAGTCCGACAAGTAACTCTACGGACTCGGTACCGTATCGTTAAAGAATCAAGAAATGATTAAGTCCTATTGCAAACTTTTAGTAAACCTCTCATTAATGATTCAAAGAACAATGGTTTCAATTAGTACCTAGAATCATCTTGCCTCCGTAAAACTTGAAGTTCAAATCTGTTTGAAAAGTAAGGAGCTGGAAATTTTGTTTTCAGAAATAATCAAGGTATGAGATATATGTGATATCTAAGACCTTATTGCAAGATGATAGAATATAATCTAGTGAGACTACATAAACTCATAAGTTTTATGGGAATGTACGAAGGTTGAAGACGCCAGGCGTCCCAATCCTCCAACTAGTTGGGCACTAACGATATTCGCATATCCATGAAGTGATCGTCCTTAGTATGCACCGTTGCTAAGACTCGTCGTTTCGAAGCATCACGTGATGATCGGGTGTGATAGATTCTACGTGTGCATACAACGGGTGCAAGCCAGATTTGCACATGCGAATACTGAGGTTAAACTTTACGAGCCTAGCATGTACAGACATGGTCTCGGAAAGTCGTCATGATATGATGGATAAAATTATGAGTGAAATTGTTCATCATATTACAAAGTTACTAATAGTGAAATCTGGAACACTTGTCATATGATGATTAACTTCAAAGCAAGAACCTCAAGGTTATTGGTATTTGACCAATGGACTTAGAAGTCATTGAAAGTGAAGTGTTTTTCTGAGAATGAGGAAAACTAAAAGAGAAACTACAAAAGATATTTTGGCAGAAAGAAAGAAAAGACTAGAAAGTCTAGCTCAGGTGTATATAGATGATATACATGTTGTGAATGTATTCCTTGTTTGGTCACAAAATGGAATTCTTGGGTATTAGTACCATATTGGTTGGTATGAGGTGTCATACAAAACAACGCAATGCAAGAATACATTGGCCTAAGTGACTGAAAAGGAATGTGATAGGAATGCACGTCTGGAACAAAAATAAAGTGTTATTATGTTCATCGTTGGCATTCTGTCTAGCCATTCAGATTTATAATAAAGAACTGTATAATTGTTGTTTTGTTCTGGTTAAATGAAAACAATGAGTTGTTCGAATTATAACAGCATTCCATGTACGATGGATAAGTTATTATAAATCTTTATGGTGAAGCACACATGCATAACACTGATGCTAAAATGCCATAAGGCAAATGATATGAATTCCACTCATTAGTGGAACCGCCATTTAGGTCATGTTAGAAAGGAACGCATGAAGGAACTCCATTTGAATGGATTTTTGGAGTCATATGATTGTTGAATCATTTGGCGCTTGCAAATCTCTTCTAAAAGAATGACTTAAATACCGTTCATAGGCCAAGAGTTGAACGGGAAACTAACTTAGTGGAAACATACATGATGATGTATATTGTTCACTGAGCATAGTTGTGTGCGGGAGATTCTTCTACTTAATGAAAACTTCCAACAATGAATTGAGTGTATATATGTGGATATATTTATTCGATAAGGAAGAAGTTTGAAACATTTGAATGGATTCAAATAAATTTCAGCATGAAGTGGAAATCATCGTAATAGAAAAGACAAATATCTGTGATTGGATCATGGTGGAAATATTTGAATTACGAGTTTTAGCGAACATCTAAGAGAGTTATGAAATTGTTCTACAACTCACGTTTCTTGGAGCATCATAGTGATGATGAAGTATCCGAGAGACGTATCCAAACCTGTTGGGTTAATGATGAGATAAAATAAAATGATGCCATTATATTTTGTGGATTATGCTTTAGAGACTACCGCTTTTACACTAAATAGAGCGTCATCATAATCCGTTGAAATGACACCATATGAGTTATGGCATGGGTATAAACCCTAATAGTCCTTTCTTAGATTTTGGTATGCGTAGCATAAGTAAATGAGTTTACAACCAAAATCGGATGAATCTCTTTGTTGGTTATCCCAGAGAATTGATTGGGAATTCTTTCCACTATTAAGTAAAAGACAAAAGTGTTTGTTGATGTTACTTGCTTATTTCCAAGAAATTGTTTTCTAGCGAAGTATTTGAGTGGGAGGACAATGGAACTTGATAAGGTTCATGAACCTGAGCGTGATGATCGAGTAGCACGAGCATCGGAAATGGTTCCGGAAGCAGCTACGAAGATCATGGCTCCCATGCCTATAAAGTGTTATAGTCATGGAGATCAAAGTACCTATTGAACCTTGTAGATATGGTTTACTTTGTGATCAAATGAATGATTTGTGAACAAAGGATTGATTTTGAACAATGATAAACCAACTACATACAAAGAAGTTATGATGGGCCTCGACTCCGTTAAAATGGCTATGCGCCATGAAATCCAAGATAGGTGAATACTTTTTGAAAGTAAATGGATCTATAAAATAGATGGACTTGGATGGAATATCCTTAAAGAAGCTTGACTTATCGAAAAGTTGTTTACGACAAAGTTCAAAGAGTTGACTACGATAAGATTAGATCTTCCGTGGCAATGCTTATAGTCTATGTGGATTATTCTAGTAATCGCTACATATTTCTTTTATGAGATATGATAGCAGGGATGGCGTAAATACATTCCTTACCGAAGTATGTATGAAGGATGTATACCAGTATACAACCAAGAGTTTTGCAGGTCCGGGAATACTAGATAGGTATACAAACTTCAATTGGATGAAGTAAGTATCGCGGAGTTGGAATCTTCACCGGATGAAATAATCAAAGAGTTTTGATTTCATCAGAAACGATGAAGATGCTTGCATTTGCAAGAAATTAAGTGGGAGCGCTGAGACATATTTGTAATACTTTATGTAGATGACATATCGTTGATTATAAATAGTGTAATTATAAAATTGATTAAAAGGTTTCATTGAGAATTAACATCAATGAAAGGATATGAATTGAAACATATTTAGTGTCAAGATCTATGAAGATAGATTGAAACACATAATAAGTTTAAGTTAAAGTACATAGAATGAATATTGAAGTAGTTCAAATCAAAATGTTAAGAAGATGTTCTTTTCATGTGAAGGTTTAACAAGACTTGAGTGTATTTGACACTCGATGAGTAAATACACATGAGTGATTTCAGATCACGAATAATATGTACGAAGTCAGATGTCCTGTGCTCTAAAGTGTTACGAGCATATACCGGAATGATTCATGTAATGATCATTGGACAACAGTAAGAATATCCCTGAGTGCTTTAGAAGAACCAAGGGTATATATATATAGTTTTTGTATGGGGTAATGACAAACAAATCGCTGTAAGGTGTTGCACCGATATTGTTTTGATCACATATAAAAATAAAATTTCAATCTCAATTAGGCTAAGTGTTATTTAAAAGGTAGCACAATGAGCTAGAATATGTCTATGCTAGATTTAGATGAGTTCTAAATATTGTGACGGATTCTACAAATGAAGGCAGAGTATGTCATTGTTTTGACAATGACTCGATGATGTTAAGTCGAGGAGTTCTTTGAGAACTTGGTGTAGTTCCGACAGTTGTCGAACTTTGAAGCTATATTGTGTGTGACAATATTAGTGACTTATTTCGGACCGCGGAATTAAGGTTCCACCGGAGGACTAAGCATATACAATTAATGCGGACTCATTTGGAAAATGAGTGATGCGTTGAGACGCAAATAAATTGCAAAATACATACGTTTCGAGCATGTCGGATCCGTTGACTGAAACCTCTCCCGTGAGCAAAACATGATAAGCACCAGAAGGCCAAGGTGTTATATCTTTACATATGTAAACTAGATTATTGACTCTAGTGCAAGTGGGAGACTGTTGGAGATATGCCCAAGAGGCAATAATAAAATAGTTATTATAATATATCTTTGCGTTTATGATAATGTTTGCATACCATGCTATAATTGTATTAACCGAAACATTGATACATGTGTGTTATGTAAACAACAAGGAGTCCCTAGTAAGCCTCTTTTATAACTAGCTTGTTGATTAATGGATGATCATTGTTTCGTGATCATGAACATTGGATGTTATTAATAACAAGGTTATGTCATTAGGTGAATGATATAATGGACACACACCCAAATGAGCGTAGCATAAGATCAAGTCATTAAGTTCAATTTGCTATAAGCTTTCGATACATAGTTGCCTTAGTCCTTCGACCATGAGATCATGTAAATCACTTACACCGGAAGGGTACTTTGATTACATCAAACGTCATTGCGTAAATGGGTGACAATAAAGGTGGGATTAAGTATTTGGAAAGTGTGAGTTGAGGCATATGGATCAATAGTGGGATTTGTCCATCCTGATGACGGATAGATATACTCTGGGCCCTCTCGGTGGGATGTCATCTGATTAGCTTGCAAGCATATGAATGGTTCATAAGAGATCACATACCACGGTACGAGTAAAGAGTACTTGTCGGTAACGAGGTTGAACAAGGTATGGAGATACCGATGATCGAACCTCGGACAAGTAAAATATCGCGTGACAAAGGGAATCGGCATCGTATGTAAATGGTTCAATCGATCACTAAGTCATCGTTGAATATGTGGGAGCCATTATGGATCTCCGGATCCCGCTATTGGTTATTGCTCGGAGAGGAGTCTCGACCATGTCTGCATAGTTCGCGAACCGTAGGGTGACGCGCTTAAGGTTCGATGTCGCATAAGTAGATATGGAATATGGTATGGAGACGAAGTTTGTTCGGAGTCTCGGATGGGATCCAGGACATCACGAGGAGGTCCGGAATGGTCCGGAGAATAAGATTCATATATGGGAAGTCATTTTCGGGGTTACCGGAAAAGTTCGGGATTTTTCGGTATTGTACCGGAGGTTCTAGAAGGTTCCGGAGGGTACCATAGTGGGGCCCACCTATCCCGGACGACCAACATGGACTGGAGGGGTCGCATAGGCCCACATGGGCCATGCACACCAGCCCCTAAGGCCCATGTGGCTGTACCAAGTGGATAAGATCAAATCCCTTGAAAATAGGGGCTTAACTTGGGGGGAAGTTTCCCCCTTGTTTTGGCTGACCCAAAGGCTTGGAGGGGGGGGCCAAGGCAGCCCCCCACGCCTATATAAGAGGGAGGGGAGGGCTGGGGCGCAGCACACCATCCCCCAAGCCCTAGCCGCCCCTCTCTCCCTCCTCCTTCCTGCGCAGGCTTGGCGAAGCCCTGCAGGAATTTCTCCTCCACCTCCACCACCACGCCGTCGTGCTGCTGGGATTCCGAGGGGATCTACAACACCTCCGCTGCCCGCTGGAACGGGGAGAGGAAGGGCTTCATCGACACCGTACGCGCGACCGAGTACGGAAGTGCTGCCGGATTGCAGCACTGGGGATGATCGTCTACATCAACAATAAGATTCATATGGATCATCAAGGGTTAGTATCTTATCAATCTCGTTGCTTCGATCTTGTAGATTAGATCTTGGGTGTTCCATAGATTAGATCTTGGATTTATTCGTCTTGCGGTAGGAAAATTTTTGTTTTCTATGCTACGAACCCCATCAGACATGTGTATACAACTTGCAGGTAAGATCATAAACAACGAATATCTTCATGAATCAATAACATGTTCAGATCTGAGATCATGGCACTCGGGCCCTAGTGACAAGCATTAAGCATAACAAGTTGCAACAATATCATAAAAGTACCATCTACGGATACTAGGCACTATGCCCTAACAATCTTATGCTATTACATGACCAATCTCATCCAATCCCTACCATCCCCTTCGGCCTACAAGCGGGGAATTACTCACACATGGATGGGGGAAACATGGCTGGTTGATGTAGAGGCGTTGGCGGTGATGGCGGTGATGATCTCCTCCAATCCCCGTCCCGGCGGAGTGCCAGAACGGAGACTTCTGGCTCCCGAGACGGAGTTTCGCGATGTGGCGGCGTTCTGGAGGGTTTCTGGCGACTTCGACTTCTCTCTGTGCGTTTTTAGGTCGAGGCGAATAAGTAGTCCGAAGGAGGGCGTCGGAGGCCAGCCGAGGGGCCACACCACATGGCCGCGCGGGCCCCCGGCCGCGCCGCCATATGGTGTGGGGCCCTCGGGCCTCCACCTTACTTGTCCTTCTGGCTCCGCCGATATTCTGGGAAAATAGGCCCTTTCGTCAAAATCCCGAGGTTTTTCCCGAAAGTTGGATTTCTCGCACAAAAACGAGACACCGTAACGATTCTGCTGAAAACAGCGTTAGTCCGTGTTAGTTGCATCCAAAATACACAAATTAGAGGCAAAACAATAGCAAAAGTGTTCGGGAAAGTAGATACGTTTTGGACGTATCGGTGATGCCAAATTAAATCTCGAGCACTCGAAGGATCTTATTACAATGATGCTAATGGGAAGGGTGTGCTTGACGCAAACCACCGCCCGGTGATATTCTAGCTAGTTTCTAAACCAGCCAGTTTCCAATTTCTAGATGTCAGAACCTAATTCGCACATGCACCCATGAAGTAATAGCATAGCATGCCCGACTGTCGAAAACGATAGACTGCTAAAATGCTAGTTTGGTTTTCAGCCGATAATGCTAACATGACTATGATACCACTCTCATCTATGTTACACGAGAAGTTTCAAGTACTACCTCGTTAAAGCCACTTACCCATACGTACTTCTTTTCCGATGTCTCTTATCCCTAGAGTGTCCTCCATTCTTTTTTCTCTTCTATTACATCATATTTGGAAATTACCACTTGTTATGCATGGAGGTGTTGAAGGAAAGAGGTTGAGTGAGATTTTTCGGGTGTGCCAAGGAATGGAATAGTAGAGCTTGAATATTGTGTAGTATGTATAGGTGAAGAGAACACCTACCTCTAACTTTATTTCTTTTAAATCCTTTCATTGCATTATACAAATGTAGAGCCAGAAGAGCCTACTAGCAGGTTACCAGTAAAGAAAAGAGAAGAGGTAAACAAGAAAATTACACACATGCCCTTATGGAACACATGTCTATAATACACTTCGACAACCTAGTCGGATGTATTGTACCTGATAGGGTTTTAGTCCTCCCGCTGGCAACTCGGCGGTAAGTTCTCGTACTTCTCCACTTCCATCCAGATCCCACCCTCGTTGTCCCCTCTCTCTTCTCGCTTTCCCGCGATCCAGCCTATATAGGTAGACTTCGGTTGGCATGTCTAGTTCATGTGGGTTCATCGTGTTGAAGTTTAGGGTTTCCGTTCTTCAACTACCATGTCTGAGACTAGATCGTCCTCTTCTGCTGCCGATGGAAGTTTGGACATGGAGCAAGGGAAGAGGTCGTCTAGCATAGAGATACCTCCCGCAGTTGCTATTGAATGTTCTATGGCGCAAGGTGATGTGGGTATAGACTTCGTGTTTGATCGGTTAGATATTGGTGAAGAAGAGTTTGATGACTTCGTCTAGGAGGAAGATGAAGTGCAGATTGCTGGGACTATTCGGTGGCTAGTTGTGAGCCTATGGCTAGGGTTCACTGCCATAAAAACTCGTCAAAGCCACTTACCTACACATACTTCTTTTCCGATGCCTCATATCCCTAGCGTGGCCTCCATTTTTTCTCTTCTATTACATGTATCATTTTTGGGAAATTGACACTTGTTATGCATGGAAGTGTAAAAGGAAAGAGGTGGAGTGAGATTTTTTGGGTGTGCCAATGATTGGAATAGTAGAGCTTGCTTCATGTAACGCTGAATATTGTGTAGTATGTATAGGGGAAGAGAACACCTACATCTATCTTTATTTTTTAACGCTCTTCATTGCATTAAACAAATGTAGAGCCAGAAGACACTACCAGTAGGTGAAAATATAAAAAGCAGATGTAAACAAGAAAATTACACGCATGCCCTTATGGAACACACATCTGTGCTACAGTAACATGACACACACCCACACATGGCGAAAAGTGCTATTAGAGTCCATGCTCCAGGGCTCCCTGATACATTCGATCCGGAATGCGGATTGTAGTACTAATACTTTTTGCCATAGATCCTATTATCGAATCCACGGGAAGATCACTTTTGATGTAAGATCACTCAGGCGAAACTTCTAGTCCTCGTTTAACTCTTGTCTCACCGGACCAATGTTTTCTTGTGTATGGTTGTGTATCGATGGTTGGAGATAGGCCTGGGCTTGAGGTTTGTTTTGTAGTTGTGCATTAGTAGATGTGATTTAAAAGATATAATGAAACTCACATGTAACAATATAATAGTCAAGGTAAAGATGCAACATAACATAGGTGATTCGTCCTAATTTGCACCGTTATGCTGCAGGCAGCGGTTTTCATGGAGCAATAGCCGAGCACGCGTGTATATATTACGTTGACATTTACTTGTGCAGATTTTGGCACAAAAAAATGATCATGCGTGACCTACACATAAATGTGAAAATAGAAATTCCTATTTCTGTGATCATACAAAACCAATTATTATAGTATCATTTAGACATTTTATCATTTTCGTGTAGGCCATATAAAATTGTTTTTTTCCGTGAAACTTACACAAGTAAGTATCAACAAAATATGTACATGAAAAAATTATTTTAATTTTTAAAAACTATTTAAATAGCATTATTTTTAATATTAGGAAAAACGGGTGCACGGCCTGGTATTTTCCATGCCTAGTGTGCCCTGGGTACGTCACGACGTCGCGTGCTCACCTTATCTATCCCCAACCCAACATCTGGGATAAAGAAAGAAATTCCGAGCCAGGAAGAAGAAGAAGATGCTGCTCGGCTCCTCCTTCGTGTCCCCGCTCCAGCTCCACCTCACGCCCAGCAATGCGGGCGGCGCCATGGCTGCTCGGCCGGCGCTGCTTGGCCGGATCTCGGCGGCGAAGCAGCTGACGGGCCGCGTGGTGACGACGAAGGCGGACAAGACGGTGGGGGTGGAGGTGGTGCGTCTGGCACCGCACCCCAAGTACCACCGCCGGGAGCGCATCAAGAAGAAGTACCAGGCGCACGACCCGGACAACCAGTTCAAGGTGGGCGACGTGGTGGAGCTCCTCCGCTCCCGCCCCATCTCCAAGACCAAGCATTTCCTCGCCGTCCCCGTCCCGCCGCGGGACACCCGCCGCAAGGCCCAGCTCCTGCCCCCGCTCGAGTCTGACGTCGATGGTGAGCAGGTGGAGGAGGCGGCGGCCCAGTGATGGTGACGATGGTGATGGCTGCTGCATTTCCCCAGTCTGTTCCCTTTCCATTTGCTTCTGTGTATGATTCCTACTCTGTAGACTGAATGGATGAATGAACTCCACTGAGCTTCAGAACTAGTTTCTCTTTGGAGGACGAATTTTGTTACTACCAAACTAGTATATGATTGCGTTCTCTGCATTTACCTAGCACACCGATGATGAAGAATCAAACAAGCAGTTGTTGCACAGTTGCATGAACAAAGATATTGCTGCATGTTCTCTTTATCTGATGTAACTTCTACTATATCAGAGTTCTCTCTGAAAATGTTGTGCTACATCAAAGTTGATCTAGAAACTGAATATATCATCAGTTTTAAACGAAGGGGTGATGCATAGTAGTATTCCAGTGTGCACCTGCCTTGCTATAACCAAAGTGATTGCATTGGACTTAAGATTCTCAACTATGTGTCATTTGTCACCTATTGTCTTACATTCCTAAGTTCAGTTCAGTTTGTCCGAAGTTCAGTTTGTCACATTCTTTCTATTGAAGGCGAAACTACTGCTAGAGTCAATGACACTGCAGATTGTATCTACAGACATTAGTGAGGAGTTTATTGCAGAACATCGGAGGACGCTTCAGTTTGAGAAAAGTGCTTCAAGAGGTGCTCATCTTTATTTTAGAACTGATAGATGTCTCAGTAATGTTTGGGGTATCAAGCAACTCCAGGATCAAAACGACCCCTTCATACGCAGACATTAACATTGGGCTTGGTCCTTCGAGGAGCTATTGTTGATTATCTCAGTTGAATGTAGGTTTCATATTCTGAGATGTTATTCTAGTCGTCGTGCTTGTCTTATGCTGTAGATTCTCTAAACTTGATAAGTTCTTGTGTTTGTAGTTCTGTTTATTATTTTTATTATTCTGGAACCATGTAACATATGATGATATAAGCAAGCTAGCTCTGCCCTCAATTTTGTGATATACTGTCTGACAACTCTGGAATTTGTAGCCATGCACATTTTTCAGTAACGTTGTATAGCTACAGTTGAAGATTATAGCTGTCCATCTTTACAAGCATGACATACTTTAAGAGCCGAGGTGTTATCTGATATAAATGTGTACTCTTGAAATTTATTTGTGTATCTTGTCATTGACTGCTACTAGGTTGAGTATCGTAACTGAAAATTCAAACGCCTAGCTTCATTGTTTGTGAATTTTTCATGTGGCTCTATTTTTTGCATAGCTTTTCTTGTACTGTGCAACTAATTTCTATCAATTTCTACATATGCTTCAATTTCGGTTTATGTTTTATTTTGCACATGGCAATTTTTTGAAGGATATTTAGCCACATAATATACCTTGAGCCATCAAGTTCTCCAGATTGGATATAAAAATAGCTAAAAAAAGGAGCGTGGCGCTAGTAAACAGATCAAACGGTGACAATGCTGGGAATACATCTGATCGATTTATCCTAAACGTACAACTTGTAAAACCTAAAGGATGCAAATTATTTCTCTTGTTCTTTGTCATACATTAGTCTATCTATCATTTGTTTTTTACTGTCCCAACTGTGAGATTTGTTTGAGACGGTTACCCGGGATTTCCCTTTACAATGAAGAAGGATAATTGGGGTTATGCCCTATTGATCATTGCCCAGTGGCTGAGGTCGGTAAAAAATCTATGGTGAAGAAGCTCCACTCCGGTGAACATCCTGACCAAGAAATCCTTGCCAGATACCTCTTGATCCCTTCTTGTATCACTGACGTTCTTTCTTCCGCACTGTAATTTGCTTAACAGTTCTTTTGAGTGCTGAATTAAATTCTCATGATGGAAAATTTGAACTTATTAGTAAATCAATCTATACTTTTCGCATGTGTAAAGTATAAGCTCTTTGCTTGATGGTTTATCTATAAATACCAAAAATTTCATATCTAGCTAGAAAGTTGAAGTACCAACCTTGAAGCTGTGAAATTACTTCAACTGTCAGAACGTGGGATACACCTTTCAAAATCGGATATCTTAAGGACAACAGGTAATTCAGAGTACGAGTTCCTTGCTTCAGCTGTATTAATTGCAAGTTCAATGAAATAGTACTTCCTCTCTTTGAAAATAATTCTCCTTCAGGATATCGACTCGGTCTCTGAAGAGATATTTTAACCATTTCTTTATCTGGAAACATGTTACTCTAAATTTTTTTAGAAAGCATACAAGCATATATACTAGTGAACCCTAATTGCAGATAACAATTGTAGATAAGCTGAAATTACAGTGCAGTATCAAAAAGTTTCAGAAACATAGATTGAAGTGGACAAGTATAGTTTTGATAAATGTGTCCTCTATGTGTGGGACATCAAGCATGGTCGTGACTTCCATTTGGGTGATCCGTTCGGATGTTGATGTTCATGCTGGGTTTGGCTAGTTTTGGTTCTTTTCTTTCGCTGTCTGTCAGCCCACTTCATTCACTAGTGATGCTCACTACTAGCATGAGATACTTCAACAGCAGAGGTCATTTAAATATTTTAGACTCAAGGCTTCTATTCATGATATTCTGTGCTCACGTTGGCATTGGTTGCCTTGCCAGATTGAGCATCTTAAATGAGAAATTCATGCCTCTTTCCCCACTTTGTTTCAGCAACCCTGTTTATGTTCAAGATTAGTTCTCCTTCTACTGTACACGTACTTCATTTTCAGTGTCAGTATTACTGTATTACATAATCTTAAATTCTGATATTTTGCGTTCCATTTTGAATGTTGCATTCTTTTGGGGGTGGGCGTGTGTTTGTCTGCATAACCTTTAGCCATTGAGTTACCCAGTTAGCATATCTTCACACGGTGGTGGCATAGGTCTCATGCAGAGGTCGGGGATCTTTGCGATTTAGGTAGCAAAGCATGTATTCTTTGTGGTACAAAACTACAGATGACTCTACAGACTACAGTCATCTATGTTTTCATATCTCTCTTTTTTCTTTTTCTTTTTGGCCACTGCATCATCAGATACTTTCTTACCCTATGGCAAAAAATTTGTGGAACTTAGTTAGTTGTACATCTGGTGAATGCTGTGTATCCAATGCACATATATTGTGGATGAACTGGTTCAGTTGGTAGTGCTGAATTGGGTTGACCATGCATGGTGGTGCCTACTAGCGGCAGCAGCCAAGCAGGCAAGCAGGTTTTCGGCAATCCCTATTCCCCGCTCATAGCGGGAGCGAATCTGGTAGTGCCTATTGGCGGCGGCAGCCAAGCAGGCAAGGTTTTCGGCAATCCCTATTCCGCACTCATAGCGGTAGCCATTCGCTCCTGCCTAAAATGACGGACGGGGTGGACCGGCCCATTAGCACCTAGCTTGTACGGTTTTTCCCTTTGGTTTCCGGTTTTCTCAAGCTTCCTCAGGTTTTTCGGTTCTTGTTTGTTTCTTTTCAGTTTTTGCTAGTTTTGCTGATTTCGAAATTTTTTCAGATTTGTTTTTTTTCTTGATTTAAAAAATGTTCATATTCGAAATTTGTTCATATTCGAAATTTGTTCAAATTCGAAATTTGTTCAAATTCGAAATTTGTTCAAATCTGAAATTTGTATAAATCTGAATTTTTTTCAATTTTAAATTCTTTGTTTTCAAATTGTTCGGTTTTGAGTTTGTTCCATTTTAAATTTTGTTCGAATTTTGAATCTAAACTGAACGGAAGAAAAGAAAGAAAAAAACAGTAGATTTATTGGGTCACCATTGGAGCGGCCCGAGAGGAAGAAGCTTAAGCGGAGCAACCCTTCGCTCCTGCTACATGCGGTGGATAGGCGCTCCCAAGGCTTTTGGTCACAGTTAGCCAACAGGGTGTAAGCCCACCCTAAGAATTTGGCCCAATAGTCCACATTATACAGTATATCACCACTACTATTAAAAGGGAGAGAGGGTGGTGATCCAAGTCATCTTAGCCGTACATCAGATATCCTACGGTACTACGTTTTCGGAGCGGACCATTGTCCGATCGCCCGCACCAGCGCTAAATCTGAACGAGCGAGAGGGACGTCCTTTTTTAACGGAACCGTCACCATCTCTGCCAAACCGTCTTCCACTCGCGAGCCCCTCACGCTTCCCTGTCCGCCGCCGCAACGGGAGTCTGCCGGGCGCCACCGCTGCTGCGCGAGCCCGCCTCCGAGTAGGTCGCCGCGCGAGCCCGCCTTCGACGGGAGGGGCTTATCTTGCCTCCGCCGTCGTCGCTTCAGCCCATACACGCTCCATAGATCGGATTGGTTGGTTTACAATGGGGATCATATCTGCTCCTCCGGTTGGAGATGGAGGTGTTGGCCCGCCGAGCCACCGCAGTCTCCGACCGCCTACCTTGGTGGTGCTGCCGCCGCGGAGATGGAGGCTTTGGCCCGCCGCAGCCTCGGGTAACGCCAGCCTTGGGTAATCTGCCTCCTCCTCCTTCATCGTCTTCCGCGAACGCGGCATGTAAAGGATATCCACCGCCACTGTCCGAGATCGGCCGCCATCTTCATTGCCCCCTCCTCATGCGGACGTGCAAACCAAATCGACATCCCCGCAAGGTCGATCTCATTTTCCTTCATTCTGCAAGGCATACGTTGTGTTTATACTGAAATTATTTTGGAGAATCGAGGCTGAAATTGTGTTGTTAGCTCAGTGCGATTCAAGAAGAATGCTAGCACCGTTCATAATCTGAACACAAGGCATACGAAGTAGCCTTAGTAATATTTTGTTGTTGTTAGCTGTCTGAATGTATACATGTATAATAATCAATTGGTTTCTGTAGGAGAAAAGAAAGAGAATATTCGATTTCAGCAATTCGTTGGCTCTACAGAAGAGAAGAGCACGGGACATGTATTCCTGTGAATGGACAGTTAAGTGTTGTTCATATTTTCCTAATGAATTAGATAAATAAAGGAACAATGTGCAAGATATATTCCTTTCAGTATGATTTTGTCTTGTGGTGTTATACGATTGCATTTCTTTTCCAGTCCAGAGATCCTCAAAAAATTTATAGGTTTATACGATTTTTGGGTGAAAATAATCTTATTTTGAAGATTTGTTTCCATCATCAGCCTTTGTTTGCTTTCCCAATCATCGAAGTGAAATGTTGTCTTGTAGGTTTGCCTGGTAGGACTGCCCAACTTAGTTGTGGTCGACAATGTCAGTGTTCTTCATACCTTCACTAAATTCTGACTTCCTTTTATTTGTGCCCTTACTCACACACATTCTCAAAATAAATTCCCTTGGGTCAATCATGCTATACGAAACTCAGTTGCATATTGGAAATTAGAACAGATGAAATATACCTTTCATTTGTTTTTTCTCTGCAATGGCTCTTGACTGCCAGTTTTTAATGGTACAACAGCTTTGAGAAGACATTGAAACAAAAAAGGTTAAAATTTAAAGGTGCTCAAATCAAGGCAGAGTAAGAGATGTCGATTATGCCTCTTGAGGTATCCCTCTTTGCAAGTGCCATATCTGTAGTAGGTGTATACATGTTGTATGCTTCTGATGTTTTACGGCTTGAATTTCTCTCGATTGATAAGTTACGTTTATCAGTTTAATTTTATACCAAGATATGACTGCAAACTTTTTTTATTACTAGAAAGTTAGGTTTTGTTCTATAGCTTTATGTTTTACAAATTATTGTCATCTAATTGATAGTTTTTGTGCACTTTCCCTTGATATGGTCTTTGGGATTTTTTTGATTGACAAAACCAGAGTGTTTTGGCATTTACATGGCCTATGTTCTTTACCTCAAATTCCCCATTCAATAGAGGTTCATGTATCTTAGAGGAGGAGATATCTAGCAGATCAAAGTCCAGGAATCTTTCTGCCAAATCAAAAGCAGAGACCAAGGATGATTTCTCCCCAGTTCAGCTAAATTATTACACCTCAATAAAGAAATGCAGGACTAGACAATGGTTCTGCTGCTTTTACTTGGTTTGAACACACTTCCATCATCCTTCTTACTGTATACAATGGTGATTTTCAATATCATACACATAGAAGATATCAACTGAAGGAGTTGTCGAGGAGATCAATGGTAATTGCAGGATTCGCATTGATCCTTATCATAATTTGATTCCGCTGCACATTAGATACCTTATTCTTGCCAATATGATGATAGAGTCTGAAGGGAATTCCTTTGATGGATAAGAGTCCAAACCGTAACACTTTTGAAACCTTCTGAAGTCTTATATCTTTTGCTTTTCCTTCCTCTCTGGAACTCCTTTAATGCCTGCAAGTACCTTTTATCCTTAATTACTTGAAGAATTATTGAACAACATCAGTACTCAAGTTTTCCTCAAGCTTATTAAGCCATATACAAGAATAAGGAATCATCATTTCACAGGTGAGCATTGGCTTGTGTAAATCCATACTTTCATTGCTAGACAAATTTGCTATTTCACTTGGAAGCATGTTCTTGTTTTCCACGAGATGAACACCAGAAATTTACTATTATAAAAAAAATGAAAGATACACCATGCTATCTATTCACGTGCTTGGTTTGTTTTAAGGGCTTATGAAGCTAGGTCATTTCCTTGGTTTTGTTTGGTAGGAAAAACCCTTTCAGTTCAATTTTTGAACATATCATATGTGCGCACTTAAATCAAGCAAAGAATTTGTACAATTCATCTTATTATCTTTAAGTTTTGCAAAAATTATCATGTACGATGTAGTTCGTATTAAAATATGCTTGAGTACTAGCCCTGAATAGGTTCAGATAAGAACATCTAAGGTGGAATGTTGTACTCTCATTAGCCATTATGTGTTTTCCTTCAGAAGTTTTGAATTCTTGAGTTGTACTTGGCTAAACAAAGTTTAAGTCTTTATTCGAGCTAACCATAAATCAATAGTAACTTTACCAGCACAACTCTCTGCATTGGTAGCTACATGGATAAATTCATTGCCTGTTATGCATGATACTTCAAGTAGTCTTACTTTTTCTTTTGAAATATGGTCCATTTTTTGTTACAGGAAACAATTTGAATTGAAGAAAGGTTGGCTGCTACCTCAAAGGATGGAGGTGCCGCGCGTGTATTCATGTGCCGCAAGTCGCCTGGAATGCATGGGCGGAACAGTTAAATATATTAGTTCTCCTGCAATTTACCTCTTATTGTGCAATTTCAGTTTTTGGAATTTACCTCCGGTGTGTTTCAGGTGCAGATTATTTCGACCATTCTACTATCTACTTGGATAGTAGTACTGTATTCAACCTCCACACTGAATCTTTGTGGGTGATGTTTTTTTTTTTTTGTCTCATAGAGCTATTGGAAGTATCCTCAAACTATTTTACAACATAACAGTTAAACAAAGTACAATTTCGTCCTGTGTAGTCCATAACGTTCCTTGTTACATTTCTTAATATAATTATATACCTACCTATGTTTCTAGATATAATATAAGACATTTTGTCCGATGGTCCAATCTACCAATTACTTCAGCCTTACACTTTAAATACACAAGTCTTTTATGGCTGGCATATCTAATTTAGTCCAAGTCTAAGAAATTTTTTCTTTCATCTAGGGAATCTTTCTGTATGGTTCTTCTAAAAGAATTAGAACAAACTTATCAACCAAGTATCGATGACATTCAACAAAAAAATCGAGAATAAACATTATGTTTCTAATTATATATCAATTATTTAAACTTTTTTTCCATTGAATAACCTGCACATATGATTCTGCTAAGATTTCTGGTGCAAAATATGATACTTCCTTTGTTGTGGACTTCTTTACTAGCTTTTAAATTACGCTTGTAAAGTGGGGTGTTCTAACTGCCTTTGTGGATATCACTGTGTAGCTCATTAGTTGATCAACTTAATAACGTATTGACACTTTTCTATTCTTGTTGCATAGCATTGCAGGACAGATGACTGGGTTCGAAATTCAGAGCAGTCAAGAGCGATAATGCTTACATATGAAATTTGTTTTCTGTACGAGGAAGAGCACAAGCCGATGGGAAGGAGATGGAGAAATGAGGAAGATGTTCATTTGTATATTGCATATGTAGGATGGCTTTGGTGATTTTTTATAACAATGTTATATTTCATATGTAGGATGATTTTAAACTAAGGAAGCTATTTTTGCTATATATATTCTGAAATATGAAAGAAATGACGTTTTAAGAAATGTCTCATCCATTAAATATGTGAAACTTCAAGAAATCATCAGCGAATAAATAGATGTTATAATGTTGCTTAGTTGTTATTTTATAAAACATTTTTGTAACTAATTTAATACATACTTTAATAAATTTAATGTGAAGACATGCTCCTCACATGGTTGGGCATGAGACACATTTAAAGTGACTTTTTAAAGAAACTCGCTAAAGAGAAATAGATTCAAAACAAAAATTTATTATAATTGTAACACGTGCGTGGCACGTGCACCTTTACTAGTACGGTGAAAGAGGCGACCTAGAGCAAGGTCAAGCATGAAAAAAAAACATACTGAATCGACTCCTCACGATCTGCCTCCCTGGCTCTCCCGATAAAATGGAGATCCAATCGCCAAGCGCCAAACTGAACTCAGGAAGGCAGAAATCCCTAGGAAAGATCGGATCAATCGCCGACCATCGCCGCACCACGACCAAGAAAACGAAGTGGGTGGGCAGCCTGCGGGAGACGACGACTTCAGGGTAGGGGTGTATGGCGGCCGGCTACACTACAGCAGCATGTGGGCGTCAAGATGGGAAAGCACGACCGGTAATCCTTAGTCGTGTATGCAATTTATGATAGGTTCCCTCTTCGGTTCAGTGCGAGTTCTTTGCTCTTCTTTTCTAAATCTTGAATAGCTAGATGGCAGAATCATTGTACGTTGTAGCAAATTGCATATTCTACCTTGCCTGCTACAAAAGAGCAAATTATATCAGGTAAGTAGTATTAGGTTATGCAAATTTTAATCGTGATAATTGAATTGATTATGTCCTTCCAACCTTATGAATCTACTTCTAGTGATTGTTTTTGTAAATTCAAAATTTGTACACCTTCATGTTATATTTGAGGTATTGAAAAAGATATACTCCCCCGTCTCAAAAAAAAGTTTCTCAACCTTTTGTAGATACAAATGTATCTATAACTAAAATATGTTCATATACCTCTGTATCTAGATAAAGTTGCGCAACATTTTTAGAGAGGTGGGAGTATGTATAGTTTCCCCACCCTAACAAAAATCCCTAGATCCGCCACTGCGTGCCCGTGCCGAGCATGGCAAGAAATATGCCCGGATGGGGCTCTCTAAGTGCAAAAGAACCAAAAATTGCTTCTGAAGTTGCCTATGTGAAAAACAAGGTCCTGGTTTTTCTTTATCAGATATCTCTACATATATTTATATCTTCTCTCTTTTGGTAATGGTATCATCTGTTTTTTCATGCTTGCCCAATGGCTAGATTTTGCCCAATGGTTCTACAAATGTATTCAAGGATCAAATACTCGGATGTTTTCCGGAACATATAGCCCTTTCGTGTCGTGCAAACGGGTTGAATAACCTACTGGCGACGAGGGCTTGATGATTTGCATGCATTACTTTGTCCAAATCTATTCCTGGGGTTTAAGTGACAGGTAACCTCAGCTCGGGTGCTGGAGTCTCTTGGATCTTTACATGATGTATGCTGTCGTCTCCCAAGTTCAATAAGCATTCTCAGTGATTGTCTTTCGAACATACAGCTATGATGTGATGATGCCTTCTTTACAAGATTTGTTGCCTGGTTATTTTGTCAACATTCAACAATTTGAGAGGTTAATTTCTGATTGCCTGGGGCAGACACAACAGGAGTGTCACAATTAGACTTGTTTGCACTATTTATCATCTCTCTCTCTTCCTTTCCGGGAACACTATTTCTTAATTATCTGACGAAAAGCAAGGGGTGATCAATCAGTTTACAAGTATAAAATGTCAGAACTTCAGATTTTCAGTTGTCAATTTACTCTTTTTTCCGTTCTTAATGAAATGTTGAGACAATGACGAGTCCCTATGCGGCCACTTCACAAAGCCATCACCTCCTCGCAACTCAACTAAGGTAAGTACCTCTTTCAAGCGGAGGCATGACGCAGTCAGAGCATGAACAACTCAAACCCATTTATAACCCAAGAAATCACAACAATAAATAAACTATTGTGAGACGATCTAACTTTTTTGTGTAATCAGCAGGGATTTATGTGAGGCAAAAATAACAAGAAGAATGAAGTAAACACATCTTGATCTCAATGCTGCGTGGACGTCTTGCCAGGCGGGGAAGACGCAGGAGGAGGGTTGCCGACCCTGACCACGGCGACGATGGGGCTTCGAACGACGTGCTTCTCGGACACCCAGCTCAGGCTCCCCTCCGCGATGAGATCTTGTCCGGTCACGCCGTGGCCGCTCACCGATACGCTGAACGTCTTCTTCTCGCCGGCCTTGGAGAAGGACAACGTCTCTGGGGAGACATGGACCGTCAGTGTCGATGGCGCTTCCACCTTGGCTGTGTAGGTGGATTCCGCCGGGCCAACGTTGGTCACCGTGCGGTTCACTGTGAACGTCGTTGGCCTCAGCGGGACGGTTATGGTCGGGTAGTTGAGTTGCTCTGTCGTGATCTTGGGCAGAGTTGCACATGGCAAGCTCGAGTCTAGCGGAGTACTGGTTGCGTTGGCGTGGGTGGTCTGGAGCCAGCAGATGTAGCCGGCGAACTCATCGGCGGTGATGTCGTAGACAAGGCCAGGGTCGGCAGCTTTCGCCGGGTTCACGTGGCCGGCGCCTCTCGCGCACGCGTTGGCTTTCCCGTGCTGCTCGTCCAAGATGGGGCCACCGGCGTTGTCGACGGCGTCGGAGGTGGTGAGGATGGCGGACTTGATGGCGGCGGGAGACCAGTCAGGATGCAGGCTCTTGAGCAGCGCCACGACGCCGCTGACGTGCGGCGTCGCCATGGACGTGCCGGAGATGACGTTGAAAGGCCCCGACGACGCGGAGTCCGTCGTCTTGGGGGGCCATGCGGCGAGGACGTTGAGCCCCGGCGCCAGTACGTCCGGCTTGAGGATGCCCGGGGCGAGGGCGCTCGGACCCCGGGAAGAGAAGAAGGCCACGACCGGCGCTGGACGCGCGCCGAGCAGCGTGTTGTTGTATGTGACGGAGGCAGACGGCGCCGTGTTGTTCTTTGACGACGTTGCGTAGTCCATGAGGACGGCCCCGTCGGCGGAGGTGACCTGCACCACGCTGGAGTTGTAGTCCCTGACGATGGTGGTGTAGCCGATGTCTCCCAGGTTGTAGAGGATAACGCCGGCGGCGCCAGCATCCATTACGCTTTGGATTTGGGACACCTGCTCCCTCGTGTTGGTGGCCAGGCAAACCACGATCTTCCCGGGGACAGAACCGAAGTCGCCGGCGAACTGGCAGGAATGTTCTACCTCGGAGTAGAGCAGAGGGTACCGCTTTGGTGAGCTCGTCTTCGCCGCCAGCTGGTTGAGCGCTTCGCCGTTGATGCGCCTGCCATTGCCAAGATACACGCTGGCGGCGAAGCTCCGATCCATGGAGCCGGCGGCAACCGTGAGCACCCATGGCGAGTCGTTGGTGACGCTGATCGGCGTGGGGCCGTTGTTGCCGGCGGCGCACACCACGGTGATGCCTTTTGATACGGCTCTGAAGGCGCCGAGTGCGAGGGGGTCTTGCTCGAAGCTGATCCTCGCGTCGCCTCCGAGAGACACCGAGACCACGTCCACCCCGTCCTTGACGGCCTCGTCGAGGCCGGCTAATATGGCCGATGAGTCGCAGTTCTCGTCGCTGCACACCTTGTACATGGCGATGTGGGCGGCAGGTGCAATTCCAGCCGCTGTGCCTGCGCCCACGCCCTTGTAGGATGCGCCGGTGACAAAGTTCCCGGCGGCCGTGGACGAGGTGTGCGTTCCGTGGCCCACCGTATCGCCGGAGTCACCTCCAACAAACGACTTGGCGCCGATGAGCTTGTTGTTGCACCGGGAGGCGCTGCACGAGCCCTTCCATCTCGCCGGAGGCGGCGGGACTCCGTGATCATCGAAGGAAGGATGCGCCGCATAGATGCCGGAGTCGAGCAGGCCGATGATCACGCCCTTGCCGTAGTCGGCGCTGCTCCAGATCCCGGTGCCTTTCTTCAGCCCGAGGAACTCAGACGTGTGCGTGGTGGCGAGCTGCAGCTTCCGGTCCGGGAACGCACGCACGAAGCCTGGCTTCTTGGCCACGGCGTCGACCTCGGCCTCGGTGAGCCTCGCGGCGAAGCCACTGAAGACCTCGGTGTAGGAGTGAAGGAGGCGTGTCTCGCTGGAGCCGCCGGTGAGCGTGCTCGGCAAGAAAGACTCGTGCCAGCGACGGTGCACGTCTTCGCTAGCATTGGATGGCGGTGGCTGGACGAGCACAATGTATGTGCGAGAAGAAGAAGTGTCTGTGGCATCAGCTGGCCATATCCTAGCAGCGGGATTGATGTAGGATAGTGCGGGCGTAGGGGAGAGGACGGCGAGTAAGAGAAAAGGTAGCAGGACATTGGTAAAGAACACCATTGCTGAAACCACACGAATAACACACACCTACGACGAAGATGACGGCAATGGAGTATCGGTTACCCCGTGAACTTTATACACCACAAATGATCAATTTGATATGACTGAATTTGGCACAGGTTAATGGCTCTCGGAAATCCAGCGCATGCAGCAAATAAATGGGTGCCAAGTCTGCAGGATTTCGTAAGACTACGCGTGGACTGCTTATCTGTAGAAATCTGGACAGACGCGGGGCTAATGCATCTTTCATTCTTTCCATGTTTTTCAATCATCGGCATGAATCTAGACAAACAGTCCTTGTGAATTGGGAGGTAATTAGGACTCAATATTAGGAATTGGGAGGATAATTAAGGACGAAATTATGTCCTTCTGTAGATAAATATAAATATGTTGAATTGACAGGATCTCCATCAAAGGAAAATATTTTAATTAGAACAAATTTATTGACTGCACAGATCAGCAACAGCTCAATACCGAAGTAGTTGTCAAAGGACGACGACAATATTAGATACGATGATAAATTAGGTAAGGGGTAAGTTGATATAAGCTGTATTTTTGTATTTAGCAAAAACGTCAAATAAAATACCAACGGGTACATGTGATTTTACTCTTTTTGTCACTAAGCTAATCACACCGTTATATTATGATTCAAATTCATTTTTTAAGCGTTGGTCACCCTTTTATACGTACAGACACCCCGTGGGTGGAGGCTCCAATGAAGGCGCCATCCTCGCCTCGAACCACAACTGCCACTTCTGCGATCGATGAATTTTTCATCGTGGTTATGTCCAGGTTAATCTTTGTCGCCCCTTCCGGTGGAGGGATCCATCGCGGACCATGAGTCGGCTTTCCTCCCTTCACTGCTGCAAGCTGTGCACCGACTTGGAGCTCTGCCAAGAACTTGTCCACGAAACAATGAGTTAACAATGGGCTTTAATAAATTCCTTCATGTATGACCTTCCGACAAGCATGCCACAAGAAGGTCCAGAGTGCGACGACCACGCTATTTAGCTCCTCATATGGGAGGGCTTCGATCACCGCTGCGAACCATGTCTTCGCATGCGGCATCTAAATCGACAATTCACACTGAGAGCTGCCAGCGCAACAGCCCACGAGCTTCCAAATCGCGGCTCGCTTTCTGGGCCCTCTATAAATACCAGCGCATTGCCTTCCCACTCTCTCTACCATTCAAAAGATTCATCAGAGATTTTTCTCCTCGATCTCTCCTCTCCTCGACCTCACAGCTCTGTCACTCTCCTCTCCTAGCAGCAGCATATATAGCACATATTTATAGACACAAACAAGTTAGAAACCAGCGAACGAGCTCAAACCTCAAAGCAACCTTGTCTAAGTGATCCTTGCCGAGGATCACTGGAGTCTTGGATGGCCGCCTACTTCATCCTTGTATGCATCTTCGTTTCTCTACCCATCGCTTCGTACGTCCTATACGCAATCCGGCGGCAGAAGAGGAAACCCCAGGGCCGCCATGATCAAGCCGTCCTCAAGCTGCCGCCTGGCTCCATGGGCCTGCCTTACATCGGCGAGACCCTTCAGCTCTACTCCAAGGACCCTGGCGTCTTCTTCTCCTCCAAGCTGAAGCGGTACGGCGAGATCTTCAAGACGCACATCCTGGGGTGCCCATGCGTGATGCTGGCGAGCCCGGAGGCGGCGCGGTTCGTGCTGGTGTCGCGGGCGCACCTGTTCAAGCCCACGTACCCGCGGAGCAAGGAGCGTCTCATCGGCCCGTCGGCGCTCTTCTTCCACCAGGGCGACTACCACCTCCGCCTGCGCAGGCTCGTCCAGGGTCCGCTCGGCCCTGAGGCCCTGCGCAAGCTCGTGCCGGACGTCGAGGCCGCCGTGCGGTCCACGCTCGCGTCCTGGGCGGCCGACGGCGACGCCGCCAGCACTTTCCGAGCCATGAAGAGGGTAAGCTTAGCTTGCAGCTGCGCGTGTACGTAGTTGTCGCGTACGAGTGATGGCATTGCATAATAATCGGTGGTTATTTCTTTTCCCCCAGCTCTCGTTCGACGTCGGCATCGCGACGATCTTCGGCGGACGGCTGGACGAGCAGCGGAAGGAGGAGCTGAGGCGGAATTACGCCGTCGTGGAGAAAGGGTACAACTCCTTCCCCAACAGCTTCCCAGGGACGCTCTACTACAAGGCGATGCAGGTAATTAAGCAACCCAAGGAAACAGTCAGGCACGTCACGTCTCGGCCGGCCCATATACACCTATACTATGACTAACTTATACTGCATGCATGTAGGCGAGGCGGCGGCTGAACGGCGTGCTGAGCGACATCGTGCGTGAGCGGAGGGCGCAGGGCGAGCCTGGCGCCGACCTGCTCGGCTGCCTGATGCAGTCCCGGGACGGCGGCGGCGACCACCACCACGACGGCGCGCTCCTCACGGACGAGCAGGTCGCCGACAACGTCATCGGCGTGCTGTTCGCGGCGCAGGACACGACGGCCAGCGTACTCACCTGGATCGTCAAGTACCTCCACGACCACCCGAAGCTGCTCGAGGACGTCCGGGCGGAGCAGGCGGCGATCCGCGAGGCCAACGACGGCGGGAAGCGGCCGCTGACGTGGGCGCAGACGAGGAGCATGACGCTGACGAGTAGGGTACGTACGTGCGTGGTTACTAGTTACTGACGGCGCCCCGTTGCTTGTCGTGTTTCTTCTTGCGTGGTTACTGATGGCGCCGTCTCTTGTTCCAATGGCCAGGTGATTTTGGAGAGCTTAAGGATGGCGAGCATCATCTCTTTCACCTTCAGGGAGGCCGTGGCTGACGTGGAGTACAAAGGTACAGTACGCACACACAGCCTATACGTGGCGCTACGAAAACGTAGAGCTTCGCGTGATCTGCTGCTCAATTTTGTTACAGTACTTAATTACCGCTGGGATTTGACCGATGCGACCTGTGTTTTTCTCTGGTGCGTAGGGTTCCTTATCCCCAAGGGACTCCAGGTATGTACGAAATACACGTACACTCCAGGTATGTACGAAATACACGTTGGGTGCCCATGCTCCTAGGTGCCCCATCTGGAGTGTACGTGTCTAAATTACACATACCTAAGGTTTACATACCTAACATATACACATACAAGTTACACATACCTAACATTTACATACTTAACATACACACATGCAAGTTACACATACCTAACATATATATACACGTATCAGTGTACGTACACCTTAGGTATGCAATATCTTAGGTATGTATCACTTGAGTATGCATATCTTAGGTATGTATACCTTAGGTATGTGTAACTTAGGTATGTATACCCTCAGGTATGTGTACTACAAAGCAAAAATACGCGTATCTACGTATGGTGCCCGGGCACCTAGGAGCACCAGTTAATTTACCTATATACCTATATATATATATATATATATATGGTACAGGTTACAAGTTACATATGATAACAAACCGTATTAGGTTAGATCTCTAATTCCTTGGCGTGTACTCCAAGCTTGTCTACGGCGTCAGCCGTATCCTTCTCCAACACGCCCCCGCAGTCTGAACCAGGGAGAGGATCGACGTGAAGACTGGACCTGAATTCTCGAAACATCATAACCGGCAGTCCTTTAGTAAAAATGTCGGCGTACTGCAAGGAGGAGGGAACATGGAGAACGCGCACAGCACCAAGAGCAACCTTCTCACGGACGAAATGGATATCCAGCTCAATGTGTTTGGTTCGCCTGTGATGTACTGGATTGGCCGTCATGTATACTGCACTGAAATTATCGCAATAAACAATGGTGGCTGTATGAATAGGACAGTGCAACTCCTGAAGTATATGGCGAACCCAACAAGTTTCAGCAACACAGGCGGCCACGGCACGATATTCTGCTTCAGCCGAAGAGCGAGATACCGTGGTTTGTCGGCGAGAGGACCAGCTTATGAGATTGTCTCCAAGATATATGCAGTACCCGGAAGTAGAGCGTCTGGTATCTGGGCAACCAGCCCAGTCGGCATCTGAATAGGCAACTAAGGAATTGGTGGATGAGCGATGAAGTGTAAGACCGTGATCAAGTGTGCCCTTAAGATAGCGAAGCACACGTTTAATGAGAGAGAAGTGAGAGTCACGAGGAGCATGCATGTGGAGACAGATTTGTTGGATAGCATAGGCAATTTCAGGGCGAGTGAGAGTAGCGTATTGAAGAGCACCGGCAAGACTACGATATAAGGTAGGATCAGAAAAGGGGAGCCAGCCGTGGCAGAATGTTTGGAGTGTGTATCAATAGGGGTGGAGACAGGGTGACAATCACGCATACCGGCTCGAGAAAGAACATCTAGTAGGTATTGTTTTTGGGAGAGGTGAAGAGAGGTGGGTGTACGTGTGACCGAGATGCCTAAAAAATGGTGAAGTGGACCAAGGTCCTTCATGGCGAACTCATGACCAAGAGATGTGGTAATGGAAGTGAGAAAGGCTTGAGAGGAAGCGGTGAGAATTATATCATCGACATATAGAAGAAGATAGGCCGTAGAAGCCCCTCGACGAAGAATGAAAAGAGAAGCGTCGGACTTAGACTCAACAAAGACAAGAGTGCGTGCATGAGTGGAAAAACGCTGAAACCAAGAACGGGAGGGGCTTGTTTGAGTCCGTAGAGAGATTTAAGGAGGCGACAAACATATGTGGGATGCTGAGGATCGACGAAGCCGGAAGGTTGTTGACTATAGACCACCTCATCGAGATATCCATGGAGGAAAGCGTTTTTGACATCGAGCTGGTGAATAGGCCAGTTGTTGGTGAGGGAGAGGGAGAGGACAATGCGGATGGTAGCAGGTTTAACGACAGGACTGAAGGTTTCGTCAAAATCGACGCCGGGTTGTTGTGAAAAACCACGGACAACCCAACGGGCTTTGTGACGAGAGAGAGATCCATCAGAGTTGTATTTGTGGCAAAAAATCCACTTGCCACTGACGATATTGGCCCCAGGAGGTGGTGGAACAAGGGTCCAAGTGTGGTTTAGGGTGAGAGCATCAAATTCTTCCTGCATGGCTTGGCGCCAATTGGGATCACGAAGGGCTGTAAGATAGTTGTGGGGTAAAGGGGAAGAGGCGATGGCTGAGAGGTTTAGTCTTTTGGGAGGGCCGGGTAGGCGACCAGTGGTGGCGCGAGTGCGGTGGGGAGGCGGTGGCGGGTTGGGTGGTTCCGCTGGGGCAGCAGTGTTGGTCGGGGCAGATGCCTGGGCTGCCGGGGCAGGGTGAGTGATACGTCTCCGACGTATCGATAATTTCTTATGTTCTATGCCATATTATTGATGATACCTACATGTTTTATGCACACTTTATGTCATATTCGTGCATTTTCTGGAACTAACCTATTAACAAGATGCCGAAGTGCCGGTTGTTGTTTTCTGCTGTTTTTGGTTTCGAAATCCTAGTAACGAAATATTCTCGGAATTGGACGAAATCAAGACCAGGGGCCTATTTTGCCACGAACCTTCCAGAAGACCGAAGAGCATACGAAGTGGGGCCACGAGGTGGCGACACCACAAGGCGGCGCGGCCAGAGGGGGGCCCGCGCCGCCCTATGGTGTGGGCCCCTCATCAGCCCTCCGACTCGGCCCTTCCGCCTACTTAAATCCTCCGTCGCGAAACCCCTGATGCGAAAAACCACGATACGGAAAACCTTACTGAGACGCCGCCGCCGCCAATCCCATCTCGGGGATTCCGGAGATCTCCTCCGGCACCCCGCCGGAGAGGGGATTCATCTCCCGGAGGACTCTACACCGCCATGGTCGCCTCCGGAGTGATGAGTGAGTAGTTCACCCCTGGACTATGGGTCCATAGCAGTAGCTAGATGGTTGTCTTCTCCTCATTGTGCTTCATTGTTGGATCTTGTGAGCTGCCTAACATGATCAAGATCATCTATCTGTAATACTCTATATTGTGTTTGTCGGGATCCGATGGATAGAGAATACCATGTTATGTTAATTATCAAGTTATTACATATGTGTTGTTTATGATCTTGCATGCTCTCCGTTACTAGTAGAGGCTCTGGCCAAGTTTTTGCTCTTAACTCCAAGAGGGAGTATTTATGCTCGATAGTGGGTTCATGCCCGCATTGACACCGGGACGAGTGACGTGAAAGTTCTAAGGTTGTCGTTGTCTTGTTGCCACCGGGGATAAAACATTGGCGCTATGTCCGAGGATGTAGTTGTTGATTACATTACGCACCATACTTAATGCAATTGTACTGTTGCTTTGCAACTTAATACTTGGAAGGGGTTTGGACGATAACATCGAAGGTGGACTTTTTAGGCATAGATGCGGTTGGATGGCGGTCTATGTACTTTGTCGTAATGCCCAATTAAATCTCACTATACTTATCATGACATGTATGTGCATTGTTATGCCCTCTCTATTTGTCAATTGCCCGACTGTAATTTGTTCACCCAACATGCTTTTATCTTATGGGAGAGACACCTCTAGTGAACTGTGGACCCCGGTCCATTCTTTAATCCTGAAATACAAATCTGCTGCAATACTTGTTTTTACTTGTTTTCTCTCGCAAACAATCATCTTCCACACAATACGGTTAATCCTTTGTTACAGCAAGCCGGTGAGATTGACAACCTCACTGTTTCGTTGGGGCAAAGTACTTTGGTTGTGTTGTGCAGGTTCCACGTTGGCGCCGGAATCCCTGGTGTTGCGCCGCACTACATCCCGCCGCCATCAACCTTCAACGTGCTTCTTGGCTCCTCCTGGTTCGATAAACCTTGGTTTCTTTCTGAGGGAAAACTTGCTGCTGTGCGCATCATACCTTCCTCTTGGGGTTCCCCAACGAACGTGTGAAATACACGCCATCAGTGAGCGCCTGGGGCAGGCTGCGAGGCTGCCGGGGCAGCATGTCCTGCCGGGTCAGGGTTGGTGGCTGGGGCGGGAGGGTAGGGTATTGGGATAGGATCGAAAAGGTCAGGTGTGGGGGATGAAGAGGAAGATGTATTGGAAATCGAGGCATAAGGAAAAACATGGTCGTCGAACGTGACGTGACGAGAGATGATTATGCGACGTGTGGATAGGTCGAGACAGCGGTAGCCGCGATGGCGAGCGGGATAGCCGAGGAATATACATTTTGTGGAGCGTGGAGCTAGTTTGTTAGGGGAGGTGGCGAGGGTGTTAGGGTAGCAGAGGCAGCCGAAAACTCGAAGGGTGCCATAAGGAGGTATGGTGCCATGGAGCGTTTCGAAGGGTGTGGTAAATGAGGTGGCGGAGGTGGGTCGGATGTTGATGAGAAAGGTGGCGGTAGAGAGGGCTTCGGCCCAAAAGGATGGTGGCATGGATGCTTGAAAAAGGCGAGTTCGAATGATACGAATAGCACGCTCAGCTTTGCCGTTTTGTTGAGATGTATGGGGACAAGAGAATCGAAGGAGGATGCCGTGGGTGGAGCAAAAAGTGTCGAGTTTAGTGTTGCTAAATTCACCGCCGTTGTCACATTGAATAGAGAGTATGTTGAGGTTGAATTGGGTTTGAGCATAGGCGTGGAAGGCTAGGAGGGTGGCATAGGTGTCGGATTTTTTACGTAAAGGAAAAGTCCGAAGTAGTGCGTGTAGTCGTCAACAATAATAAGATAGTAACGTAAACCAGAGGGACTAGGAAGTGGAGATGTCCATAGATCACAATGCAATAACTGAAAGGGTTTATCACTAGATGACATAGAGGAAAAGAACGGTAATCGAACATGACGGCCTAATTGACAAGCATGACATAAAGTAGAGGACTGTTTATTTGATGGTATATGTTGACGCTGCTGGAGACGAGACATGGTGTGGTGGCCAGGGTGTCCAAGACGTCGATGCCAAAGGTCGGTGAGGGAGGCGGCGAGTAGGGCTTGAGCTTGAGGTAGACTGCATAGTGGGTAGAGAGCGCCGGAGCTATTGCATCGAAGAATCACGGTCTTGGTAAGAAGGTCCTTCGAGAGAGAAACCAAACGGATCAAACTCGATAGAACAGAGATTATCAATGGTGAATTGGCGAACGGAAATAAGATTTTTAATGATATGTGGAACAACGAGAATATTATGAAGGTAAAGGGGTTTAGAGGTGTTGAAGTTGAGTGTGGAAGAGCCGGTGTGGGTAACGGGTAGAGTTGCGCCGTTGCCGATGGTGATGTGTTGAGAAGAAGTGGGAGTGAGAGATGAAAGTATACCATGATCGGATGCCATATGGGAGGAGGCGCCAGTATCCATGACCCACTCTTGATTTCCATGGAGTTGCAGATTCTGGAGAGCAGTCAACAAAGCCGGGTCCAGTTGTTGGTGCGACGTGCCATTGTAGCTTGAACGCGGGTCGGTGAAGAGTTGCGGGTGACCGTATGCAGTGTAGGCAGCAGCAGGCCGTGGCCCTAGAAGACCAAGGGCACGCCAGCGGGGCTGCCAGGGTGCGGAGGGGGGCTGCTGCCATGATGTAGAGGAGTGCTGCTGCTGCTGTCCGGCTCTGGTTGGGAGGCCGGTCCATGGATTAAACATCCAGGGATTGTTGCTGTCGCGTCCGCGGTCACGACCCCCACCTCGTCCGCGACGACCTCCGTAGCCACCACCACGGCCAGGGTTGGAGTAGGGCGCGATGGCGGTGGGGCGTGGATCGGAGAAGTTGGTGGAGGGGCCGCGGGTAGCCGAGGAGACCGGTGATGGCGGTGGGAGCGGCGCACCCCCGCCGTTGGGCAGGATGCTGTTCCCACTGGCCCAGAGGGCCGTGGTGGAGGCGTTCTTGGCGTCGGTCTTCTTCTGTGTTTCCTCGAGGACGAGTGCGGAGCGAATCTGCAAAAATGAAGGAAACGGCACCTGGTATTGCGTAAACGAACGGAGATGGCTGTACTGCTCGTTGAGACCACGGAGCACGGTCAGCACGAGCGTCTCATCGGAGACTTTCTCACCAACGTCCCCAAGGCGTCGGCGAGGGACTTCGGTTTGGCGCGAGTAGTCGTGGACAGACATGTCGCCTTGCGGAGTGTTGCGGAACTCCGCGTCGAGGGCGAGGGCGCGGCTCTTTTTGTTGTCGTGGAAGAGGGTGGCGATGGCGTCCCACACCTGCCGCGCCATCGACCCGGGTGCCATGATGATGCTGAAGAGTTCGGGGGAGATCGAGCCGTAGATCCAGGAGAGGACCGTGTAGTCGTCGCGTGCCCAGTCGGATGTGGGCGAAGTGTCGGACGGAGAGGCGGCGGAATCGCCGGTGACATGATGGGTGAGGCCGTAGCGACCAAGGGAGACGAGGACAAGTTCGCGCCACTTCATGTAGTTGGAGTCGTGAAGATCGAGATGATGGCAACGTTGGGCTTGATGGAGGCTACATAGGAGGAGGGATTTTGGGCGGTGACTGGGGCTTTGTTGGCTTCGGTGAGACGGCGATCAAGCTCGTCTTGGCGAGCCTGGAGGAGGGACTCGCGTTCCTTGAGCTCAGCCTCGAGTTTGCGGAGCTCGGCGGCTGAGGCCATGGCGCTAGAGGGAGGGAGGGATAGGGTAGATTAGATGGGATCGGTAGGGTTTTGGAGGAATCGATACCCGGGCTCTGATACCATGTGAATTAGCGATCAAGGGGATGACCTCGCACGCCCCAGCCTCTCGTATATATATATGGTACAGGTTACAAGTTACATATGATAACAAACCGTATTAGGTTAGATCTCTAATTCCTTGGCGTGTACTCCAAGCTTGTCTACGGCGTCAGCCGTATCCTTCTCCAACCGGAAGAGATTGCCTCGCAAGGCGCCATAGAAAAACATGAATCTTAGACGGTACCTGCACCATCCAAATCACCGACTCACTACGGGAACCCGCCGAGGGGCCGACGGACGGCGGCCGTCGGCACAGCCTGCCTCGCCGTCGGCCCACGCCTGTGCCGACGACAACCGTCGGCACCTTGCCGTCGGCACAATGCGGCCTCGGCACAGCCTGCCTCGCCGTCGGCACACGTCTGGCCGTCGGCACAGTAGGTAGCCCGACGGTGGGATGTCGCTGTCGGCACAGTTGCCGTCGGCCCCTTCGTTGAGGGCCCCACGACGCCCAAACGGCCGTTAGCCTAGCCCAGCCGCCTCGCTCGGATAGCCATCTCGTGCCACGTGTCCCCAAGCCATATTCTGTGCCGACGGCCAAGCCGTCGGCCCAGGTTCATCAGCCCCAGCCGCGTCGCAGCAGCGCCGCCCAGCTGCTGGCCGCCCACCTTCCTGTGCCGATGGCATAGCCGTCGGCACAGCTCCTGCCATTTGGCACATCCAGGGGGCTGTGCCGACGGCTATGCCGTCGGCACATACCATACCATTTGGTTTTCCGCTTCATTTTGGCACAGCACAGCACGCACAGCAAAAATAGCAGTAATATACATTGAAATGCATCACAAATGTTGCACAGCACATAATCATCATCGTCATCATATAAAATGTAGCAACAACATCATCGTGATACAAATATGTGGCATGTAGCACACACGATCATCATACATCATCGACACATGGCACTCACGATCAACGCACACCCGCTAGACACCAAGCTAAGGGAAACTAAGATCAGGGGGTCCAACCAAGTTCCTGACTCGTAAATTAAGGCGTCCGGCCTTTGTCGAGGTAGACCGAAGTAGAACCATGGCCTGAACCATCGCCAGCAGGAGAAAACCCTGAAGCACCGGGAGAATGGCGGCCGGGGTGCATCGGTGTGCCCTCGCGCGACGAACCAGGAGAGGGTCGGTTCCGCGAACTTCCCGTGCCCTACATGTTTGACAAGAGTTAGCATCTTAGACATGCGAAAGGAAAGCGGTGAAAGCAGCTTAGACAATGGTTAGGCACAGGACTTACCGGAGTCCGTGCGTAGTATGTGGCCGCGAAAGCTTCCCTCGATGGGCACACTGGAGTCGGCCCCGGCCTAGCTGGCTCCTCGGTCGGAAGTGCGATCCTCTCTCCAGTCAAGAACAACGTCCTGAGCGCCTGCAAGATAGTTTAGATGTCAAGCGCTGCAGATATAAAAAAAGGGGAGGTGGGACTTGTCATGTCTTCGAACCATAAAAGATTGGAACTTACACGACTCGTCGCCTCCTGGTACTCTTCCCAAGCCGCTCTCTTGAGGTCCCACTCTGCTACAACCGTCAAATACTTCTCATAAGCGGCCGCGTAGGCGGCTGATACGTCCAATTTGCATCACTATTTTATATCATAATTTGCTGTTATTCATTGATATATTTCATATTTGGAGATAATACTTATGTTATTTCATCTATTTTGCATGTTTCATGATTATTGGAGGATCGCGCACCGGAGCCGGGATTCTCGCTGGAAAAAGCATCGTCGAACGCAATATTTCGGAAGATCAACAATTGACGGGAATTACACGAAAAATCCTATTTTTCCGGATGAAGAAGGGAGCCGAAGGGGAGAAGAGGGGACCCGAGGTGGGCCCACCCCATAGGCCGGCGCGGCCCAAGGCCTGGCCGCGCCGCCCTGTGAGGAGGGGGGCCCACAGCCCCTCTTGCCTCCTTTTCTTCGCGTACTCCTTCGTCCCGAAAACCTAAGCTCCAGGGGTACGTCGCGAAGAGCCACAGCCGCCTCTGCGGGGCGGAGAACACCAGAGAGAAAAAGAGCTCTCCGGCAGGCTGAGATCTGCCGGGGAAATTCCCTCCCGGAGGGGGAAATCGACGCCATCGTCACCATCATCGAGCTGGACATCATCTCCATCACCATCACCATCATCTTCATCATCATCACCGCCGTCTCCACCGCTGCACCTCGTCACCGCTGTAACAATTTGGGTTTGATCTTGATTGTTTGATAGGGAAACTCTCCCGGTGTTGATTTCTACTTGTTATTGATGCTATTGAGTGAAACCATTGAACCAAGGTTTATGTTCAGATTGTTATTCATCATCATATAACCTCTCATCATGTTCCATATGATGTCTCGTGAGTAGTTCGTTTAGTTCTTGAGGACATGGGTGAAGTCTAAATGTTAGTAGTGAAGTATGGTTGAGTAATATTCAATGTTATGATATTTAAGTTGTGGTGTTATTCTTCTAGTGGTGTCGTGTGAACGTCGACTACACGACACTTCACCTTTATGGGCCTAGGGGAATGCATCTTGTACTCGTTTGCCAATTGCGGGGTTGCCGGAGTGACGAAACCCGAGCCCCCGTTGGTATATCGATGCGGGAGGGATCGCGAGGATCTCGAGTTTAAGGCTATGGTTAGATTTATCTTAATTACTTTCTTGTAGTTGCGGATGCTTGCAAGGGGTATAATCACAAGTATGTATTAGTCCTAGGAAGGGCGGTACATTAGCATAGGTTCACCCACACAACACTTATCAAAACAATGAAAATTAATTAGCCGTATGTAGCGAAAGCACTAGACTAAAATCCCGTGTGTCCTCAAGAACGTTTGGTCATTATAAGTAAACAAACCGGCTTGTCCTTTGTGCTAAAAAGGATTGGGCCACTCGCTGCAATTATTACTCTCGCACTTTACTTACTCGTACTTTATTCATCTCGTTACATCAAAACCCCCGAATACTTGTCCGTGAGCATTTACGAGTGAATCCTTCATCGAAACTGCTTGTCAACACCTCTGCTCCTCGTTGGGATCGACATTCTTACTTATCGAAGATACTGCGATACACCCCCTATACTTGTGGGTCATCAAGAATATTTTCTGGCGCCGTTGCCGGGGAGTGAAGCGCTATTGGTAAGTGGAATTGGTAAGGGAAATTTCTACTGTTTGTGCTGATTTTATTTCCGCCTGTTGCTATAACTCATTATGGAGAGATCTTCTCTTGAGTGTTTATTTGGGAAATCTACTACTACTGCAAAGGTAGTGGATGAGGCGCCAGGTAAGGAAGAAATACCATACAAAATACCTATGAAGATTATTGAACGTGTAGTGGGTAACCGTTATACGGGGGATGAAACTGTCCACCCCGGAGATCATTTACTTGTTCTTACATGAATTATGCGGTTTATTCAAGTGTGCAGGTATTGCTATGGATGAAGTGAGGAAGAAACTATTTTCTGTATCGTCTGTACGGTAAAGCGGCGCATTGTATAAATTACTTGGATAATGGGGATTCTCTTGAATGGAATGATATTGTGCCCCGGTTTTATTCTAAGTTCTATCCTCCAAGTGAGATTCACAAAGATCGGAATCGCATATATAATTTTTGGCCTCATGAAGGAGAGAGTATTGCCCAAGCGTGGGGGAGATTGAAGTCTTTAATGCTCAAATGCCCCATTCATGAGCTTCCTAGTAATATTATTATTGATAATTTCTATGCAAGACTTTCTTTTCAAGACAAGACCTTGCTGGATACTTCTTGTTCGGATCATTTACACGCAACAAGGAAGAGTTTAAAAGGGACCTTCTTAATCGGATCCAAGAAAATACTGAAGGATGGGAGAACGACAAGGATAGAGAATCAGGTATAAATTATGATTATAAATGAATTGAAGCTTTTATGGATACTGATAAATTTCGTAATATGAGTGCTACTTATGGTCTTGATTCTCAAGTTGCTGCAAATCTTTATAAAGCTTTTGCTTCTCATTATGAATTGACTAAGAAGAACTTTGATAAGTATCATGAACCGTATAAAGATAAAATTGATTCATCTATAAATAAATGTGTTGTAGTTGAAACTGTTGATCATGTTATTCCCGAAGCTTATATTGAAAAAACTCCTTTCCCTGCTAAAATGAAGGAGTACTCTGTTATAAATAGTGCGGTTCATAAAAGTGAAAAGAAACCTATAGAACCCGAAGAACAAATAAAAGTTGAACCTCGTTGTTGCAATTGTTAAAGATCTTGTGAGTGAAAGTGTAGAAGATGGTCATATTATTTTCACGTGAAGATGCCTCTAATATTGTTTCGCATCCTAATAAGTCTAGGAAAGCTAGTGTTCCTATGCTATCTGTTAGAATTGGTGATCATTGTTATTATGGTTTATGTGATATTGGTGCAAGTATTAGTGCTATTCCTTATGAGCTTTACACGGAGATTATGCACGAAATTGGTTCTTGTGAACTTGAAGATATTGATGTGGTTATTCGGCTGGCTAATAGAGAAACTATCTCTCCAATTGGTATTATTCGAGATGTGGAAGTTTTATGTGGTAAGATTAAATATCCTGCTGACTTTTTGGTACTTGGTTACTGCTTGCTAGTAAATATTGTCCTATCATTTTTGGTAGACCTTTTCTAAATACTTGTGGAGCTATTATAGATTGCAAGAAAGAGAAAATTTTGACCAAATTTGCTGGTGAATCTTATGAGTTTAACTTCTCTAAATTTACCAAAACTCCTTATAAAATTGATTCGCCTAATAGTGATTTTAAAGTTGAACAGGTGTGCATCTATTGCTCTTGCTCCTAGTAATCCTTTGCAGCAACATTTGGAGAATAGTGAGAGTGAAGTTTTTAGGGAAGAAAGAGACGAGCTTGATGAAATTTTCCTTCGCCAACCTATTCTTAAGCATGATTTACCGGTGGAAGACTTGGGTACAACACCACCACCAAAGGAAGATCCTGTCTTTGATTTAAAACCATTGCCTGATAATCCTAAATATGCTCATATTGATGATAAGAAAATATATCCTGTTATTATTAGTTCTAAGCTTTCAGAGTTTGAAGAAGAAAGGTTATTGGAAATACTGAAGAAACACCGAGGTGCTATTGGCTACACTCTTGATGACTTGAAGGGGATTTCTCCCTCTATTTGCCAACACGCCATTAATATGGAAGATGATGCGAAGCCTGTTGTTGAACCTCATCGTCGTCTAATTCCTAAGATGAAGGATGTGGTAAGAAATGAGGTATTAAGACTCCTTGAAGCTGGTATTATATATCCTATTGCTGATAGTAGATGGGTTAATTAGTCCTGTGCATTGTGTTCCTAAGAAAGGAGGAATGACTGTTGTGCCTAATGATAATGATGAGCTCATACCTCAAAGAGTAGTTGTAGGTTATAGAATGTGCATTGATTATCGAAAAGTTAATAAGGTTACTAAGAAAGATCATTACCCTTTGCCTTTTGTTGATCAAATGTTAGAAAGGTTATCTAAAAATACTCATTTTTGCTTTCTTGATGGTTATTATGGGTTCTCACAAATTGCTGTTAAAACTAAAGATCAAGAGAAAACCACTTTCACTTGTCCCTATGGAACTTATGCTTATAGGCGTATGCCTTTTGGTTTATGTAATGCTCCTGCTACTTCTCAAAGATGCATGTCTGCTATTTTTCATGGCTTTTGTGAGAGTATTGTAGAGGTATTCATGGATGATTTTTCTGTCTATGGGAATTCTTTTGATAGTTGCTTGCGAAACCTTGATAAAGTTTTGCAGAGATGTGAAGAATCTAACCTTGTTCTTAATTGGGAGAAATGCCACTTTATGGTTAATGAAGGAATTGTATTGGGACATAAAATTTCCGAGAGAGGTATTGAAGTTGATAGAGCTAAAGTTGAAGCCATTGAGAAGATGCCCTATCCAAGGGATGTTAAAGGTATTCGTAGTGTTCTTGGTCATCGTTGGGTTTTATAGGAGGTTTATTAAAGACTTCTCCAAGATTTCAAAGCCTCTTACTAATGTTCTTCAAAAAGATGTACCTTTTGTTTTTGATGATGATTGTAAGGAAGCTTTTGAAACTCTAAAGAAAGCCTTAACAAGCTGCCCCTATAGTTGAACCTCCTGATTGGAATTTACCATTTGAAATTATGTGTGATGCTAGTGATTTTCGTTGTAGGCGCTGTTCTTGGACAGCGAGTAGATAAAAAACTGAATGTTATTCATTATGCTAGTAAAACTCTTGATGCTTGCTCAAAGAAATTATGCTACTACTGAAAAAGAATTGTTAGTTGTAGTCTTTGCTTGTGATAAGTTTAGATCTTATATTGTTGATTCAAAAGTTACAATTCATACTGATCATGCTGCAATTAGATACCTTATGACAAAGAAAGATGCTAAGCCGAGGCTTATTAGATGGGTACTTCTTTTGCAAGAATTTGATTTACATATTGTAGATAGGAAAGGTGCTTGATAATCCTGTTCTTGATAATTTGTCTAGATTGGAAAATATTGCTTATGATCCTGTTCTGTTAATGATAGTTTTCCAAATGAACAATTGGCTGTAATAAAGGTGAGCTCGCGAGACAGGTCCTTGGTATGCTGATTATGCTAACTTTATTGTTTCCAAGTACTTGCCTCCAACCTTTTCAGCTCAGCAAAGGAGGAAATTCTTTTATGACTTGAGGCATTATTTTTGGGATGACCCACACTTATATAAAGAAGGAGTGGATGGTATTCTGCGAAGGTGTGTTCCCGAATATGAACAACAAGAGATATTGAGTAAATGTCATGGTAGTGCTTATGGAGGACATCACGCTGGAGATAGAACCGCGCAAAAGGTTCTACAATCAGGTTTTTATTGGCCAACTCTCTTCAAAGATGCAAGGAAGTTTATTTTATCTTGTGATGAATGTCAAAGGGTTGGTAATATCTCCAGACGTAATGAAATGCCTATGAATTATACTCTTGTTATTGAACCGTTTGATTGTTGGGGATTTGACTTCATAGGACCTTTTCCCTCTTCAGAAGGTAACACTCATATACTTGTTGCTGTTGATTATGTTACTAAATGGGTGGAAGCCATACCTACAAAAAGTGCTGATGGTGAGACCTCTTTAAGAATGCTTTTAGACATTATTTTTCCTAGATTTGGAGTTCCTAGATATATTATGACAGATGGAGGTTCTCATTTTATTCATGGTGGTTTTAGAAAAACTCTTGCTAAATATGGTATTAATCATAGAATTGCTTCCGCTTATCATCCTTAAACTAGTGGGCAAGTAGAACTATCAAATAGAGAAATTAAATCTATCTTGCAAAAGACTGTTAATAAAACTAGAAAGAATTGGGCTAGTAAATTGAAGGAAGCACTATGGGCTTATAGAACTGCTTATAAAAACCCCATGGGAATGTCACCTTATAAAATGGTTTATGGAAAAGCTTGTCATTTACCTTTAGAACTAGAGCACAAAGCTTATTGGGCTGTTAGAGAACTAAATAAAGATCCTAAACTAGCCGGTAATAAGAGGTTGCTGCAATTAAGTTCTCTAGATGAATGGAGAAGTGAAGCTTATGAAAATGCTAAACTCTTTAAAGAGAAAGTTAAGAAATGGTATGATAGAAGGATTATCAAAAGAGAGTTTAATATTGGGGATAAAGTCCTATTGTATCGGTCTCGTCTCAGATTCTTTGCAGGGAAATTACTCTCGAAATGGGAAGGACCATATGTTGTTGAGGAGGTGTATCGTTCAGGAGCAATTAAAATTAGTTCTCTCCAAGGCAACGCCACGCAAGTGGTGAATGGACAAAGACTCAAGCATTATATCTCAGGTGATTCTTATAATGTTGATGTTGATGTTATTCGAGTGGAAACACCGGAGGCTTTCATCAAAGTCAAATTGGCAGTCCGCCAGAACTCGACTTTGAATAGGTAACAGTACATGTAATAAAAAGTTCGCGATTTACTTTCCGAACAATGTTTTTGCTGTTTTTGGAAAATATGAAAAATTACGAGATCGAAACGGAGTGGAGGAGGCGCACGAGGAGGTGCCCCCATAGGCCGGCGCGGGCCCCAGCCTGGCCGCGCCGCCCTATGAGCTGGCCCCCTCGTCGCCCCTTTCCGACTCTGGTTCGACCTGGTACTTTCCGTTTGTTGTGAAAATATTTGCTATATAATCCCCCGGACCCCTGGAGGTCCGTATATCGTTTTCTCGACGTGTTTTGTTTCGAGCTGTTTCTGCGAGGCTCTATTTTCAATCTAGGAGCACCATGGTTTCCAACAACAAGGACAAGGAGCCTTCGGAGGAAGGTATCCAAGACCCGAGTTGAAGGAAGAAGTCAAGGAGGATGATGAGGAAGTCGAAGAAGTTCCGCGAGTACGCCCGCGCACCACCATTGCAAGCATCGGAGTGGTGTCAAACCCATTCAACGCCAAGAAGAGTGCACGGATTAGCACCGGAGGAGGAGTTCCACGTCATTACCTAGCTCCAAAGACATCTTCTTCGAGGCACTTACCATCCCTTCCGCAATCTAATCTACAATAATCAAATTGAAAGGACTCCCAAGGCAGCATTGCCTAGCAATTGGGATATAGATCGTTCTAACACTGCAGGAAGGACGAAGCCTGAAGCTGAAGGATGCGGAAATAACTCCAAGAATTGGGACTCGCCGTTTGATATACTTCTTAATCGCGTCGAGCACAATTCAGAGATGATCCGCAACCTCATGTACAATATTGATGAGCTTCAGGAGCTTGTGGAGAAGCTTGTCAGGAATTCATCACCACCATCGTCAAAGGAGTAATTCATCATCGGTATTGGCATCCCCTTGGTTTGTTCCAAGCTTGGGGGAGTGCCGCGGTATCACATCATCACTACCTTTTACTTTTTACTATCAAGTAGTGTCATATCATGAGTAGGGAAGTTATCATATAAGATGGGTTGCAGTTTGGAAGTATCTCTCCTTTAGTTGGTTGTCTATGTATCCCTTGGTGTGAGTTATCGTTATGAAATATTAATGAGAAGTCTTATCATTTACATATTGCACACTTTATTTTAGTTTGCAATCTCTATTATATTATTGATCTTGATTTTAGTATTTGTACCACTTTGGGAGCATTGAGTAAATCTATTTGGTTTTGGCAAACTTAGCATTGGTCAATAGCAACAACACCTTGAGGTTTAAATAGAAAAGAGAAATACATATAGTTGTTTCATTGTCTTCCTTTCTTGTTAGCTCATAGCTTATTATTCTGAAGTTAAAATTGTTTGTGCTTACAAGAAAGATGCATGATTTTGTCTATCACATGTATATTTGCTTGTTTCCCTCAACTCTTATGCTTGCTAATTAACCTTGCTAGCCAAAAACCTGTACTGAGAGGGAATGCTTCTCGTGCATCCAAACCTGAACCCAAACCTATGCCATTTGTGTCCACCATATCTACCTACTGCATGGTATTTCCTGCCATTCCAAGTAAATACTTCATGTGCTACCCTTAAACAATTCAAAACTTATTACTTCTTATTTGTGTCAATGTTTTATAGCTCATGAGGAAGTATGTGGTGTTTTATCTTTCAGTCTTGTTAGGCAGCTTCCACTAATGGACTAGTGGCTTCATCCACTTATCCTATAATTTTGCAAAAAGAGTCGGCAACGGGGTTCCCAGCCCCAATTAATCAACTTTCATTAATAATTCTCTTCACATGTTTTGCTCGATTCATCGGTAAGCAACTTAATTTTGCAATAGACACTCCTCCATGGTATGAGATTGTTGGAAGGCACCCGAGGATTCGGTTAGCCATGGCTTGTGTAAGCAAAGGTTGGGGGAGTCTCATCCTTAAATAAACTAAAGTACATGTGTAAATAAAAGAGAAGAGGGATGATCTACCTTGCTGGTAGAAATAACGTCCTTCATGGGAGCCGCTCTTTGGAGGTCTGTTTGGCAAGGGGTTAGAGTACCCGCTACCGATCGTTGACAACAACAAACACCTCTCAAAATATTACTTTTATTCTCTTTATATGATTTCAAAAACTGAAAAAGCTCTAGCACATGATTTAATCCCTGCTTCCCTCTGCGAAGGGCCTGTCTTTTACTTTATGTTGAGTCAGTAAACCTATTTCCCTCCATCTCAAGCAAGCATTTGAGTTGTTGTGATCAAACTATTATATTGTGATTTGCTTCATCATGTCTTTTATTCTTCCTTGTTTAGTACAAGTTTTATCTGAATGAATATAGCTTTGAAAGTTATCAATGATCATTATGATTGAGTATGCAAGATGAGCCATATAAACTTTAACATGAGAGCGCTGCTCAATAGATAAGTATAATCTGCTAACTGTTCTCTGACCAAGAACAAAGTTTGCCATCACCAATTATGATTTCTTATGCACCTTTATTTGTGATTTCCTTATACTTGCTTCAAGTTGAGTTATATGAGGAAGTTGTTCACTAGAATGTCTTGTGTGAATGAATATGATGCTTCTTGTCCGTATTTGATTTATCGACTCTTCACTCCATAAACATGTGGTCCTGTTTACCGAGTTCGGTTTCGCTTGGGGACAAGCGAAGTCTAAGCTTAGGGGGAGTTGATACGTCCAATTTGCATCACTATTTTATATCATAATTTGTTGTTATTCATTGATATATTTCATATTTGGAGATAATACTTATGTTATTTCATCTATTTTGCATGTTTCATGATTATTGGAGGATCGCGCACCGGAGCCAGGATTCTGCTGGAAAAAGCATCGTCAGAACGCAATATTTCGGAAGATCAACAATTGACGGGAATTACACGAAAAATCCTATTTTTCCAGATGACGAAGGGAGCCAGAAGGGGGAGAAGAGGGGACCCGAGGTGGGCCCACCCCATAGGCCGGCGCGGCCCAAGGCCTGGCCGCGCCGCCCTGTGAGGAGGGGGCCCACAGCCCCTCTCGCCTCCTTTTCTTCGCGTACTCCTTCGTCCCGAAAACCTAAGCTCCAGAGGTACGTCGCAAAGAGCCACAGCCGCCTCTGCGGGGCGGAGAACACCAGAGAGAAAGAGCTCTCCGGCGGCTGAGATCTGCAGGGAAATTCCCTCCCGGAGGGGAAATCGACGCCATCGTCACCGTCATCGAGCTGGACATCATCTCCATCACCATCACCATCATCTTCATCATCATCACCGCCGTCTCCACCGCTGCACCTCGTCACCGCTGTAACAATTTGGGTTTGATCTTGATTGTTTGATAGGGGAAACTCTCCCGGTGTTGATTTCTACTTGTTATTGATGCTATTGAGTGAAACCGTTGAACCAAGGTTTATGTTCAGATTGTTATTCATCATCATATCACCTCTGATCATGTTCCATATGATGTCTCGTGAGTAGTTCGTTTAGTTCTTGAGGACATGGGTGAAGTCTAAATGTTAGTAGTGAAGTATGGTTGAGTAATATTCAATGTTATGATATTTAAGTTGTGGTGTTATTCTTCTAGTGGTGTCGTGTGAACGTCGACTACACGACACTTCACCTTTATGGGCCTAGGGGAATGCATCTTGTACTCGTTTGCCAATTGCGGGGTTGCGGAGTGACGAAACACTGAGCCCCGTTGGTATATCGATGCGGGGAGGGATCGCAGGATCTCGAGTTTAAGGTCTGTGGTTAGATTTATCTTAATTACTTTCTTGTAGTTGCGGATGCTTGCAAGGGGTATAATCACAAGTATGTATTAGTCCTAGGAAGGGCGGTACATTAGCATAGGTTCACCCACACAACACTTATCAAAACAATGAAGATTAATTAGCCGTATGTAGCGAAAGCACTAGACTAAAATCCCGTGTGTCCTCGAGAACGTTTGGTCATTATAAGTAAACAAACCGGCTTGTCCTTTGTGCTAAAAAGGATTGGGCCACTCGCTGCAATTATTACTCTCGCACTTTACTTACTCGTACTTTATTCATATGTTACATCAAAACCCCCTGAATACTTGTCTGTGTGCATTTACAGTGAAATCCTTCATCGAAACTGCTTGTCAACACCTTCTGCTCCTCGTTGGGATCGACATTCTTACTTATCGAAGATACTGCGATACACCCCCTATACTTGTGGGTCATCAGCGGCCTCAAAGTTAGCCTACAATTTCCAAGAAAAGGAGTCATGTCAATTTAGCCATTCAGGGATGAATGTTGGAAAGAAGATGGAAATGAGAAAACTTACATCCGTACGACGGTGTCGAGGAGGCGCGACCGGTGGGTCGCCGGTGGTGAGGGTAGACCTGATCTGCGTGAGGGTCCTCTCGCGGCTTGATCACCCCACTAAGAAGCTTCGTGCGGCCATGCTCCGCGCCGCTCCCCGCCACCATAATCGCCGTCAAGTCGGTCTGCTGCTCAATAGGATCATCCACCTCCGGATGAAGACCCTTGAACACCGAGCGGTACTTCTCCAACTCCTCTTCGGCATAGCCGAAGTACTCGGGCAGCGAGGGCTGAGGCTGGCTCGGATCGGGCTGCTTCGGCTTCATCTTACGCCACCCTCCCACCTCGGTGAGAGGCTCCCCGAGTTCCGCCTCCTGCACAGACAAGATAAATGTTATGTGTATCAAGTAGTAATATGAGGGGAAATAAATGCAAGTTGTTCCATGTATATATGTACCTTGTGCTTCCTGTAGCGCTCGGTCGCTGCGGCTTCCCGCACTTGTGTGTTCCTCCGGTGCCCGGTTTGCCTTGTTGCGCGCGCTCTTGGCGTTGAAGTCGGCGTCTTCGCCAACCCACCTCGCTACCAAGGCCTCAAATGCGTCTTCCTTATTCTCGCACCATAGGGGCATAACCTGAAAAACCAAAACTCATTTGAAGAACACATAATGCAATCCCAACTATGCAGCAACATAGAGTCTCATTGAATATTTACTTACCTTCAAGTAATCTTCCTTTGTCGGCTGAGGATCGTCCACGATATTGTCGGCTTTCTTGACCCTCGTGCCCTCGCTCAGCCTTGAAGTGCCCGATGCGGGTATGCTTCGATTGTACCACTTGTTGCCTTGTCAACCTCCGACAAGCCCTAGTCGGTACCGCCTTCCCTTGCTCAACCATATCATCAGGCACCTTATAATGGGTCTGCAATCATGCATAAGAATAATTGTGCGAGAGACATGAGTTAGCATAGTGTGGTCATCAACTATGAAGTAAACTCGAGAAGCATGCGTTACCCAAAACTTGGTGTACACGGCGTCAGAAGCTGTCCCAAAGCCCGGGCAAGGAGCTGCCTCATAGTCCGCCCAAGTCTTGGCTAGCTTCTTCTCGCCGCCGGGGACCGGAGTGTAAAAGCCCGGCCAGTACTGCCTAATAAGAGCTCCAATCATGCTCGACGGCTGGCGAACCCCCTTGTCATATGTCCAATTGTTGCACAATAATCAAAACATTAGTATGCCAATCAGTTATGCACAATAATGAAAACATTAGTACATAGCAAAATGAATCTAAATGTTCAAAATTAAACTTACTCTTTTTCGTTCGAGATGATGAGGGCTTTCGCCTCCTGGCTAGTAGGCTCCCTCCTCTCATCAGGGACTTGCGCTTCACCACGAATGCGCAACTTCTTCGGCGCCATCTCCCTCTCCGCCTCCTCGTCCTGCCCTCCACCTCCATCTCCACCTCCATCTCCACCTCCATCTCCCCTCGCATGAGCGTGTGTGAGCGGACTGGGAAGCCACGTCGCCAGAAGCAGAGGGTATGTCACCAAGGAAAGGTCCACCTCCACCTCGTCCTCGTCCTCCACCTCCACCTCGTCCTCGTCCTCCACCTCCGCCTCCGCCTCGTCCTCCAGCTCGTCCTCCACCTCCACCTCGTCCTCCACCTCCACCACGTCCTCCACCTCCACCTACACCTCCACCTCCACCTCCACCTCCACCACGTCCTCCACCTCCACCTACACCTCCACCTCCAACTCCACCCGTGTCATCGTCCGCGTAACGCGAGCTGGCACGCGTTGGTCTTCCACTTCTAGTGGTCCCGGTGAACTTATGTTGGCTCATGGTCTTCAGAATGGAGTTCATGGATTCCTTGCTTCCGCTCATATTGATCAATCACCTGCATTGACAAAGAGTAAACAAGTAAGCATTCATGCCTTAATAAAATGTAGACACTAAGCAAAAAAAAACATATGGCGAAGCATGTTGAAAAATAGATACTAAGCATAAGAAGCATATTGAAAAATAAATACTAAGTATAAGAAGCATATTGAAAAATAGATACTAAGCATAAGAAGCATATTGAAAAATAAATACTAAGTATAAGAAGCATATTGAAAAATAGATACTAAGCATAAAGGCATAAAGGACCCTCACCTCGAATCATCACTATCATAATGAGGCATTGGGTTCTCATAACGAGGCATTGGGTTCTCATTTTCACTATCACTATCAGTATCATGTGAGTAATGAGGTTGGGTGGGAATGTCCGGTGGAGGCTCATCATTGAACCCATTGCCCTCATGTAACTTGGTGAGCATTTGTATGTCCTTTAGGTCCACCACTCGTTTCACCATGAAGATGTGCCTCGTTCTCGAGGTCCTCAAGACCAATTTCTATTTCGAAATCCCCAAAGTTCTCTTGCTCTTGATAAAAAATTCCCTCGTATGTTACAGGGTCAATGTTGTTGTAATCCTCGTCGGAGGGCATGGGTAGCTTACCATGTGGTGATACCTTGAACACGACTTCCCAGCCTTTGAGGCACTCCTTTTGACATGGGTAGGGCAAATAATAAACTTGCTTGGCTTGGTGAGCCACAACAAAGACATCGGCTCCGCTATAGCGAGGTTGAAGGCCTAACTTCAACTAACCCAATGGAAGGAGTGCTTCTCTGTCCAACTTGTGGGTCGAACCGAGTGGCATTTGAACACAACGAGATTGAGTTGTATGTTTGTCCTATTGAATGTCAGCTCGTATACATTCTCTAACCTTCCGTAGTATTCTATGTCATCGGATCCTTTGGTGAAGACCCCGGTATTTATAGTTTTTGGGTTAGGCCGATTCTTCGGTGATACTGCGTATGGAAGCGATACCCATTCACATCGTACTTCTCATACATTGAGATTCTACGGTTGCAACCCTGGGAAACACATCTCAGCTCATCCGTCATCTCAACGTTGGGATCACCTCCCTACAAATTCAGTTCAAATTGTTTCTTTGCATTAGTTACGTGTAATAAGAGGGACAAGTCACGGATTGCAAAAGTATTGGCTAAAAGGGACTTGTTAGAAATTACTTTTTCGTAGAACCAATCCAGGAATTTTTTCTTTCCGGGACGACTCTCTTTCAAAAGAATCTCCATCTCCGCATCAGAGGGATCCGTCGATCTCGTCCAATATTCATCCTTGTATTGGCTAAAAGGGAGAAAAAACGTATTAGACCAAAATCGAGTTACTAATTGCAAAGTAATTTGTTCACCATTTTACCTTATGAATTTGAGCACTTCTTGCATGTTCGTAACCACATAAAACATTATGCAATCTTTCTCTTCCTTTGTCAAGATGCCCTTTTTAGAGGCACCAGCCTTGCCACCGTGACATTTGAAGAGGAGGAGCTTGGGGTCATGCTTGGGCTCGTCGATATTGTACCGAGATATCGGGTTATGCATAGTGGGAACATCATCCGCATAGTACGTTGTCGTGGCGTCTGCCATCTCCCGGAGGATAGTTGCCTCAGCTATGCATGCTTCAATCTTATTTTTGTTGCCACATTTGTTTCGAATATACTTGAACTCTCTCTCAATACAAAACTGCCAACGATACTGCACCGGTCCACCCAAGAGTGCCTCGTTCGCAAGATGCACAATGAGATGTAACATCGGAGTAAAGAAACCTGGTGGAAAGATCATCTCTAACTTGCATAACAACTCCGGCACTTGATCATGCAACTTCTCAATCACCGACTCACATATCTGCTTAGCACGGACCGTGCGGAAGAAATGGCTCAACTCCGCAAGCACTCGCCGGACATGCTCGGGGAGATACCCTCGAACCATCACCGGCATCGAGTCGCTCAATCCATATATGATAGTCGTGACTCTTGAGCCCGTTTACTTTTCCCGTTGTAAGATTGACTCCCTTACTCATATTCGAACAATAGCCATCCGGGAACATAACGGCGTATTTCAGCCACATCATTGCCTCCTTCTTCGGAGACTATCAAGCACGTAGTTGGCATGCGGCTTGACCCAATTTTTTCTATTGCCCTCGGGAGGATGCATGTGTAGTCTTTGCCTCGTCACACGGATTCTCAACATCGACACTAGCCTTGACATTATCCTTTATCTCGTCAGGAATGTTCAGGACGGTGTTAAAGATGGACTCCCCAACATTCTTTTCGGTGTGCATCATATCGATGTTATGGGGAAGTTCGAGATCCTTGTAATACTCGAGCTGCGTTAAGCCTGGCACGTGAGTCCAGTTGTGTGTCTCACCATATCCCACATATGTTTTGTCGAGTTCTTTACTACGTTGGAGAACACGTAGCTCACCATCAACAGTTTCACCATTGAACTTTGGTATCGTTTCTTCTTCACGCACAACTTTGCCCTTTGTGAAGTTCTTTTTGTCTCCTCTGAACCGATGCCCTCTTTTGAGGTACTTTCGATGTTTGTCAAATGCGACATATTTGCGACCCGCATTCAGCCAAATGAACTCCAGTCGGTGCACACTGGCATGGAACCTACCGGTGCAATGCCGCAAAATGAGCGTACCAGTAGGTCGTGCATGGAATGCCGGAACCAATACGAGCATGACCAAGTTTGTCAGTGCTCGGTCGTATGTCAAGGTCCCATGGTACCAAGAGTGGTGCAAATCATCCACAAGCGGTTGCATGAATACACTCAAATTCTTCCCCGGGTAATCAGGCCCTGGAATGATCATCGACACGAATATGGTCTTCCTTTGCATAAGGACTCCGGGAGGGAGATTGAGCGGAATAACAAACACGGGCCAACAGCTGTACGTGGATGCTGACATACCATATGGATTGAATCCATTGGTTGCTATCGCAATTCTGACATTCCGAGCATCATTTGCCTTATCAGGGTGTTTTGCATCGAAGTTCCGCCATGCTTTACCATCAGATGGGTGCCCCATGTTTAGTCGTCCCTCCTCGTCCTTGAATCTCAACCCGTTCTTATGCCACGTCATCTGTTTGGCTGACTCCTCGGACATGTAAAGCCGTTGGATTCTTTTTATGAACGGGAGATAACGAAGAATCTTCACGGCGACTTTTGTCCGCACCTTCTCACCATTAGCTCACGGTTATCTCATGATACCTAGAGGACCCACACTTGCTACAATATTTGTCATCCGCAAACTCTTTCCAAAACAAAAGACAGCTTTTGGGACAACAATCATACTTCACATAATCCATGCTGAGCGCTTTCAACATTTTCTTTGCTGCATACATGGTTTTAGGCATGACAATGGCCTTCGGGCAACATGTTACCAACTGTTACCAGATTTTTTTCAAAGCATGCTCAGGTCTTGTCTAAGTGGGCCTTGTCGGCTAGTACTTGCGCGATGGCATCGACCTGAGAAATTTTTGCACCCTCGTATAGAGGCCTCTTAGCCGCAGCCATCATCTCATAGAAGGCCTTTGCGGTAGGCTCGGGTTCCTCCGGTTCTGGCGGTTCCTCCGGTTCTGGCGGTCCCTCCGGTTCTGGCGGTTCCTCCTGTTCTGGCGATTCTGGCATGTAGGCATCATGGAGATCATCTAGCAAGTATCTAATCCCATCGTCCTCATTGCCATCGATTCGCTGCCTCATCACCTCACCTCTGTCACGTTCGTACTGAGCAAAGTCGACACACGTGACGTAATCAGGTATATACCCATTCAACCAAAGATGTTTAGTCATATCATCCTTTCCGTGACGATGACGCCTCTTGCAACGAGCGCAAGGGCAACTTGGACGAACGCCTGACTTTGAACCACGCGCTAACTCCTTCACTAATAAATTGGTCTTCCATACCGGCCCACTCTTCTGTCATTTCAGTCGAACTAGCACGGCCACTGTACATCCACCCATTATCAGCCATCCTCTGCTTGATTGGGAGACAAACAACAAATAGTACCATGAAATTAAATGCATCATATTTTTATTTATTTTACCGGGCGAAACGCATGCATCAACCTACATCTCTACTAGGTGGGCTCCTAGCAGCCGCCGGATCCGTAGTTGGCTACATTCTCCATGCTCTACCCCGGTCCAAGTCAGAATTTCGGCAGCACCTCCCCGCTGCTATCCCGATACACGTCTCGGCAAAAAACCGAGAGGATGTGCATCCGGAGAACAACGGGGAGGCGCCGCCGAAATCCTGACTCGGACCGGAGTAGAACATGGAAAACATAGACAACTACGCATCCGTCGACTGTCCCGTAAATGCCGCAAGCGTTACGGTTGAAAATATGCCGACCACTAATGCATATTTATCCGCGTAACGCTCGCGGACGGGAAGTGACTCCTAGGTTACGCAACTTTACTTGAAAAATGAATCTAGTGATGTAAAAAAAAATGCGGAGAGGGGAGGCGAAGTTTTAGCTCACCCTCGGTGGTGGGAGAGAATCGCGGACACGATGACACGGCGGTCACGACGGAGCGGTCGTGGTCACGACGGAGCGGTCACGACGGGGCATTCATGACGGGCCCTAGTTAAAACAACAACAAAATTAGTCAAAGCAAAAAGTAAATAGCTTATTGCTATTTCCAACTATATTTTGTTTTCCAACTATTTCTATTTCAACGACAAAAAGTAAAACAACAACAAAATCCTATTTCTATTTCCAACTATATTTCGTTTTCCAACTATTTCTATTTTCAAATATATTTCATTCTCCAATTATTTCTATTTGCACTTTGCAATTTTTCTATTTGCTCTATTTTTATTTCTAAATCATCTACAACAAATAGAAATAAAAAAAAGGAAAAAATGGGGGGGGGGGGGAATGCTTACAGTGAGGAGGCAGGGGGCTCAGCGCCGATGTGGGGCGAGCTCCGGCTTGGCTGGCCGGCGCGGTGGAGCTCGGGCTCGGGAGGCGGGACGAGGTGGCCGGCGGGGTGGAGCTCCGGCTCGGGAGGAGCTCCGGAGGAGGGCGGCAGCGGGGACGGGCTCGGGAGGAGGGTGGCAGCGGGGACGGGGGCGCCGGAGAGGGGGCTGCCGGGGAGGGGGCGTCGGCGGGCTGCGCGGCGAGGGGCGGTGGTGGCGCGGGGGCGGGGGAGGCGCAGGTGGCTGGGGGCGGCGCAGGTGGCTGGCGGCGCGGCGCGCGGGGAGAGGGCGTGCGGGGAGATGCCGGCGAGGGGGCTTGTGGTGGCGCGGGCGGTGGCTGGCGGCGGCGCAGGTGGCTGGCGGCGGCGCGCGGGGAGAGGGCGTGCGGGGAGATGCGCGTGCGGGGCGTATGAGCCGGACTTGGTCCGGCTCGGTCAGATAAGCAGCCCTAGCTGTGCCGACGGCTAGCCGTCGGCACAGGTTTTTCATTTTTTTTTCTTTTAATCTTTTTTGATTTTTTTTCTATGCAGGACTACAATCAAGTAAAATATAGAATATGGGAACTGAAAATCTATAGGCATTTTTTTTATTTTCATTTTTTTCCTTTTAACTGAAAATAAGGTGGTTTTGTGTTAAAAAAATGACTTGCGCTAATTACCGTGCAGAAAATCTATAGGCATTATATATTGAAACGGAGGGAGTATTATTATAGGGAGACACACACATTTTGGGGCCATTACGACCTTTCGATGCTCAATTTCTGACGAAAACCTAATTCTGTTGACCGCGCGATCTACCCCTTTGACTACATCCCACCGGGGCTCCCCTGGTGGGCATATGCCTCCATTTGATCTTGGTTACGTCATAGGTACATGTCATAACAACTATCAGCCCATATGACTTCGTTTACTTCGCCAACTGTGCAAAACGGGGCCGCCGGGACATGCGGTATGGCCGTACCGGGCGCGCGGTTGCACCCGTCCGCCAACGCGCGAAACGGAAAACATTTAGCACATAAAATGACGCGTCATAGACCTAAAAACATTTTTCCCTTCATTCATTGAGCGAAGGAAAGTGTCGCCCCAGTTCAAATCCGGTCAGTTTCCAGCGGATTCGACGGGACACCGCAGGAAGCGGGAGGGATTCCCAGATGGCTACCGCGCGCATATGGCATGTGATAGGTGGTGCGTAGGAGGTATCCTACCGCTGCGCGGAGGTCCCGCGCAATACTGAAATGCGCACCATGTAGCTGCTTCACACAAAAAAAGCCCTTCCGGCACCCCGAAAATGGAAAAACCCTCGCCCGTGGTTCGGATTGGAAATCCGCGACCGGGGCCTTGCTTCCCATCCTAGGGCCCACGCACGTGCCAAATATGGCCTCGTTCCGACAAACTATGTGGTGAAACGGGCCGTTTCCTACTCATTTCCCCTAAAAGCCATAGAACTCCGGACGTGATAGCCCTATTCGTGAAGGGTTTTTCAAGATAATTGCCGTATCCCAGTTCTGTCTTTTGCAGTGGTTGCTAGGGCACATAAAATGACGCCACGCGGCTCCGTGCGATTTTATGACTTCGTTTACTTCGCCAACTGTGCAAAACGGGGCCGCCGGGACATGCGGTATGGCCGTACCGGGCGCGGATGCTACCCGTCCGCCTTTCACGCGAAGTGCTTTGGCACACATGTCACGCATGAAAATCGTCAACGCCGGGTACATGCAAGGTTAGTGTCAAACCCTACATCACACTTGTGCACATATGCTAGGGACAGTATGCAAGTTTTTAAGCGGTTCCGACGCTCCGCGCGATGCTGTATCGGTTCGGGAACCCTAGGGCGGGGACCCCGCGAGATCTACCCCTATAGCTTTCTCACGTGTGACGCGTGTAACAATGGATTTTTATTATTTTCTTTGGTTTGTTTAGGACATATGTGACATGGTAACACCATAGGTTGGGCTTACTTTACCATAAAATAGGCTCCCTTTTAGCCGTAACGGGAGTTTCCACATACGTATCCCTGGATTTTCACCAAGTGCTGGCCCATGTTCGCGAAAATTCGTCAATTGCCGGGTACATGCAAGGTTAGCCAAACCCTACATCACACTTGTGCACATATGCTAGGGACATATGCAAGTTTTTAAGCGGTTCCGACGCTCCGCTGATCTGTATCTTCGGAAACCCTAGGGCGGGGACCCCGCAGATCTACCCCTATAGCTTTCTCCGTGTGACGGTGTAACAATTGATATTTTTATTTGCTTTGGTTTGTTTAGGACATATGTACATGGTAAACCATAGGTTGGGCTTACTTTACCATAAAATAGGCTCCCTTTTAGCCGTAACAGGAGTTTCCACATACAGATCCTGGATTTTCACCAAGTGCTGGCCCATGTCTGCGAAAATCGTCAACACCGGGTACATGCAAGGTTAGCCAAACCCTACATCACACTTGTGCACATATGCTAGGGACATATGCAAGTTTTTAAGCGGTTCCGACGCTCCGCTGATCCGTATCTTCGGAAACCCTTGGGCGGGGACCCCGCAGATCTACCCCTATAGCTTTCTCCGTGTGACGGTGTAACAATGGATTTTTTATTTGCTTTGGTTTGTTTAGGACATATGTACATGGGAAACCATAGGTTGGGCTTACTTTACCATAAAATAGGCTCCCTTTTAGCCGTACCAGGAGTTTCCACATACAGATCCTGGATTTTCACCAAGTGCTGGCCCATGTCTGCAAAAATCGTCAACGCCGGGTACATGCAAGGTTAGCCAAACCCTACATCACACTTGTGCACATATGCTAGGGACATATGCAAGTTTTTAAGCGGTCCCGACGCTCCGCTCGATCCGTATCTTCGGAAACCCTAGGGCGGGGACCCCGCAGATCTACCCCTATAGCTTTCTCCGTGTGACGGTGTAACAATGGATTTTTTTATTTGCTTTGGTTTGTTTAGGACATATGTACATGGGAAACCATAGGTTGGGCTTACTTTACCATAAAATAGGCTCCCTTTTAGCCGTACCAGGAGTTTCCACATAGAGATCCTGGATTTTCACCAAGTGCTGGCCCATGTCTGCGAAAATCGTCAATGCCGGGTACATGCAAGGTTAGCCAAACCCTACATCACACTTGTGCACATATTCTAGGGACATATTCAAGTTTTTAAGCGGTTCCGACGCTCCACTGATCTGTATCTTCGGAAACCCTAGGGCGGGGACCCCGCAGATCTACCCCTATAGCTTTCTCCGTGTGACGGTGTAAGAATGGATTTTTTTTATTTGCTTTGGTTTGTTTAGGACATATGTACATGGGAAACCATAGGTTGGGCTTACTTTACCATAAAATAGGCTCCCTTTTAGCTGTACCAGGAGTTTCCACATACAGATCCTGGATTTTCACCAAGTGATGGCCCTTGTCTGCGAAAATCGTCAACGCCGGGTACATGCAAGGTTAGCCAAACCCTACATCACACTTGTGCACATATGCTAGGGACATATGCAAGTTTTAAGCGGTTCCGACGCTCCGTTGATCTGTATCTTCGGAAACCCTAGGGCGGGGACCCCGCAGATCTACCCCTATAGCTTTCTCCGTGTGACGGTGTAACAATGGATTTTTTTATTTGCTTTGGTTTGTTTAGGACATATGTACATGGTAACCATAGATTGGGCTTACTTTACCATAAAGTAGGCTCCCTTTTAGCCGTACCAGGAGTTTGCACATACAGATCCTGGATTTTACCCCTACAGTCTATAATCTGCCTGAGTTTTGGGACCATTCCCACCCTCCGATGCTCGATTTCTGACGACACACAATAATGATACACTTAAGAACTTGAGACCCACACACGTTACAAAGCACTTAAATAACTAGACCCACACACAAACCAAAGCACTTAAAGAACTAGACCACACACAAACCAAAGCACTTAAAGAACTACACCCACACACGAAGCAGAGCACTTAAAACTACAGTACTCACACACAAACCAAAGCACTTAAAATACTAAACCCACACACGAACAAAGCACTTAACACTGGGTCGACACATGACCCGTTAGACACACGGACTCGACACACACACATACTAATCAGTTCTCGAAATCTTCGTCCTCGCTAGGGGTGTCCTCTGAAGCGGTACTTGAGAGGTTCCACAACCACCGTTCATCATTTTCCCCCCATGTCGACGCCTCTCCTTTGGCGTACTCCGCGTCATATTCGGCCCTCCTCTGCCGCTTTCCCGCCCTCCTCTCTCTCCCTGTACGCCTGCTTCTCCTTCCGGAATGCGCGCGTGGCCGCGACGTCTCCGGGATGGTCTCTGCGCCACTGTGCCATGAACTGCTCGTCCGCCTCGGTGGTATCAATCTGCCGCTGGCCATCTCTGAACCGCTGCGCTTCACCCTCTGAGCGAAGTAGCGGCTCAGTTGAGAGACTCTCGGCTTCCGTCAGAGACCTGACCTCCGGGAAGTTCAATTCGTGGCGCGACCGGCCAAACCTCCAAGCCGCAACGTCGTATGCGCGGGCAGCAGCCTCCTTCGTGTAGAAGGTGCCGAGCCACACACGCACACCACCGGCGGTGATTTCGGATGCGAAATGGCCCGCAGCCCGCTGGCGAACGCCGATGAAGCCCGTGTTGCTACGGCGACGAGGAGCCATCTCGAAGGCGGCCGAGCTCGGAGGATTCTCGTGGTGTTTTTTGGATGAGAGAGTTGATGAGGAGAGAAATGTTGCTGGTGATGTTAGTGTGGAGAAGACATGGCTATATATAGGACGACGACGGCTGAAACGGCGGGAAAACTTGGCGGGAGAAAATGGGCGCGAGAAGAATGGCGGGAGGGAAGGAGCGGGGAAAATGGCGGGAATGTTGGAGGAAAAATTGGCGGGAATCTGTGCCGACGGCCTGGCCGTCGGCCTACATAAGAAATGGCGCGAGAAGAATGGCGGGGAAAAGGGCGGGAAGAAGGAAAAAGGGCGGGGAAGCTGTGCCGACGGCCTGGCCGTCGGCCCACATCACGCCGTTTGCCACCTGGTGACGCCGTTGTCGGTGGCTGTCGGTGGCCCCACCATCTGTCCATGTGCCGACGGCTAGGTTACGTGCCGTCGGCACAGACTGGGTTTGTGCCGACGGCTAAGGTGTGCCGACGGCTAAGGTGTGCCGACGGCGGCCGTCGGCTCTAAGGTTTCTATGCCGACGGCCAGGCTGTGCCGACGGCCAATTACTGGGCTGACGGCGAGTGAGGCTGTGCCGACGGCCGCCGTCGGCACAGATTATGGCCATCGGCCCCTCGGCGGGTTCCCGTAGTGACTATTCCTTCTCTTCTCTTTTCCTTCTTGACAAGCCATCCCTCTCGTCTAGCCAGACTGTTCTCCTCTCTGGAATATCAACCAGCAGCCTATATGCCGATCAGACTGGTAACACACTCATAGTGCCAAGCCCAAAAATCTGCTTACCGGCTAGTAGACAATAGGATATTTCTGATCTTCTCCATATCCGTTGGTATAAAGAAACAATTTAACTTCCCCTCACCCCAGACCGTGTTGTGAGCCTCTATAAGTCGCTCAGCATCTGAGGATAGGCCCCGCCGGAAGGCTTGAGCCAAACTTAGAGCATCTCTAATAGAGCCCGTAAATCTCGCCGGAATCGAACTTTTCCGGCGGATTTACGGGTTCGGGCCGAAACTGGCGCCGATCAGTGACCGAAAAAGTGGGCCGGCCCGAATACGGAGTTCGGGGGCCCGAGAAACTCCCCGCACGGCCCCTATTAAAAGGGATCGCGGAGGGGAGTTCGGTTCGCAAACCCTACTCCCCTCCACCGTCTCCTCTCCCTCCGCCGCCGCCAGTCCCCCGCTCCGACGAGGAATCCACGTGCAGCCAGCCACCAATCCGCCACCCACCGTCGCGCGATGGCCTCCCGTGGAGGTGCAGGCAGCCGAGCCGCGGGATTGGGCGGCGGCGATTCGCCGCCGCGTCCGCCCGTCTTCCGCAGCGAGGCGGAGCGGCAGAAGTGGAACCGCAGCGAGGGCACGCGCAAGCGGAGCGCTCGCCGGTGGACCAACTGGGGGCTCACGCCCCCAGGGAAGCTCGCCCGCTACGGCAACCAGGACGAGAGCTCCTCCTCCGGGCAGACGAGCCGCGCACCGCGGCTGCCCGTGGTGGCGAGCTTCGAGGAGGACGACCTTGTCCCCGCGCGCTCTCCAACCTTCTCCGTCGGGGACTACGTCCACGGCAACGACGAGGAGGAGGCGGTGATAGCGCAGACGTTCGCCATCAGCGAGGCGGAGGCGAGGGCCCGCTTCCGCCGGGAAGAAGCCGACGCCGTCCGCTAGGTACGGGAGTACGAGGCGGCCCGCCGGGAGGCCCGCGTCCGCAAGGTCAACCTCGAAATAGTCGAGCTTGACAAGGACGACGCGTGAAGACTTCACGCCGCCGACGATCTCCGCCAGCACCGGCACCGCCGCGTGCGCCATAGCTAGTAGGCCGTATTTTGCTCATTTTAGCTAGGTTAGGTTGCCGGTGTACCAGTAATGTCAATTCCCAGCAGTATGTATGTAACGATGCGCAATCGGAGCATCTATTTCATCTACGAACTATGATCATCGCCTAAAATTACCCGCGCCAATTCAAATTCCTGTTTTCAGTTTCATTTTACGGGTTCTATTCTGCGCCACTGCGAAATTCGACAGAACTTGCGTTTTCGGTGAACTGAACTCGCGCTTTTCGGTTTGCGTTTTTTCGGGCTCTACTAGAGATGCTCTTATATGTTTCAGTTCTATGTTTCACATGTACTCGGGAGGCTTAGCCCGTAGCTGGGAAACTTGGTAGAAAATATCCCTTTCGTGCCAATTCTATGTTTCAGCCCATCCTTTAAGAAAGGGAGACCACGGGCAACAAATTTGGACATGATTGACAGAGCCACGGTCGTTTGATGGCCGAGTCATGGCGCCTGCACTGGTAGAAAAATGGCCTTCCGTCCAGCCCCATTAGTCGCCAAAATATAGGAACCGCGACTAATGGGGTCTTTAGTCGCGGTTCGGGTGGCGAACCGCGACTAAAGAGCTGGGCCCAGCGCGCTCGCCGGCCGGCTGTTGGACGGGAGGGGCTTGAGTCGCGGTTGGCCGGGCCAACCGCGACTAAGATCCCGAAGGCCTTTAGTCGCGGCTGGCCAGGCCAACCGGGACTAAAGGCCCATCCCTATAAAAGGGCCTCAGCTCACAGACACTTAGCCATTTGGTGCCACTTCTCTTCACAAGCTTCACAAGGGGTGTAGGTTTGCTTTTGGTTCCTCTTATGCACACAAGGTGTTTGATAAAAATGCCCCAAGAGCATGAAACAAACATGATATGAAGTGTTGGAGCCACACTTGAGCTTCCTTATTTATTTTTTCCTCCTCGATCGCGGTTAGCAACTTGAACCTTTTCATGTGTCATTGATAAAATATGCATGTGTGTAGTTCATTGTTTAATTTATATTGTTTGTAGCTAGTTAGTTTAACAAATGCATGATGGTTAATTATATATTTTATATTATAATAATGCAGATGAATCGGCAATGGATGTACGGTAACCGACTCTCCGGCGAGTTCACTACGGGTTTGAAAGATTTCCTCGTAGTGGCTAATGCGAACAAGCGGGGGGTTTTGTTATCCGTCCATGTGTTAACCGTAAGAATCGAAGGGTTACTCTTCCTCAAGAGATGTTCACATGCACCTGCTTCGGCACGGTTTCATGCCAAAAGCTATAATTGTTGGACCAAGCATGGAGAAAGAGGGGTTATAATGGAAGAAGATGAAGAAGGGGATGATTTCATCGATGAAAGCTATCTTGCTCATTTCGGTGATACTTTCATGGAGGATGCTGAAGGTGAAGGGGAAGGTGAAGGGGAAGGTGAAGAAGAGGCACGTGATGAGCCAGTTGATGATCTTGGTCGGACCATTGCTGATGCACGGAGACGCTGCGAAACTGAAAAGGAGAGGGAGAATTTGGATCGCATGTTAGAGGATCACGTAAAGGCGCCGTACCTCGGATGCGATGATGGTCCGAAAAAGCTGGGCTGCACACTGGATTTGCTGAAATGGAAGGCACGAGCGGGTGTAGCTGACTCGAGCATTTGAAAACTTGCTGAAAATGTTGAAGAATATGTTTCCAAAGAATAACGAGTTGCCCGCCGATACGTACGAAGCAAAGAAGGTTGTCCGCCCTCTAGGTTTAGAGGTTCGAAGATACATGCATGCATCAACGACCGCATCCTCTACCGCGGTGAGTACGAGAATTTGAATGAATACCCGGTATGCACTTTGCATTGCGTTATAAGATCGAGGCGATGACCCTGGTGGCGATGTTGAGGGCCGAAACCCGGGAAGAGGGTTCCCGCCAAGGTGATGTGGTATGCTCCTATAATACCACGGTTGAAACGTCTGTTCAGGAACAAAGAGCATGCCAAGTTGTTGCGATGGCACAAAGAGGACCGTAAGTCGGACGGGGAGTTGAGACACCCCGCATATGGAACGCAATGGAGAAAGATCGACAGAGAGTTCAAAGATTTTGCAGCTGACGCAAGGAACATAAGATTTGGTCTAAGTACGGATGGCATGAATCCTTTTGGCGAGCAGAGCTCCAGCCATAGCACCTGGACCGTGACTCTATGTATCTACAACCTTCCTCCTTGGTTGTGCATGAAGCGGAAGTTCATTATGATGCCAGTGCTCATCCAAGGTCCGAAGAAACCCGGCAACGACATCGATGTGTACCTAAGGCCATTAGTTGATGAACTTTTACAGCTGTGGGGCAGACCTGGTGTCCGTGTGTGGGATGAGCACAAAGAAGAGGAATTTGACCTACGAGCGTTGCTTTTCGTAACCATCAACGATTGGCCTGCTCTTAGTAACCTTTCGGGATCGTCAAATAAGGGATACAATGCATGCACGCACTGCTTACATGAGACTCGAAAGTGTACATTTTCCAAATTGTAAGAAGAACGTGTACCTTGGGCATCGTCGATTTCTTCCGAAAATTCATCCAAGTAAGAAAGAAAGGCAAGCATTACAACGGCAAGGCAGATCACCGGCCGAAGCCTCGCGGAACGTACTCGGTGCTGAGGTATTTGATATGGTCAAGGATTTGAAAGTCATCTTTGGAAAGGGTCCCGACGGACAATCGGTTCCGAAGGGAGCCGACGGGCACGCAGCCATGTGGAAGAAGAAATCTATATTCGGGAGCTAGAATATTGGAAAGTCCTAGAAGTCCGCTCTCGCAATCGACGTGATGCACGTTACGAAGAATATTTGCGTGAACCTCCTAAGCTTCTTGGGCGTGTATGGGAAGACAAATGATACAAAGGAAGCACGGCAGACCAAGCAACGTTTGAAAGACCCCGATAACCGGCATCCGGAATGGTTTCAAGGTCGTGCCGCCTACGCTCCGACCAAAGAAGAGAAGGTCATCTTTTTTGAATGCCCGAGCAAGTATGAAGGTCCCGTCCGGATTCTCGTCCAATATAAAGGGAATAATAAACATGGCGGAGAAAAAGTTCCAAAACCCGAAGTCTCACGACCGCCACGTGATTATGACGCAATTGCTTCCGATTGCTTTGAGGGGGCTCCTGCCGGAAAATGTTCGAGTAGCCATTGTGAAGCTATGTGCATTCCTCAATGCAATCTCTCGGAAGGTAATCAATCCGAAGTTCTACCACGGTTACAGAACGATGTGGTCCAATGTCTTGTCAGTTTCGAGTTGGTGTTCCCGCCATCCTTCTTCAACATTATGACGCACCTCCTGGTTCACCTAGTCGAAGAGATTTGCATTCTCGGTCCTGTATTTCTACACAATATGTTCCCCTTCGAGAGGTTCATGGGAGTATTAAAGAAATATGTTCGTAACCGTGCTAGGCCAAAGGAAGCATCACCAAGGGCTATGGAAATGAGGAGGTAATTGAGTTTTGTGTTGACTTTGTTCCTGACCTTAAGCCGATTGGTCTTCCTCGATCGCGGCACGAGGGGAGACTAAGTGGAAAAGGTACGATCGGAAGGAAATCAACGATATGTATGGACGGCCATTCTCTGACTGAAGCACACCACACAGTTCTGACCAATTCCAGCTTGTTGGCTCCGTACTTTGAGAAACACAAGAATATTTTACGCTCGGACAACCCGGGGAAGCCTGAATCCTGGATTAGGAAGGCCCTCATGGAGACTTTCGGCAGTTGGTTGAGAAAACATTTAATGAATGACAATAAGGTTGTAGATCAGCTGTACATGTTGGCCAAGACACCATCTTCGACTATAACGATTTCCCAAGGGTACGAGATAAATGGGAATACATTTTACACGATCGCCCAAGATAAAAAGAGCACCAACCAAAACAGTGGTGTCCGCTTTGATGCAGTAACCGAGAATGGGCAAAAGGTCACATATTATAGTTACATAGAGGAGATATGGGAACTTGACTATGGACCCTCCTTTAAGGTCCCTTTGTTCCGGTGCAAATGGTTCAAGCTAACAGGAGGTGGGGTAAAGGTGGACCAGCAATACGGAATGACAATGGTGGAAACATGAAATTTGGAGTGATTTAGTCATACTCCTGCCTAGGCGTATAATATGCATACTCGTAGTCTTCATAGTCGCCGTCGTTGTACTGGTAGTCGTCGCCTTCTAAGTTGCCGCCGTCGTCTTCGCTGCTGTCGTCGCTGTCGTCGGGCGGCGCTCGTGGCTCGAACTGAGGGTAGCGCAGGCGGGGGATATCGCCGGCCGTGATGTAGTCCATGACGCTCCGCGAGTCCGGCCGTACCACCATAGCCGACGGCCGGCCTCGTGGAAGTTCCCGGGAGGCGGACCGTCCTCCTCATACCCGGCGAGCGCCCTCTCACGCCGATTGATGAAGAAGGCGTCCCAAGTATGCTGGTTATCGGGATGCCAGCGGGGATTCATCCGCTGCTCCGGCGTGAGGTCGAGGTAGTAGTGGTTCGTGATGGCCGCCCGGCGCGCAGTACCCTGAGGGAGGGGAGGGACCGGCACGCCGCCGGCGCTTAGGCTCCGGCCGGCGGGGACGCGGTAGCCCGGTGGGCAAGGGTAGTTCGAGGCGCAAAGCTCCTCCACCTGCTCGGTAGGTTAGAGTGGGTGCGGTGGAAGCCATGAGAGAGTGATGAGAGATTGTAGAGATGTGATAATGCCGGCTAAGCCGGGCTACATATATGTAGTGACAAATGGCGGGAAAAATGGGAGCGGGAAGACAGGAGGCGGGAAGAAAGTGGCGGGAAGAAAGAGGCGGGAAGACAGGAGGCGGGAAGAAATTGGCGGGAAGAAAGAGGCGGGAAGAGCGGGTCGGCGGAAAGACAGAGGCGGGAAGAAAGTGGCGGGAAGAAAGAGGCGGGAAGACAGGAGGCGGGAAGAAATTGGCGGGAAGAAAGAGGCGGGAAGAGCGGGTCGGCGGAAAGACGAGAGGCGGGAAGAGGGGGCCGGCCGAAAGACGAGAGGCGGGAAGAGGGGCCGACGGAAAGACGAGAGGCGGAAAGAGGGGGCCGGCGCCGGAAAGACGAGCCTCCTCCTTCGAATCCGGCCATGTATCCGCGCCGGAAAGACGGAACCACTTTATTGAACAAAAACAACTGACAACAACTTTATAAACTAAATTTAAACTAATAGAACCGACAACGACTTTATTGAAATTACAATAAAATAGATAAATTAGTAGTCTAGTCTCTACTCGTCGTCGGAGGTTGTCTCCGTCCAAATGTCATCCCACCGAGGGTCGTTTTCGGTCCAAGTTGTATTCCGGTTCTCGAGCTCGAAGGCGGCGACGGCCCGACGGTGGCGCCTGTTGGACCTGCGTTATGCCCTAAGGTTAGCAAAGAACGCGTCGGTGTTGTCGACATCGTTGGGGAACTGCGCCCTCCACTGGCGCATCAACTGCTCGTCGCGCTCGGCGATGGCGATCCTGCGCTGCAACTGGCGGTGCCGGTGACGGTCCTCGTCGTCGACGAGGCACGGCGGTGGCGCGAGGAACTCCGCCTCCTCTAGCGATTCAACATCCGGGAAGTTCATGTCGCGCCCTGGCACGCGGGGCATGGCACGTGTAAGCAACGGCTACACACGTCGCACGCCGGCGTCGGCGGGGCGAGGCACGTGGAAGCGGTGGCTACACGTCGCACGGGAAAAAGACAGGAGGCGGGAAGAAAGTGGCGGGTGGGATAAGGATGTTTGGGTAAGCTTTAGTCCCGGCTGGAGGGTGCAACCGTGACTAAAGCTAGCGGGAAGAACTGGCGGGAAGACTAAATGTTTGGGTATTTTTAACATTTAGAAATGAATTAGTTTTATTTTTCTGAATTTTTTGATATATTATTTGAATTTTTAAGATTTTTAAATGAATTAGTTTTATTTTTCTGAATTTATTGATATAATATTTGTATTTTTAACATTTTGAATTGAATTAGTTTTATTTTTCTGAATTTTTTGATATATTATTTGTATTTTTAAGATTTTGAATTGAATTAGTTTTATTTTTCTGAATTTATTGATATATTATATGTATTTTTAAGATTTTTAAATGAATTAGTTTTATTTTTAACATTTTGAAAAAGAAAAGTAATTTGAAAAAGAAAAGTAATTTGAAAAAGAAAAAGTAATTTGAAAAAGAAAAGTAATTTGAAAAAGAAAAGTAATTTGAAAAAGAAAAGTAATTTGAAAAATACCTTTAGTCGCGGTTGGCCTCGCCAACCGCGACTAAAGGGTATTTTTCCGCGGGAAACGAAAACCCGGCGAAAATACCCTTTAGTCGCGGTTGGGGTGGCAAACCGCGACTAAAGGTACCCCTTTAGTCGCGGTTTGCCACCCCAACCGCGACTAAAGGGGGGGTCCTATATATACTGGCGCCGCGAACGGCCGCGCCAGTTCTTCTTCTTCCTCTCGTTTTCGCCGCGCGCCAGTTCTCCGTCGCCTGCAGAGCCGCGCGCCCTCGTCGCCGTCCTCGCCGTACGTCGCCGCACCCGTGTCGTTGTCCTCGCCGCCGTACGTCGCCGCGCCCCCGTCGCGCCCTCGCCGTACGTGCCGCGCCCGTCTTCCGCCGTGTAAAAAACGTACAACCGCCGCCGCGCCCTTGAGAGTCCGTAGAGGGGCGCCGCCGCCGCCGCGCCCTCGAGTCCGTCCGTAGAGGGGCGCCGCCTCCGCGTCGCCGGGAGACCTGCGCGCAGAGAGCGAGAAGGAGATCAGAGAGAGTCTGAGGGAGAGAAGGCCGGGGGCCGCGGGCCGTTTTTTTTTTGTTTTGTTTTCTTGTTAATTTTAAAACAAAAAATAACTAAAATTTGACTTAAAAATGATTGTGTAAAAAAAGAACTACCATTTGACTTAAAAAAACTAAAAATCGACTTAAATTTTTTTGTCTCAAAATAAACTAAAAATTGACTTAAAATTTTGACTTAAAAAAGATTGTGTAAAAAAGATTGTGTAAAAAAGATTGATATACTGATTGTGTAAAAAGATTGTGTGAAAAAGATTGTGTAAAAAGAACTACAAATTTGACTTAAAAAAGATTGTGTAAAAAAAAACTAAAATTTGACTTAAAAAAAACTGAAAATTGACTTAAAATTTTTGTCTCAAAAAAGAACTAAAATTTGACTTAAAAAGAACTACAAATTTGACTAAAAAAACCACCGTACGTGCTCGACACGCGGACCCGCCGTGCTCGTGGACTTTTCTTCCCCGAACCGTCGTCCTTCCCCACCGACGGCGCCCACCTCGGCATGGGAACGCGCTGCCGCGGTGACCAGCTACCACCGCGCGTATACGGAGGGGGCCGGCAGCGCTCGTCGCCCCCTCCGTATACGCGCGGTGTTTTTTTGGGATCGAGAGGGGGCGGCGAGGGTTATGTGTCGTCGGCACCGCCACCGCCCTTTCGCCACCGGTTCGCCACCACCACCGGTCTCTCGGTCACGCGGTCACTGCGAGGTCGATCGTCCGCATATAACACGCGTCCCCCTCTCGCCTCCCTCGTCGCCCTCTCTCTTTATATGTAGAAGAGATGTGATAATGCATATACACAATTAATTTGTTTTTACTACATGTTTTCAGGACTGACATATGGCGGACGATAGAGCTGACCCGATTATGGACAACTATGATCCGGACGCTGAAGACCATATGTTCGGCATCATAAACGGCGATATTGTATATGTGCCGACCGGATAAGAAGAAGATGATATCTCTTCTTATCTGAACCTTGACGGTGAAGATGAAGGGCGCCGTCAGCAAGATGATGCCGAAGAAACGTCGATAAACGACGATCTTCAATTGGAAGTAGCAACCACCTCCGGCGCCGAGGTATATATATACATTGAGCCTCTGGTGATACAAACTAACTGATTTGAATAAATATGTGTGTACTAACGCGCGCGACTCTCTTTCTTATTTTAGCCCTCGGCCGGATCGTCGAAACAATCGAGTACGTCGTCAAAGCGTGGCGCAACCAAGACGATGAAACAAGGAGAAACATGCACCATCGAGGTTGTCGACAGTGCAACCGGCAGGCCGCTGGAGCCCCGCAAGAACGCCACCAAGTTTGTCAACCAATGCGGAGCCATTGTTAGAGACAACGTCTCGATCACCGTCCAGGAGTGGAATGAGCCAAAGAAGGCACGAGTTGGTTTCACTTTTGTCGATGAGAGAACAAAAAAAGATTGCTTCAAGAAGCTTATGGAACATTTCGTTCTACCTCCGGAATACAACAAATTCGATGAGGAGGGTAACAAGATTGAGGAAAGCAAGGAGAGGAGGAGGCTAGTCAAACAGTTCGCTCTTCATAAGATGTCCGCGGCATTCCGGAAATTCAAGCAAAATCTAGCCCATGACTTTGTCAAGGAGAACAAGACTCCGGATTTCAAAGGACAATATGAGAAACTGAAACATGATTGGCCAGAATTTGTGAAGCAAAAGAAATTGGAGCAGTTCCTTGAAATATCGAAAAAATAAGGAAAATGCGGCTAAGAAGGAGTACAATCATATTATGGGGCCAGGAGGGTATCGCCTTTGGGAGCCTAGGTGGGAGAAGATGGAGAACGAGCTGAGGGCGCGAGGAATCCGTCCAGGTACGGAGGGATGAGACCCAAGGGCCAAAAGCTGGTGGTACGGGCATGGGGGATCGCTGAACCGGGAGACAGGGGAGTGTGTTTACCGGGGCAAAATAATTAAACCCACCCAAAAGCTTATTGAGGCAATGAGGGATGCTCAAGAGGGGAAGATCAAGTTCAACAGAGAGAACGACGCGCTGACAAAAGCCCTCGGGAATCCTGAACACGGAGGACGTGTACGAGGCATGGGGCACATTCCGTGGAAAATAGGGTTCCCCAGAACGATGACCCGTACGGTTACAGAAGCCGTAAGAGAAAGATGGATCGGGAAGCAGATGTTGTCGCGCGGTTGGCATCGGAAATGGATGTGATGAAGAAAACCGTGAGTGTACTAGTAGCCGAAAGAGATGCAGCTCGGGCGCAGCATGAAGATCATCCATTGGATCTCGGAAGCCAAAAGCAGCGTGGCTTCCACGGAGGCCCCACCGGCTGGTGCACCGACGATCGAAATTACTGCACCGGAGCCTCTGGTGGTGGAAATTACTGCACCGGAGCCTCCTCGCTACCCCGTGGACGATATAAAGGAGATGAAAGAATGTCATCTGTATTATCCTATCGGGAACATGTCCATGAAGGTAGCCATCGGCAGTGCTTTACCATGTTTACCTGGAGCACTCCACCACAACAACCCCATTCAAGATGGCTATGCTCGTGTCACGGTGGAGGACATAGTCCAAGGGTTTGAGGACCTGGACATTGACATTGCTACACACGAAGGGCGAGAAGACTTGGAGATGTCAAGTGCCAGTTCATTCTATGGCAAAAGAAGTTTATCAAGTTTCCGAGCGAGGCGCCAACAAGTCCACCCCCTACGGTGGTGGTGGCGGTGGCGGTGGTGGTGGTGGTGGTGGTGCTTCACCTACACCTCCTTCACGAGGGCCGACGCCGCCCCCCAATTCACCTCCGGCGGGTAAGCAGCCGCCGCCCCCAGTCCGCCCCGGGCGGGTAAGCAGACGCCGCCCCCCAATCCACCTCCGGCGAAGAAGCAGAAGCAGTCCTGGACTATCAACCCGGACCCTTATGTACCTAAGACCACAAAGGTACCGGAGCCATCACTGAAGCCTCTCCCCACGAGGCCTTGGGAACGTACTGCCGAGGAAGTCGACGCGGCCGCGACTCGCGATTATGAGAAATGGAAGGCGGAATGCAAGAAGAATAGAGAGCCCGAGCCCAAGCAAGTATTTTCTGAGAAGGAAAAGAGCTGGGCTAAGTCATTTTTGAACACACCGTCCCAAGCCGCGAAGAATCTGCCTGACGACTATGCACGTGAACTTCGTAGGCAAGCACTCACGTTCAAGAGGAACCAAGAGTTGGCGGAGAAGCGAGGAGAAGAAAGCCTTGGAGGAGGCCGAGAAAAAATTAGAAAGGGGAAAGAAGTTGCCCAGCTCGGGGAACAAAGTAAACAATCGATCGCCCCGCTCATAGTGCAAGCCGCCGGTCCGGATGCCCCCGATATCATAGCAGCTGCGGCAGCTCATGGATTGACTGTAACGAGTGCCGAGAGAACAAGCGGCCAACTTAGGTATCACTCTTCGTGCACTGTTAGGCCTTGATGAGGCGCCAATGAAGGACGTAGTATTTACATATGTGGAGAATGGCCCTCTCGTCGAGCCTGCGCAGGAAGAGGATCTACCTCGACAAATGAAAGGTCTGCTAAATTGGTACAAGGGTTACATAAAACTTAAAAACGCCAAAGACTATATTTATGCGGAAGTTAGATATGAGCATCACTTCAAACATTACTATATAACAATTCATCGGAGTGAATTGTTCCAGCTGTTCAATCTGCGCGAGCTCGACAAATCTATCATCGGTTGCTACGTTACGTAAGTGATTTATTAATTTCTACCCCATCTCGTTCATTGCCTCGCACTATATATATATATATATATATATATATATATATATATATATATATATATATATATATATATATTGTCCTAACTATCTTGTTGTGTACGCTATTATGCAGAATGAAGAAGCGGGAAATGCGAATAAGGAACATCCATGATGTTGGGTTCATTGACCCACACATCGTTAATTCATATGTGTTAGAACACCACCCCGCCGACGTGGAGGAAGACCTGTGGCGGTTTCTTAGAAAACAGGAACTCAAAAGTGATATTCTATTTCCTTACCATTTTGGGTGAGTGTTTCTGTCTTGAGCACATTCTCTTTTGTTTACTCCATGCATGGTATGTGGCTAATCGATGAGTTATGCATGACTGTGCATGTATCGTGTCCACAGGTTCCACTGGATTCTGATGGTAATTCAATTTCACACCTCCACAGTTCTCGTCCACGACTCTCTGAATATGGATGCGGCGCTTTGGGCCGACATGAGAAAAATGATGCAAAAGTAATTGTTTTCATTCATTTGCGCTCTATATCGATCGGCCTATTTCGTTCATCATTTCCTAATATCAAGTAACTAATTAATAACTCTCTTGTTCATTTAATTTTCTTTGCCTCGTAGGGTTTGGAGACGGTTCGTAGATGAAAAGGTCGGTGAATTCAAAAAAGAGCTACAATTTAGAAGGGCAGTGCCTGGGACTGGGGATATTCAGCCACCGGGGACCAATCTATGTGGATACTATGTTTGTGAGAGGATCCGGAGATACACCAATGAGCGGGACCAGTCGTCTGAGATCAACATCAAGAGGAATAACCTCCGGAAGACGCTTAGTCCGAAGCTCGCTTCCGACCACTTCAAGAGGAACTAGGCTTGGATGGTTCGCGAGGAAGTCATCGATCCTAGAGGAGAACACTATGTAGAGGACGTACAACTTCATATGCACTAAATTATGTATGGAAACTTGTTCAAAATTGTATATGGTCATCCGATATTGAATATATATTGTATATTCCTCTTGAATTCTTTTTGGTTCTAATTTCAAATTTGTTTGAAATTGTACATTCATATGCATGTATATATGTAGTACCGTAGAATATGTGAAACTCCTTCAAAATTAAAACCCAAAAGAAATAAAACAATATAAATTAAAAAGAAACCAGGTTTGTGGGGGGGGGGGGGGGCTAAAACCCTAAACCTGCGGAGGCCTTTAGTCGCGGTTGCCCAGAAGAACCGCGACTAAAGGTCCTCCGCCCTGGCGCTCGCCTGCCGCCCACGTGGACGGGCCTTTAGTCGCGGTTCGTAAGAAACCGCGACTAAAGAGGGGGCCTTTAGTCGCGCATAATTGGTCGCGGTTGCGCAACCGCGACTAATGGCAATTGCGAACCGCGACCAATGGCCATTTTTCTACCAGTGCTGGCCACGCAATGGGGATAATAATCTTGCGTCTAGCAGTCTAGGTTGGCTGCACCACTGCAGCGACAATGACCTTCAAGCTCGCATGTTCCAAACCATCTCGTTGACACCAGATCCGGATCTAAGAGCATTTTCAAGCGTCGCCCTCACACAGTGTCCGAAAGAAGCATCGGACCAAGTGTTTAGGGGCACTGCCGCACGGTGCCGCTTTTGAGGCGCGTCAGTCGCGTCCCCCCGAACATGGATCCAAAAGTTAGTTATTTTGTTTTTGCAATTTCTTGTATTTAAAATTTTAAACGCATAGCTAATTTAAACACATAAATATTAAAACATACAACAACTCAAATTATTTGAAGTTCAACTTGATCAAGCTGCCGACACATTTGCTGACTCTCCTTTAAGCCTTCATAAATGCTCTACAAAATCATCTTGCCGTGAGTGTTCGAGTCATGGATTTTTGTATGCATGGTGATGAAATCAGAAAAAAATCAGCGGACACCTGGTGATCAACATCAGCAAGATGATCCTCACACTTGTAGGGACCAAAATATCGGGCTTGAGTCTTGTGGTCACACTCGATGATCATGTTGCGCATGATCACACAAGCATGCATCACCTCCCACATGTGGTCTTGAGACCAGGTAAGAGCATTGGTACGAACAATAGCAATCGAGTCCGGAGCACACCAAATGCCCACTTGACATGCTTCCTCCAACTCTCCTGACACTCAACAAAGTGGATCCAAAAGTTAGTTACTTTGTTTTTGCAATCTAAAGGCACGAGGATTGTTTAGACAAATATCGCCTATTTTAGATAGATACCATCAGCTAGGTAGTACTGGCCATTGATCTCATAGTTCCATAGTGGAGCATGACCATCCACAATTTTGGCAAACGTTGGAGATTGCTGCAGTCGTTGATGTCAGTGTGCAATCCTGCCATGCCAAAGAACAAATACCAAATCCACATGTCATGACATGACATAGCCTCGAGTACCACACTGCATTATCCATGACGCCCTTTATACAAACCTTTCCTTATGACTAGTCCATGCAATCAATGCTTCCAAACATAGTCAAAATCCAGACCTGTGCAAAACTCTTAAACATGGCCCTATCTTACAAAGAAATTGAACTACTAAACAAATATAATGTATATGTCTTAATATCTTACGTAACAATTGGATATATTAAGAACCATACCTATTCAACTCGGGTTGCATAGTTTTTATTTGAGCAACATTATTTTTTAGGGTTATTTGAAATAAAATCTTCAATGAAATCATTGTAGTCAATCTTCTCTTGCGCTTTTTATGCACCAAAATTGCGCCCTATTGATTTTGAAATACTACATACAAAAATTAAAACAACAAAAGAAAAGATCAGCTGCATGCCGCAACTTTGCTGATCAGCGATCAACCCAGAACCCAAAAGATGATTTTTTTTTTTTTTTGAATTACCTTGTCTACTCGTCGGACAGATGCATGGCGGCTCAAGCTTTCTGTCGCTGTCGTCGCGACGTTGCGGGAGTCAAAGAGACGTCGCTGGTTGCTAAACGCTGCTGGCCGAGTCCCTACTCGCTGATTTGCATGCCTTTTCCTCGACGAGTCGTTGCCTGGATCGGATTAGGCAAGGAGGCGAAGCTCAAGGATATAATTCCTAGCCGTGTGTGAGCTGCACATTCGGCACATGTGGCCGCTCGGGCTTGAAGCATGCGGAAATTTAATTTTCTCGCTGCATGTTGAGTTATGATTTTAGCGGTCTCTTTTTCATTTGGCTATTTTAATTAGTTCTTGCCAAACTTCCTCACAACCGCTCTGTAGAATCTATACTCATATTGCGTGCCGATCTATTCTTGGCCGGTCGTTAGTGCCCGCTTTGGACGCCATCGCAACCTCTGGGTCCGTATCGGAGTACGGCCGAACTTCGTCACGGGTACATGTATTTGACTGATCTCATTCATGCGAAGGTAGTCATCTTGTGCATTGATAGATGCTCCATATGCAAGCATCCTTATGGTACCGGTGCACTTCTAGATTGATGAGAAACCGGGGGCGCCGTGCTCTAGCTTTAAGTACTTCCCATACTCTCTCACACTTTTCCATGAACACGCCCTTGCTCATCCTGTAGCGGTTCCGAAAATTGTCGGCGTGTGTTGCCCTGACGGTGGAGTTGTCGGTGTAAAGCATGGTATGACCCTCCAATCCTCATCGGGGATTCAATTTCTTTATCCCAAGATTTGAACCTCTACGTTGTGGCCTCCTCTTCAGCTTGGCAGCGTGCATGTTTTGAAGACAAGAGAAGATCGACAATTTCTCCCGAACGTCATCGTCAAAGGCATCCTCCTCCATGGCTTGATCTATCATCATCTCATCGCCGATGTCCTTGTTTACGAGTCAAAATAAATCGTCAATGAAAACAACGGTAGCGCCTACCAAACAAATGGCCGAACACCTTACGAGCGTGGTGGATGCTCGGAGTTTCCGCCGCATTCGGGTTCGATCCGACGACCAACCGGTGGGGAAACAGCGGCCGGGTGAGAGGAGGCTCTGTGGAATTAGGCGCATGCAAACTACTCCGTCGAAATGGCCGACAAAATTGGAAACGGCGATAGGGGAGTCGCGTCGCAAAATAGAGGCGGGAGGGAACTGCGTCGGCTTTGGTCGATGGCAGGTGGTCCCCGCATCGCTTTTACCGATGTGGCGAGGAGCACATGTTCTATCTGGCGCCCCCCGCAATGATCCCTATGTAGCGGAGATGGCCTCGAGGCGCCATACATCGTATTGGTCCGCGTGGGACTGAAATGGCCTCTTAGGAAGCGCGGCTTGGGAACGGTTAAATGTTCGGTTCGCCCCAAAGACCTTTGGAGGACACGACTGGAGATGATGTAATCACTCCAGCCTCCGAAGCCATGGGGGAAAACGCTACCACCACCAGCACCACCGCTCACCGGGGCAAACGCCTTACCGGTACACCCTCAGCAAAACCGGCAGCAGTATCAGCAAGTCAATCAGGTGGGAGAAGGCTACGGCCAACCACCTCCACCGACACCCTTGGGCCAGAACGTTTATAAGGACCCTGATGTGTGCTGTGTCGTGTTCGTAACTGAGCCGACAGACAAGCAAAGCCTGCGCTGTCGTTCCATGGAGGTGAACGCAGTGATGCCGGCAGTGCCAAAATACATGCCGTGGTCAGAGCAGGAACTCTCTTGGTCATACCGGGATCACCCTAAAATCATGCCGAACCCGGGTGGCTACGCTCTCGTGGTGGACCCAATCATGAAGGGGCCCACGACTCGCGTCAAATTCAGCAAGGTGCTGATAGACAATGGGAGCAGCATAAACATAATGTACAAGCACACCATGCATACCCTGGGCATAACAGAAAACATGCTTCAGCCAACGCACACGACGTTCCATGGAATCGTTCCGGGTTTGTCCTGCGCACCGGTTGGAAAAGTCCGGGTGGATGTGTCGTTTGGAGGACGTGACAATTGCCGGGTTGAAAACCTTGAGTTTGAGGTGGTGGACTTAGATAGTCCGTACCATGCATTGCTGGGGAGACCGGCGCTGGCGGCCTTCATGGCCTCGACCCACACGGCGTATCTCAAGATGAAGATGCCGGCACCTCGTGGACCTCTGACTGTGGTGGGAAACTACAAGGTCTCACTGGAAACAGCATCTGCCGGGTCAAACCTAGCGGAATCACTGGTGATTGCAGAGGAAAAAAGAAGGATGCAAACCGCAGTTGCGCTGGCTCAGTCCTCACAGTTGAGCTTAGCTGCAATGAGTGCAAGTCTGAGCGCTCCGGCGTTCAAACCAACAAAAGAAACAAAGGACATCGTGAAGGACCCGTTCGTATCGGTGCCGGTCTCAGTGAGGCATAGGAAAGCGCGCTCGTCAGCTTCCTCCGTGAGAATCGGAATATCTTTGCCTGGTCTACTGATGACTTGGTAGGTGTTCCGAGGGAGTTGGCTGAGCACTCTCTAAATGTTCGGAAGGATGCCAAGCCGGTGCGACAACCATTGCGCCGGTTCGCTGAAGATAGGAGGAAGATCATTGGAGAAGAGGTGACGAAGATGCTGGTTGCCGGTTTCATTGTGGAAGTCACGCATACTGAGTGGCTATCCAATCCGGTGATGGTTGAAAAGAAGAAGGACGAGAACCTGGAGGCAAAGGCTCCGAAAGTGTGGCGCATGTGCATCGACTACACCAACCTCAACAAGGCTTGCCCAAGAGACCCTTTTCCTTTACCGCGGATCGATCAAGTGATTGATTCCACTGCTGGGTGTGAGTTGTTGTCTTTCCTGGATGCGTACTCCGGTTTCCACCAAATCCCCTTGAAAAAGGAAGATCAAATAAAAACTGCGTTCATTACCCCGCACGGGGCTTATCGCTATATCACTATGCCTTTTGGTTTGCGCAACGCTGGTGCAACGTACCAGCGCTGTATGCAAAAATGCTTGTTTGATCAAATCGGAAAGAATGTGCAGGTGTATGTGGATGACATCGTGATAAAAACTAAGGTAAAAGATACCCTAATCGATGATATCCGGCAAACGTTCGATAACCTAAGAAGGTTCCGGATGAAACTCAATCCGGCAAAATGTACTTTCGGTGTCCCCTGCCGGCAAGCTGCTGGGTTTCCTCGTCTCAAGCCGAGGCATTGAGGTCAATCCGGTAAAGATCCGGGCAATTGAGAGAATGACGGTACCGCAGGATCTGAAGGACATACAAAAGTTTACCGGAAGCTTAGCATCGCTAAGTCGGTTCATAAGCAGGTTAGGAGAAAAGGCCTTGCCGTTGTATGCTTTAATGAGAAAATCCGATAAGTTCGTCTGGACCCCTCAGGCAGACGCAGCGTTCAAGGAGCTGAAAACGATGTTAGCTACCGCGCCAATACTGGCTTCGCCGTTGGAAAGAGAACCAATGTTGCTATACATAGCGGCAACCAACCGGGTCGTGAGTGTTGTAGTGGTAGTAGAAAGAGAAGAGGAAGGAAAAACCGTCCAGAGGCCGGTATACTACCTGAGCGAGGTGCTCTCCCTCTCAAAGCAAAACTACCCGCACTTCCAGAAAATGACCTATGGCGTGTTTATGGCCGCCACAAAGCTCAAACACTACTTCGAGGAACATCCTATGAAGGTGGTGAGTGAAGCACCCATCTCCGATATCATGTGCAACAAGGACGCTAGCGGCAGGATTGCGAAATGGGCAATACAGATATCACCGTATGTTCCGGTGTACGAAAGAAGAGACGCCATCAAATCGCAAGCTTTAGCTGATTTTTTGGTCGATTGGGCGGAAATGCAATACAAGCCCCCGGATCAAAGAGCTGGAATACTCGGAAGATGCACTTTGATGGATCCAAGCTCAAGGAGGGTCTAGGTGCCGGTGTGGTGCTAACCTCACCAAGGGGAGATCATCTCCGGTATGTTTTACAAGTGCATTTCAGGGCATCAAACAATGTCGCTGAATATGAGGCCTTGATCCATGGGCTTAAAGTCGCAAAAGAAATCGGTGCACACCGGATCATTTGCTATGGAGATTCAGACCTTGTGGTGCAGCAGTGTTCCGGGGATCGGGACGCAAAAGATGCCAACATGGCCTCGTACCGGTTTCACGTGCAAAAGATTGCCGGCTTCTTCGAAGGCTGTGAATTTCACCATGTACCGCGTGCAGAAAACGAAGCTGCGGATGCTTTGTCCAAGCTAGGCTCATCTCGACAAGAAATTCCTCCCGGAATAGCCTTGGCACACCTGAGAGTACCATCAATCAAGCCAAGTCCAGAGTCGGAATCAATTTTCGTACCGGAGTCACACATTGTACCAATGGATATCGACGAAGGAAACCCGGGGACTGTTCCGGTAAGCTCGGGGACTGTTCCGGTAAGATCAACCGCTGCCGCACCGGTGCCGGAAGAAACAATGCTGGTGGATAGCATGGACATAGACGTACCGGTATTCCTAGTTCGGGAGACTCCGTCCTGGGTTAAACCTATTAAGGAATTCCTGATCAGCGGCACCTTGCCGGCTGACGAAAATGAATCAAGGAGAATCCAAAGAAGGTCCAAGGCGTATACGTTCATCAATGGTGAAGTGTACAAGAGAAGCGTTACCGGTGTCCTTCAAAGATGTGTGAAACCGGAAGAGGGGAAAGAAATGCTTGAGGAAATTCACCAAGGAGAATGTGGACATCATGCCTCATCAAGGGCGCTGGTAGCAAAAGTATTCCGGCATGGGTTTTATTGGCCCACTGCTTTGGAGAACGCTGAGGATTTGGTAAGAAAATGCAACGGGTGCCAGAGGTACGCCAAGCAAAATCATACCCCAGCGTCCGGTTTAAAGACAATACCATTAACATGGCCGTTCGCCGTTTGGTGCCTTGACATGGTTGGCCCCTTCAAGGCGCAAGAAGCAGCATGACCCACATCTTGGTTATGGTGGATAAATTCACCAAGTGGGTAGAAGTGAAACCTGTCGCAAAATGTGATGGGCACACAGCAGTGAAGTTCTTGAAGGATGTCATTTTGCGGTATGGATACCCGCACAGCATTATTACTGACAATGGAACCAACTTTGCTCAAGGTGAGTTCAAAAGGTTTTGTGAGGATAAGAACATCCGGTTGGATTTGTGCTCGGTGGCACACCCACAAGGCAATGGCCAAGTGGAAAGAATGAATGCTTTGGTACTCTCCGGTATCAAACCCAGACTCATCGACGCAGTGGAAAAATCACCGGGATGTTGGCTTGATGAGATACCATCAGTGCTGTGGAGTATAAGAACAACTCCAAACCGGTCTACCGGATACACTCCGTTTTTTATGGTTTATGGAGCAGAAGCAGTTATACCAACAGATATCATTCATGATTCACCAAGAGTACAGCTCTATACTGAGCAAGAGGTCAAAGAGGCAAGAGAAAATGATGTGGACTTGCTAGAGGAAGCAAGAGAGCTGGCTTTGGCAAGAACAGCCATTTACCAGCAAAACCTCAGACGCTATCATGACCGGAAAGTTAATCCAAGAGTTTTCCGGGAAGGAGATCTTGTGCTTCGCCTAGTGCAGCGCACTGAAGGCCGGCATAAGCTCTTGCCACCTTGGGAAGGTCCCTTCATTGTAAGCAAGGTGCTTCACAATGATGCATACTACTTGATCGATGCACAGGAGTGGAAGAAAGGAAAGGCGGACAGGTCCGGAGAGGAGAGCAAGCGTCCATGGAACGTAGCTCTGTTGCGTCCTTTCTACACTTGAAGTTGTGGTGTAAGAAGTTCCTTTTTTGTACCTTATATGCTATGAATAAAAGATGTCGGAACCTCGAATGAATCTCGGGGACTACCCCACTAAAGTTGCATGTAACTTGTCTATTTTTTCAGTTTACCGGTTGCCTATTGAACATTTTTTCTTTCCGGTTTAGTAGTGTGCTAAACCCTACCGGAGTCTTCGACTCTGCTGCTGTCCGCAAACCGGCTTCATGGCAAGCAAGATAAACCGGTAGGGGATAAGCACATGAACTGCGAAGAGGACGAGCGGGAAAGAACAATCCGGAAAAGTTTAACTAACCCCGGTTATACCGGTTTTTTGCAAAATTTCGAGTCAGTTCTAAGTTCAAGGAGATGCTTGTTTTGGTGAAAGAACCTTGTGCTCATACGCCAAAGAACGCCCAGAGAAGGCAGGCAGAGCCAAGGCAAAAGAACCAAGTGTGCATCGAATTGGATGCAGAAACAATTTGGAAATTTTTGCAGTGCAGGATAAAAGCAGAACCAAACGCAAAAATGCTAAGGCAAACTCAAGATAATTAGCTACCGGTATAGCTTACCGGCATAAAATGTTGTACGGCAACCACAAGCAGACTTAAAGTTTTACATCATAAGCCCCGGCATACCGGGGCAGAATTTAACAAAACATTGTTTTAAGCCACGCAGGGCCAAACGGCAAGGCAAGGTAAATTGTAAGACAGGTAATCAGGCAGCAGGGGCTTCCGGAGGAGCGTCGCCAGCATCAGCATCATCCTGAGGCTCCTCCTCGGCTTCATCCTCTTCCTCATCAAGATAATCTTGAACGTCAGGAGGGGGAGGGATGAAGGTGCGCATGTCGGCGTACTCCGCGATATGGTACGCACGATCCTGCCGCTTAGCGGTGAGAATCGGGTCCAAATCGGTTTCCGCGCCTTCGCGCACTCCGGTGAGGGCACCCAGGTCGAGCTCCGGGTACCAGGAACAAGCGACGCGGAGGGCAGAATCTGCTCCAGCGCGGGCAGCAGAGCACTGCCACTCGCGGATCCTCCTGCCGGCGCCCTTGAGACGGTCGCTGATAAGGGAGAAAGTATCCGGCACCTCTTCGCCAGGCCAAAGGGTCCTGAAGAGCTGGGTAGCTACATCAGGAATATCAGACAAATTGCGGTCTATGGCGCGCATGTGAGACACCCGCGCGTTAAGCGCGACCAGATGGTCGTTGGGCGTCCATGCCACGGTAAGATCCGCTCGGCCTTGGTCCTTGCGGCGCGCGTCAACCTTCTTGACAGCATATTTCTGAGAGTCCGGAAAGAGGCCTGCGCAAAGAAAGAAAAAGGCTAAGGAAAAGAATCCGGCATAAAAAGAGACCGGAAGGAAAAGAATCCGGAAGAAAAAGAGACCGGAAGGAAAGATAAAGAAAAGAAAATATGGCTGGAGGGAAAAAGGCTCGTATGCAGCAGTCAAAATATGTAAAGGAATAGGACTCACGGTAGGCAAGTGCGTCAGTTTGCAGGATCAGCTGGTTGCATTCCTTGTGCTCCTCCTCCAGCCGCGCAGCTTTCTCCTCAGCACCCTTCCGGGCCTTGGCCAGCTCCTCCAGCTCAGCCCGCAGCACCACGTTGGAATTACCGGCGTCCTCCGAGCCTCCTCCATCTTGGCCGCTGCATCAGCTTCAGCGGCTTCGAGGGCCTTGGCATGGTCGAGCCCCAGCTGAATGAGCTGGGACTTGAGCTCCTGGTAGCTGGTCTTCTGGGCGTCCAGCTCCTCCCGATGCTGCCGGATGAGCTGGTCCTTCTCCTCTGCAACGCGGAAAAGGAAATGTTAACAAGATTATGCCAATAAATATGAAAAAGGAAACTGAAGTAACAGGAGAAAGGAGAAAAGTTATACGTTGGGCGGTGGCGAGCTGCTCCTTGAGAGCGTTAATGGAAGCTTCCGGGATCACTGTTAAGCAGAAATTGTGAGTGTTAGGAGAAAAAAAGGGCTTCCGGTAGGGAAGATGCCGGCAGAACAAAACTTACCTTGGCACTTGTCGTGTGCCTCAGCGAGCTCCCGATGCTCCCATAAGAGCTCCTCAAAGAGGGCCTTCCGAGCGTCAGCCGTGAGCTGTTCAGAAAGAAGAAATGAGTTAAGTTTTGCGCTAAGAACAAGGTTCTTAACCCGAAAGCTGGGGATCGGCAGCGCCGGTTTTGCGCGTTTCTAAGATAAGTTTTGCGCTAAGAACAAAGTTCTTAACCCGAAACTCGGGGACTGGCAGTGCCGGTTTTGCGCGTTTCTAAGATAAGTTTTGCGCTAAGAACAAAGTTCTTAACCCGAAACTCGGGGACTGGCAGTGCCGGTTTTGCGCTAAGATTTTAAGTTAAGTTTTGCGCTAAGAACAAGGTTCTTAACCCGAAACTCGGGATCGCGAGTGCCGGTTTTGCGCTAAGATTTTAAGTTAAGTTTTGCGCTAAGAACAAGGTTCTTAACCCGAAACTCGGGGATCGGCAGTGCCGGTTTTGCGCTAAGATTTTAAGTTAAGTTTTGCGCTAAAAGCTGCGCTCTCACCACAAAACTCGGGGACTGGGAAGATAGACAAGAGAGAAACCGGCACAAAACTAAAGAAAAGATAGAACAAATCCGGAAGCAAGGAAACCGGTAGCAATTGAGAAAAGTTAGAAAAACGTACCATCAAGTTGTTCGTGGCATCATACCACGCGCCGTCAAGCTCTTTCACGGCGCTGCGGAGCCGCATGAAGTGCTCCTCGGACGACCGGTCCCCAACCTGGATCGAGTGCCGGCAGCATGTCCTTGCCCAAGCCGCGGGTCGCCGGAGTCATGTCCGCGGCGTTCCACTTCTGGGCGTAGGGCAGGAGATGCCCCAGGTCCCGGCCTCGGCGTTGAAACTCAGTAATACGGCCAAGAAGACCGGTGGCCTTCGTGGCGGTATCCCTGGCGGCCTTGGAGACATGCAGCACCAGAGGCTGCTGGCCGGCAGAAGGGGCGCTAGAGGCCGTCGCCTTCCCCTTGATAAGCTTGGAGGTCTTGGGCGGCGGCGCGGTAGGAGCGGCCCCGAGAGGTTTGGCGCGAGGAGCACCTGGCGGCGGCATGAGGATCGTTCGTGGAGAATGGGGAGCGCTGGGCGCGTCACCCGGTTTGGAGCCTTCCGGCGCGGAAGGTTCCGGCGCGGAAGTTGTCATCTTTTCAAGGACGGGAGGAGCCGAAGGCTCCGCCCGCCCGGCAGCTTTTTCTTCTCCGGCGCCGATGTTGCTGGCGCCGGTATCCTAGGTCTCTGGAGGGAAGGAAAGATCCTCCTCCGTGCGGTGATCTGATGATGAAGGGGCCGCACGCCCCGAATTTGTTGTGCCCCCCGAAAGGGAGGCAGAAGTGTTGCCGGCACCAGGTGGTGCCGGGCTTGAGCGAGGAGGAGGGGTTGAAGTCCTTGCGGAATCTTCAGAGCCCGATGGCCTTGGGCCAAGCTTGAGCGCAGGGCTGAGAAAAAGAAAGAAAGACAGTTGGAAAAGAGCAACCGGAAAAAGAACTTGGCAAAAAAGAGGCAAGCCGGAAAATGAAAAACTTACCCGGAAGAAGTTGGCATCGCCTTGCGCCCGTAGCGACGCATGCCCACTTGCTTCTCCCCCACGGGCTCGGTCCGGAAGCGCTTGGAGGGAGGGGCCTGGCTGGCACCGGCGTCAGATGTCGGCTGCTTGTTCTTTTGGCCCTGGGCCATGAGCTTGTCCACAAACTCAGAGCCCGCCTCGGCGCGCAGGGGCGGCACACGCTCATGGATCTATGAAGTGAATGTGGCTAAGAAGCAATTCGCAGAAAAGCAATAATGGAAAAGTAAAAGAAACCGGAAAAGAAAATACCTCAAGCATGGTCAGGTCATCTGAGGACCCGGTTGGCTTTGGCGGAGACCGGCCAAGGTGCGCAGCCGGAGTCTTGCCCATCTTCAGATCCTTCCAAAAAATGTAGGGATCTGGGTCGAAGGAGTCAAGGGCGCGAGGCTGGCAAGGTCCACGCCGCTCTGCTTCAATGAGGGGGAAGCGGTCCTTGGCCTGAAACATGAAAAAAGTAAGATTAGCAAGAGCAGAAAGTTACCGGCCAAAAACAACCCCAGTCGCATAATCCCTTACTTCTTGGGTCGGAGGGTTATCGGTGCTGAGGGGGAGGAGGCCCCATTCCCAGTCAAATGGCATAGCAGTTTGGCAAATCTGCTTAGCCTTGCGAACAACGTCCTTCTTACTAAGCGGACGGCCTGTGATCTTGGTAGGATCGCCTGGGCCGTACATCTCGCTCATCCTATGCGCACGGCGCTTCAGAGGAAGCACCCGGCGTGAGATAAAGGTGCGGATGATATCATCCGAGCAGATGTTGGTCTCCTTCTTCAAAGAGGCCAAGAAGCGTACCACCCGGCTGGTTTCGAGCATGATCGGTCTTCGGGTTGTAGCTCCAGTTGGTCCTGGCTGGGAGGCCCCGCTTGGAAAGGAGGAAGATCGATAAGATCGGCACGGCCGCTGTTCTTCACGTAGAAAAAGGTCCCTTGCCATAGCCGGCATGACTCGAGACCGGAGAACTTAAAAAAGGGGCTCCCTTGACGGGAGCCGATGATGCAAGACCCGCATTGAACGGGGGGTTTGGGTTTAGGAATATCCTTGCCCTGAACGGAATTGATCCGAAGAGCAAAGAAGCGGGCAAACGTCTCACGAGTGGGACGAATGCCGATATAGGCCTCCATGAAGGTGGCATAGCAAGAAAGGTAGAAGATGGCGTTGCCAGGGAGATGGTGAGGTTGGAGTTTGTAGAAATCTAAAAACTCACGGAAGAAAGGGGAGGCAGGAAGGCCGAAGCCGCGCTCAAAGTGAGCAAGGAAAACAACATATTCATCGGGCTCGGGGTCCGGTTCGATTTCGCCGTCCGGAATCCGGCAAGAGACTCCTTCCGGAATCCGTCGGGACCGGTATAACCAATCGATCTCGAATTCGGTAACACTGGAGCCCATCCAGGCTCCGCGAGTGATTGGGGAGGGCTCAGCGCCGGATGATTGGCTGGAGCTACCGGATGCTTCGCCAGAACTACTCGCTTCTTGGCTACCGGAAGCTTGGCTAAAGCTACCGGATTCTAGATGGCCACCGGATTCTTGATGGCTACCGGATCCCCGCTGGTTGCCGGAATCGGTCTCCATCGGATCTGGAGCGGTGGATTCACCGGGAGATTGATTACGGTGTCTAACAGAAAGGGAAGAAGAAGATGCGGAGGAAGATTCCTCGTCAGACATTAGATGGGAAGGCGAAAAAACAGAAATCCCACACTTGGACCCCGCGTGAAGATCTACGAGTAAGAAGAAAACCAAAGAAAAAGAGGAAATAAGAACACCGTAGACCCAAGATCTGAAAAGCAAGCAAATAGCGAGCAAAGCAAGATTGGTACCAACCTTGAGCGGCGCGAGCCGCTGAGGAAGGTGTTCGCCGGTGGTGGAGCGGACCTACGGTCGCCGACGAGCACCGTCGACGGCGAGGCGGAGAAGCTCGCGAAGGAGCGAGAATGCAGCGGGCGCGGTGGAGCTGCTGCAAGAGATTCCCACACAGCGAAGTCCGGCGGAAGCGCGGCGTAAGTTCTCCGGGCGGCGGAGCTCAAGCGAGCAACGACGGACGAAGAGCGGCGAAGGCGCAGAGGCGAGGAGCACTGTGCGCGAAGGTCGGGGAATGCGGAGAAGAGGAAGAAGAAGGGGCAGTTGTGCTTATAAAGGAGAGAGAAGGTGGGCTGAAAACCGCTGGGCCGCGGCGGTTCGCCTCGCGGGCCGCGACGGTTCGCGCCACGGGCCGCCACGTGGCAAAGAGCTACACGCGAGAAAAGAAGAGGCCACACGGAGGAGCACACGGGATCCAGAGCGGTTAGTGGGATCCGCAGTGATGCATTAAATGGGCGCGCGGGAGTCGAAGCGAAGTGACAACTGACACTGCCACGACAGTCACAGTGCGCATGTCACTGACAGGCGCGGGGCCCAAAATATTCTCGACACCGCCGAGGAAGTATTTAATGACCATAGATGCCGGAGGATAAGACACCGGATAATACCTTAAGGAGAAGAGATAGCGATGATCTGGGCAAAGATGCCGGATCCAAGCCTAAGGCCGGATAGATTAAACCGGTATCCTAAAAGAAAGAACTCGGCATGGTCCGTTGGATAGGATCCGCCGGACTATACCAGCTTCGGGGACTAATGTTGGGGGGATGACCCCGGTATGCCAAAGGCATGCCAAACCGGATGGTTTGAGCCATCAAGATACCGGTTTAATGTTCGTACCGGAACTTAAAGATAAGAACTTAGCTAAGTGGAGCTAAGCCGGTATCCCCAAGAGGGGTATGCCGGAATCAGGTAAGAAGATACCGGGTTACCGGAAGAACGAGCAGGTCGGCAGGACCGGTCAAAGATTCTCTCCAGAGCTAGAAGACAAAGATGAGCTAAGCAAAGTAACTTTAGACGAAGGGCTGACGATAAAGAGAAGGATGACGGTCAAAGAAGCCGGAGGACGTCAGCATCTCTGATTAAAGAGGACTCCGGCGTCTTCTATGATTAAAGTAGCTTTGTAAAGTAGTTTGTCTAGTCAAAGATGCCATTAGGGTTTCTTGCCCTGTAAGCCGCCTCTCCCCTATATAAGGAGAGGGGGTAGCCCTTCTTAGAGACACGCGCATGAACACAGAAGAACTTGTACTGAGAAACTTGTAGCCTGTTGAGATCAATAAAGATAATGATCTAGAGCGAGTTCTTCCTTATGTCTTTCTTCTTCAACCTCTAGCCTTGGCTAAGTTCTTGAGGAAACCATCCGGAAGTTCATCCCACCTGATCACAAACCCTCCCCCGAATCCTCTTGCGTCCATTCGGCCCCAACTTAAGCCATCCTATGGCATCTGTCCGTTCACCACGACGACAAGTTGTTGGATCAAAGCACTGTAGCCACGGTACTCGAGGGAGGCGGCCATCCTTGCTCTCCGACAAAAAGACTAATGGATCTTATCTTTACCCCCTTCCTGCCCTGCTACCATTCCTCGCCTCCACACCGTCGATCCCAGCCTTGAGGTCTCGGTAGCATAGTTTTAAAAACCGAACCGGACCGGCGATTCAACCGGGAAAAACCGGAACCGGAGCCTAGGCTGGCTTTTTAAGCGCACTGGACCGTATGCGCAGCTGAGCCGGATTAAACCAGGCAAACCGGGGTCGAACCGCCGGTTTCACGCAATAAAGCGGATCCCCGGTCTGACTGGCTCAATGTTTTAGCGTTGTAAAAATTTAACTGTTGGGGATCCCCGGTCTGACTGGATCAATGTTTTAGCGTTGTAAAAATTTAACTGTTGTGACCAGGGTTCGAGCTTTGCACCTCACTCAGGTTATGCCCGCAGAGGCACAGACCAGCTGATCTAGAATTCCTTTTTGCTCATAGTAGAGACCCGTCCCTTTTGTATATCATCTACACAGTATACTTGTATGCAAGTTAGCAACGTCGGGTGCCATTTTGTTTGATGTATACACGATATAACTTGGTTGTTCCTTAGCTAACTTGCTGCTTGCCCACGCTGCATCCAAGCTAACAACATTTGTTGTTGGTCACTTGGCTCTCCGCGTACATCAAGCAATTGCAGCTGGTTAGGTTGCTAACTACATTCTTTTGGTTGATCTTAGGTCGCGGCTGGGATCTGCAGTCTTCGACTTGCAAATTGTTGATCAGTTGTTGACAACGCTTTGATATCATTATGTGATTGATTATGTCAAATAACAAGTATTAATTTTTCCATACATGATTATTTATTTTATTGCAGCATTTATAAGTAAAAGTATATTGCCTTGTGCTTAAAAAACCAGACGGTGAACCAGTGAACCAGTGGTCCGACCGGTAAAAACCTGAACCGACGACCTCATCGGTTCGGTCACCGGTCCGGTTTTTAAAACTATGCTCGGTAGAGAACCTGAGATACAAGATGGTACTAGAGAAAAAGCGGTTGTATTTTTTACAAGTAGGTCCCAGTTTGTTGATAGAGTTGTGGTCCAGTATTTATTCTGGAATTGGGGTAAAAACGTTGCCAGGTACTCCCTTCGTTAGGGATTATAAGGTCCGCGAGCTTTTTGAAGATGTTATGAATTATAAGGTCTATCTCATTTATTAGCCTTTCTCATCTAATGCATGTCCTCCTTTTTCTCTCTCTTCTTTCATGCATGCAAAACTATTAGCCCAATGCACTAATTAGTGAGAGGAGTAATTGGTTTTCTTGGTGTTAGCAAATTGGCCCTTAGGCCTTATAATCTCCTTATAATCCTAGAGGGCAGCAAAGATATGGGACACATTAGTTTCCATGATTTTCAAACGTCTTATATTGGCCAAGAGAATACATTAGCACAACTCCCAATTCTCTTCATGCCCAGTCAAGCATACGAGCTCGTGAGCAGAAACACTGTAGTTGCAGGGTCGACGATCGTGGCGAGCGCTAAGACTGAAAACGAGAGAGGTTTTGCAGAGAGAGACGAACACACAGGAATTTGGCGTCGCGCTAACTCAGCGACTTTTCTGTTACTCTTCTTATTTATATGGACTGTTAGATCCACACAGATTTGCACAATCGTGATCAGTTACACCCGAGCTTACCGGTCTTGCCATCCCATGATGCTCGCATCCTTGATCCACTAAGATCGCCACAACTAAACATGCCAACGTGCCATTCCACGAGACTTAGTCGTTTTAACTCTATCTACTGCTAACTGACGGAAAGAAACAGCTATCAGCTAGAGCTACGGACATATACGCACGCTCTGCTATTATTCAGATAACTACTGAACTAACTACGTGCTAACAGTTTGGGTGTTTGGGTGTGACAGCCAAAAGTGCGAAAATAATCCACCATTGGCTTCTTGCCGCACCATGCCTCATACGAAGTCACCCCCTTGAGGCTCCTCGTCGGTGACCTGTTCAGTATATGCACTGCGGTCCCGACGGCCTCTGCCCAGAAAGTGGCCGGGACGCCCATGCTCTTCATCAGGCTATGTGCCATCTCAACCACCGTTTGGTTTCTTCTCTCGACAACCCCATTCTACTGAGGTGAGTAGGGATCAGTTGTGTTCCTTCGGATGCCAGCCTCTTCGCAGAATGTGGTGAACTCAAACGAGTTGAATTCACCGCCACAGTCTGTCCTGAACGCGCGCAGCTTCGCTTCTCGGTCAGATTCAGCAAGTGCCTTCATCTTCTTGAAGAAACGGAAGGCCTCATCCTTGCTCCTAAGCACTTCAAGCCACATGTACCGACTAAAATCATCAACGACCAAGAGGAAGTACTTGTTACCGCTGGGTGTTGCTGGTGTGATCAGCCCGCAGAGGTCGCCATGGACGAGGTCGAGGATGCGTTCTACCTATATGCAGAGGCTCTCGGGAAAGGAGTGCGATGCATCTTCCCAAGAGCACAACCGTCGCAGAAATGCTCCAGATGCTCGACGACCGGCATTCCTCGCACCATCCCCTTCGAGCCAAGGTCATGTAGGGCTCGAAAGTGTAGGTGGCCGAAACGGGCATGCCACCCCCATGCCTGATCCTTAGAGGCTGTTGTCATGAGGCAGAGAGCAGTGGACATGTTGAACTTCACTGGGTACAAGCAGTTCGTTGCCCTCTTCACGCGTGCAAGCAGTTGACGCCGTTGGTCAAAGAGGCGCAACTCCCCGCCACCGATGACGGAGTGGCAGCCAACCTCGTCTGGCTGCCACAGGCTCACTACATTCGTGCGCAGCTTCGGGATGAGGTACACGCTGGTGAGGGCACGGTGCTCGCTGTTTTTGTCGATGAAGAGAACGGTCCCGCGCCCGTGGATCTCCACGAGTGAGCCATCTCCGAACTTGACCATGCCATGCACGGTCTCGTCCAAATCGGTCAGCATCTCCCTGCTGCCTGTCATGTGGTTGCTCGCACCGGAGTCGAAGAACCAGTGCTTGTTGTTGCCTGGAGTGGGTATGACTCGCTCTTGATTGAGGAATACGTACTGGGTGCCAGCACTTGCCGCGCCGTGCACGCCCAGGGCGCGCTCTGGACATGGGGTTGGCGCACGGTGCGTGCTCAGAGCATGCTTTGTGGTTTCGACGACACTCGCAGTGAACAACATCGCAGGAGGAGCTTCCGCTATGTGCGCCTCCTCTGCCTGAGCGATGTGCGCTTCGCCGGCCTTCTCGTGCCGATCTCTCTCCCGCTTGCGACACTCTTTTGCCCAGTGCCCGCGGATTCCTCTGTACCGGCACTCTCCCTTGCGCCTGTGAGCGCCGTCGCCTCCCCCAGGTTTTGCTTGGCCGCGATCACCCGCATGCTGCTTGGGCTTGTAGTCCCCCTTTCCCTTCCAGTCGCCCCCTGAGGACGACCTAGCGCCACGGTCGCCGAGCTTGCCCCGTGCCACCCACTCCTCCTCAGTAAGGAGCAGGCGTCCACCCATGGCGGCTTTCTCCTCGTGAGCTTCACGATCTTCGCAGACGACGAGGCACCCCGTGAGTTCCTCCAGGGTCATTTTCTTCAGATCGAGCAAGGACTTGATCGCTTGCGCCATCTCCTTGTATGGTCTGGGCACCGTGCGCAACACCTTGAGCCCGGCCTTGCGCTCGTCGAGCACCTCAAGATCTGTCATGATCGTGCTGAAATGCAGAATATATGACTCGATTCCTTCTCCGCTACGATACCTAAGATTGTTGTACTCCGAGCGGAGGGTTCCGGCCTTGAGCTCGCGCACGCGCTCTCTGCCGACACGCATGGTCTTCAGCGCCTCCCACACGTCATGTGCCGTGTCCTTGACGGCCAGGACACGCATGAGCTCCGGCGGTACTCCATTGAGGATGTAAGCCAGGGCGCGACGATCATCACGGTTTGTACCGTTGAGATTGTTGACGACGTCCCAGTGCCCTTCGGCCTCCATTTGGACATTCATCACCAACGACCACTCCTGGTAGTTGGTCTTGGTGAGCATTGGAGGCTGTGAGCCTCCTCTGCCGTGGTACACCCGCTCCACGACGCGCTCGTCCTTGCCATCGGTGAGAGACAACCGTGCCACGGACTTCGATGGCGAAGTCGCCGGCAGCGCCCCCTTGTCCTTGTCCTTGTCGTCGCCATCCTGCGATCCCGGCATGGTTCCGCGACGGAACAAACACCGCGCGTCAGTGGTGAGGCGGATCGAACACCGCGGGCTCTGATACCACTTGTAGTTGCAGGGTCGACGATCGTGACGAGCGCTAAGACTGAAAACGAGAGAGGTTTTGCAGAGAGAGACGAACACACAGGAGTTTAGCGTCGCGCTAACTCAGCGACTTTTCTGTTACTCTTCTTATTTACATGGACTGTCAGATCAGCAAAGATCTGCACAATCGTGATCAGTTACACCCGACCTTACCGGCCATGCCATCCCATGACGCTCGCATGCTTGATCCATTAAGATCGCCACGATTAAACATGCCAATGTCCCAATCCCACGAGACTTAGTCCTTTTGATTCTATCTACTGCTAACTGACGGAATGAATCAGCTACCAGCAGAGCTACAGACATACACGCTCTCCTATTATTCAGATAACTACTAAACTAACTACGTGCTAACAGTTTGGGTGTGACAGGATTACATCAAACGCCGTGTCCGTAAAAATGCAGAGCTCTTTTTGGTCAAACAGGGAAAAGCAAAATCATATTTAGGAAACTCAAGATTTATTCATACTCTCAACACGTGGGAGCATATGAGCAGAAACGCGCTGTCTGTGAAAATGCATAGCTCTTTTTGTTAGGTACTCAAGAAGTATTCATATATCTATTTGATGAACTCTAACAATTCATAAATTTATTTTGTAGATTGTTCAGCCACGCACGGAAAATCCCACAAGAGCGTCCCCCAGGGCGCCGCTGGGGGGCAACTCCTCGAGCCGCTCCTACCAAATACTGGGGGCTTCCTCTCCCGCCGCTGCCGTAAGCAAGGGCCATGGTGGCGGCAGGCCTGGCGCCAAAGGCGTCGGGGTTGATACCTAGCAGCAGATCTCTAGCGGCGACTGGGAACGACGCAAGGGGTCGGATGTGCCCGACGGCTTGGCCTGGCGGCGCCCCTAGCCATGGGGTGACATCGACGTTCCCTCGGGTGCGGAGCCCGCGCGAGATGGCTGCTTGCGGCAGATGGGGCGATGCCCTATTGCAGCGGCAGCTACCTTTGGGCATCCACGCATGGGGAGGAGGTCGCGGTCGCAGACCTAGGCTCCCGTCTGGATCCGCCATCAGCGCAGCCTGGTCGCTTGGAGGTGCGTGGGGAGGCGGCGTGGTGCACTCTGTCGGCCTTGGGCTGGAGCGTGCGCATGGTTCATGCTTAGGCTTGCCTCCTCTTCCGCTAGAGGGGGTCGGCCGGTAGGCGGCGTGTGGGGGCCTGCCGATCTGCCTAATAAAGCTGGTTGTCCTAGGGTTACTCTTGTGTGAAGATGGAGATCTTCCTGAGTCCAGTCCTTCTTGATCTGGCCGACATGGTGAGTTTCATAAATCTCCACCGACAAATGTAATAGTGCAATTATGCCTAAAGTTTGCTGGATCGGGTGGTATATGGTCGTGCACACCCATGCTTTTATTCCGACCGTTTGGTTCTGGAGGGAGTGATACGTTCCAAACGTATCTATAATTTTTGATGCTCCATGCTTGTTTTACACCAATTTATATAAGTTTTGTCTACACTTCGTGGCACTTTTATGCATTTTCCGAAACTAACCTATTGACACCCTGTTTTTTGCTGTTTTTGTATTTCAGAAAATTTGTACATGAAATATTCTCGGAATTGGACGAAACAAAAGCCGAAGATCTTATTTTTTCGTAAAGAAGACGAAGTGGCGCCACAGGGCGGCCACACCACCCCATGATGCGGCCAAGGGTGGGCCCGCGCCATGGCATGGTGTGGGCCACCCAGAGGGCCACCGACCTCGCCCTTCCGCCTATATAAAGCCTTCGACGCAAAAACCATAAAACAACCAGCCTCCGTCCACGAAAAGTTTCGTCGCTGCCACCATCGTCCAAACAAGTTTCGGAGGTCAGAAGTTCCTGTTCCAGCATCCTGCCGGGACGGGGATTGACCCCCGGAGCCATCTCCATCGACTCCACCACCTCCACTTCGACTCCATGATGGTTCGTGAGTAGTCCCCCCTTGGACTATGGGTTCTCGGCTGTAGCTAGTTGGTATTCTCTCTCCCGTGTACTTTAGTACAATAATCTCATGAGTTGCCTTACATGATTGAGATCCATATGATGTAATCGGTGTTGTGTTTGTTGGGATCCGATAAATTATGAAATTGTGATTAGATTATTCATCATATTATCATACTACTATTATTTAAGATCTTGCATTCTCTCCGGTACTTGTAGTTACCTTGATCAAGTAGTTGCATGTATCTTTAAGAGGGAGTATTTATGCTCGATAGTGGGTTCATGCCTCTAGTTTTCTGGAAGAGTGACAATAACTTCTGAGATTGTAGATTTGTTGTTACTACTAGGGAGAAAACAACAATGCTTTATCTAAGGATAATTCTATTATTTACTTTACACACATTGCTTAATGCGATAATCTGTTGCTTGCAACTTAATACTGGAAGTAGTTTGATGATAACCTGAAGGTGGATTATTAGTCATAGACGCAGTTGGATTACGGTCTATATATTATGTTGTAATGCCCAATTAAATACTACAGTAAATGTATTCTTATCATAGCATGCATTATCATGCCCTCACAATTATCTATTGCCTAACTGTAATTTGTTCACCCAACATATGTTATTTGTTTGGAGAGTTACCACTAGTGTAGATAGCTGGGAAGCCCGGTCCTTGTGTCATCATCATTGCTCTACAGTCAACTCCGCACTGAATACTTTCTGGTTCCATCTCCTCTATGCTACTGCTGTGTTACTATTACCATTGCTCTCATATTACTACTACTTTCACATTACCCGGTTACTGGTGCTTTTCCAGGTGCAGCTGATTTGACAACTCTGCTGTTAATGCTTATAAGTATTCTTTACCTCCCCTTGTGTAGAATCAATAAATTTGGGTCTTACTTCCCTCGAAGACTGTTGCGATCCCCTATACTTGTGGGTTATCAAGACTATTTTCTGGCGCTGTTGCCGGGGAGGCATAGCTCTACTCATAAGTTCACCTGGGGAGTACACTTTACCTGTCTCTCTATTTTTATTTTATTTTATTTTGTCTCTGTACTAAAGAGTTTTGCTTAGAAAATATTTATGATAAAGCTCTCGATGATGGTCCTATATTGGTTGATAATATTAATTGTACTACTATTGAAAATCATATTGGAGGGGTCTTGACTTTATCTTGGAGGCCCATACCTCTTGAGAATGATCAATGATCTTGTTATAAAATTGTTAAAAGTGAGTCTGAATGTTTTAATCCCACTATCTTTGAGGTTGATAAAAATTATGTGTTTGAAGATCATGAAAAACATGCTTTATGTGACAGTTATATTGTTGAGTTAATTCATGATGCTACTGAAAATTATTATGAGAGAGGAAAATATGGTTGTACAAGTTTTCATGGTACTAAAATACCTCTCTATATGCTAAAAGTTTTGAAGTTACTCCTTTTTTATCTTCTTATGTTTGTCACTTTGTTATTTGTGAATTTATTTGTGTACAAGATTCCTATGCATAGGAAGTGGGTTAGACTTAAATGTGTTTTGAATTTGCTTCTTGATGCTCTCTTTTGCTTCAATTCATATTTCTTATGTGAGCATCTTCTCAAACTATCAAGCCTAGCTAAAAGGCATTAAAGAAAAGCGCTTATAGGAGACAATCCATTGTTTTATTTCTGTAAAAAAAATTATGTTGAGTCTTGAAAGTTGTTACCTCTTTCATAACCTCTCCTTATCATTTTTATTTTGTTTTTGTGCCAAGAATAGCCTCTAATAGGAAGAAAGTAAGATTTGGGGAAGTTGCTATCGTGAAAACAGATTCTGTGATGCCTCCATAAAAATTCGTATTTCCAGCCAGAACGTAATTTTGAGCTGCCAAGTTTTGAGCATATGCCCCAGGTTATTATCTGACTTTCTTTAGTTTTTCACTTTTGGATTTGAGCAACAGAGGATTTTTGAAAATATCTATCTTTACCAGCTCTTGTGCTTTGACATATTTCTATCATCATTTACATTTGCCTCTTGATCTTTTTTTTGAGTTCTTTTGAGAGAAAGAGCTTTTCAAAGAAGTTTCTACAGTAGATAAATGTTTTAATGGATGTTTAACTTATGTTAGAACTGAACCAAGTGGATTTTTTATCTTGATTGTGCTAATACTGCTAATGAGAATTGTGTGAAATTTTGTATGAAGGAAGTTTTCAAGTGTAGGGAGAGAAGAATGATGTAATGAGATGAAGTATGGACAATAGTTCAAGCTTGGGGATTCCCATGTAACCCCAAGAAATATCCAAGAGTTACAAGTGTCAAAGCTTAGGGATGCCCAAGGCATCCCTTTCTTCATCAACAAAAATATCAGGTCATCTTTCAAGACGCTATATTTTCATTGCTTCATATGCTATGTGTTGTTCTTGGAGCGTCTTTATTTTTGTTTTTGGTTTTTTTTTGTTTTGTTTGCTTTAGCATACGGTTAGATCCCAACATATTTATTTTGGATAATGACACACTCCGTTTTAATTCAATAGAACACTCTAGTTTTCACTCTTATTGTTCTGCGAGTGTTCTCTTTTGCTAGTATTGCGTTTAGCTCTGATTTTCCACTCGTATTTTGTTCAGAACCTTTTGGTTTTATTTAGTTTGGTATGATTATCTCTCTGGTATTTATTGATTATTATATATGAGAGTTGTTTCAAATAAGTTGATTGATGTTGGAGACGAGTAAAATGTTTCATGCTTATGGTGATGCAAAAGGGAGCTTGTTTAGACTGTGGCATAGACTTTGGTATGTCATGTTAGATGCTATTTTAATAATATGCTTAGTAATTATTATTTTAGCATGATCTGTCTCAAATATCTGAGGGTGCTTAATGTGCCATTGAAATAATCATGTGTTGTTTCCATCATACAAAAGCATAGTATTGTGGTATTCTTCTTTGATACTGTTATTGGGTCGACTTGGCACATGCTTACACCATGTTATTACTACAAATCAGTCACCTAAAGGCTCTATTATCATTTAGTTTTTTACTTGTAATATAACTTTATGCTTGAATTAACAATGTTTTGTCGCTATGCATGATTATGGCCATTATTGCTCTCTTAGTTGGTCGCTCCCAGTCTTTTGCTAGCCTTCGCCTGTACTGAGTATGAGCTCTACTCGTGCCTCGAACCACCAAAAACCAAAGTTGTCAATTGTGTCCACCATACCTACCTATATGTGGTATTTCACCGCCACTACAAAGTGAATTGCTTGTGTGCTACCTTTAAACCTTCAAAATTACTACCTGTTTTGTGTTTTGTTTTAGCTCATGATAAAATATTGAATGGTTTATTGTCTTTTCATGACTTCAGACCTTGACTAGCATGCATAATGTGCTAAATTCCTTAATATTGCAAAAAGAGCAAGACAACCGTGATGGGAATCGTAGCATAGAAAACAAAAAATTTCCTACCGCAAAACGAAAACCAAGCCAAGATGCAATCTAGAAGATGGTAGCAACGAGGGGATCACGAGACTAACCCTTGAAGATTTTCAAAGCCTACGAGATTAAATCTCGTTGTTGCAGAAGATGATCACTTGCCGCTTTCAAAAGCGCGTAGAAGACTTGACGGTGCCACAGTCGGACAACACCTCCGTACTCGGTCACACGTTCGGTGTTGATGACGACGTCCTTCTCCCCGTTCCAGCGGGCAGCGGAAGTAGTAGATCCTCCTCGGAATCCCGGCAGCACGACGGCGTGGTGGTGGTGGTGGTGGAGATCTCCGGCAGAGCTTCGCTAAAGCGTATGCGGGAGAGGTGGAGGAGGAGAGGCGGCTAGGGTTTGGGAGAGGGGGGCGCCGACCACTATGGGGTGCGGCCAAGGCTTTGGTGTTGCCGGCCCCCTCCCCTTGCTCCTCATTATATAGGTGGAACCCCCAAGAGTTTGACTCAAAGTCTTCGAATAAGACCCCAACTCAAAACTTGCCATAAGGACGAAACCTACCCAAGCTGGGACTCCTACTCAAGGTGGGACTCCCACCCCTTCCTTGGGGGGGGGGGGTGGCCGGCCACCTATGGTGGAGTTCACCTGGGACTCCTCCACCCCTTGGTTGGCCGGCCATGCTAGGTGGAGTACCTCCGGGACTCCACCTTCCATGGTGATTTCTTCCGGACTTTTCTAGAACCTTCTAGAACCTTCCATAAATGCACCAGATCATTTTCAAACTTAGAAAATGACTTCCTATATATGAATCTTATTCTCCGGACCATTCCGGAACTCCTCGTAATGTCCTGGATACTATCCGAGACTCCGAACAAAACTTCGAACTCCATTCCATATTCCATATCTACTTAAACGACATCAAACCTTAAGTGTGTCACCCTACAGTTCGCGAACTATGCAGACATGGTTAAGACTTCTCTCCGACCAATAACCAATAGCGGGATCTGGAGATCCATAATGGCTCCAACATATTCAACGATGACTTAGTGATCGATTGAACCATTTACATACGATACCGATTCCCTTTGTCACGCGATATTTTACTTGTCCGAGGTTTGATCATCGGTATCTCTATACCTCATTCAACCTCGTCTCCGACAAGTAATCTTTACTCGTACCGTGGTATGTCATCTCTTATGAACCATTAATATGCTTGCAAGCTAATTAGACGATATTCCACCGAGAGGGCCCAGAGTATATCTATCCGTCATCGGGATGGACAATATCCCACTCTTGATCCATATGTCTCAACTCATACTTTCTGAATACTTAATCCCACCTTTATAACCACCCATTTACGCAGTGGCGTTTGATGTAATCAAAGTACCCTTCCGGTATAAGTGGTTTACATGATCTCATGGTCGAAGGATTAGGTGACATGATCAAATGCTACGCTTATAGCAAATAGAATTAAATGACATGATCAAATGCTACGCTTATATGGGTGAATGTCCATTACATCATTCATCAATGACATAACCTTGTTATTAATAACATCCAATGTTCATGATCATGAAACTATGATCATCTATTAATCAACAAGCTAGTTATACAAGAGGCTTTACTAGGGACTCCTTTTTGTTTACATAACACACATGTATCAATGTTTCGGTTAATACAATTATAGCATGGTATGCAAATATTTATCATAAACATAAACATATATAATAACAACTTTATTATTGCCTCTTGGGCATATCTCCAACAGTCTCCCACTTGCACTAGAGTCAATAATCTAGATTACAATGTAAGGTACCTAACACCCATGGCATTCTGGTGTTGGTCATGCTTTGTCTTAGGGAGAGCTTTAGTCAACGGATCTGCCACATTCAGATCAGTGTGTATTTTGCAAATCTTTAATTCTCCATCTTCGATGTACTCACGAATCGAATGAAAACGCAGCTTGATATGTGACATGGGCATACCTTTCGGGTACCCATTATTAGTATACCTGGCTCGGCCCAATATGGAGAAGACCAAATATGGAGAAGGCCCAACAAGGCAACCCGAAGAAGTAGTCGACTAGGACTCTTGTAAAACCCTAGGCTGGTTGCATATATAAAGCTAGCCAGGGCACCCGAAATAGAGAGGCCAACAGATAGACAGAATATAGACAACATAGCTCCGCCTACGGCGGCACCCTGTAAACACATCTATGCTCATATACTGGATTGCTAGCAGCACGTAGGGATCCTCCACCGAGGGGACCCGAAGCTGGGTACGCCGTGTGCCTAATCTCGCTCCCGGAATCTCCATCGTCGCTCTCTCCCTAAACCCAAGTCTACAATACGTAGGCATTGCCGAGGTGATCCCTCGTCAATTGGCGCCGTCTGTGAGAAACGCGACGACTGGATTTTGTTATTCGGGCGGGATCCATCATCATCATCAACACGTTCAGATCTCATATGGGAAAATCATCTACTTCAACAACAACGTGGAGTTCATCGTCGACCTAGATCTAATCAAGCTATAATAGTCGCGCCCGTTCGGCGCGCAGGGCCGAAGATATTGAAGTGCGATCGGGCAAACAAGGGATCAGTCGGATTACAAGATTGACCAAGAAAAGAAAGCAAGAGGCGTTACGGGAGGCTCGACGGATCTCTAGCAGTCCTGATCATGTTTTTTCCGTGTGTTTCGGCGAGAGAGCAAATCGTCAGAAGAATTTGATCTGTACGTAAGCTACTAGCTAAGAAGCAATCTAGCCAAGCTAGCTAGCTATACGTCTGTGTCCAGCGATCGATTGATTGCGCACGTGAAGAGCTATCATCTATCAAGACAAGGATTGATTGTAGCTACAGCGTCCGCGGCGTCTCACTGGAGCTGCTAGCTCTGCTACGCGTACGTAGGTTGCCGGAAAGTACACGGCAGATTGCTTCTCTAGATCGGGCGGTCGGTCAAGTGGTGGCAATCGCCCGTATCATCCGCGATCAAAGAAGGACCAAAAAAAAAAAAAAGACCAAAATTACCTAGGGAACTAGACGCGGTCATGGACAACAGGGATGGCGTCTAACGCTGATTCGCGCAACTGGCCCGACAAAAAGAGTTAGATGGGAACAAGTTTCGACTGCTTCGCCGCGCACATCTACTACGTCCACCGCTTCGACTGCGTCTGCCGGACGACCTACTTCAACATCGGCTCCGCCGCACCCGATAAAAAGCTAAGTGTTACTCTTCCGCTAGTTAATTATTATTTACTTTCGCCACACCCAAATACTCGGGGGCTGCGTTATTATATCTTTACAATAAAATACACCCGACACTCAGAGAGGTGCCATTACTTCGTTACCATAAATACACTCGGTTACTTGGTGAATTTCTTTTCTTCGGCTCAGTGGAACTATTTTTTTCGGCTCAGTGGAATTATTTTACTTCGGCTCAGTGGAATTATTTTCTTCGACTTAGTGGCTTTATCTTCTTCGGCTCAGTGGATATAATTTTTTCGGATTACTGGATTGGTTTTCTTTGGTTAATAATTGGTTCACTTATACAATATTACCCGATGTATTTCCGGGTCAATGGATTCATCTTCTATGGTTATTACTGGAAATATTTTCTTCGGCTCAATGAATTCATCCTCTATATGATATCAACGGATTCATCTTTTATGGTTATTACTGGATTCTTCGGGTCAATGGATTCATCCTCTATGATATCGGCGGATTCATCTTTAATATATGCTCTATATTTAATAGCGCAATCTTCAATATGGATTCATCTCAAATACTTCATCTTGAATTCATCTTCATGGGCTCATATTATATTATGGACAATGGCTTCATCCTAAATGGCTTTACCCTATATGACGCCGCGACTCCATCAATTTCTTTCGATATCATAGCAAACACTCGGGGGCTCGACCATGATTTCGCCTCAGGTCGCAACTGCGACACAACATCTAAGCAATAATCATCTGTTGCGGTCAGAAACCCACCGGCGGGCAGCGACTGGCAACACAGTAGAGCCGGGAATAACTAGGGCTGCGGCTGGCCCCAGTCCCTCAGAGCGACGGCCCGCAAAGCCTTCTGGTCACACGTCCGATGCTGTCGCAAGGGCGTGCCACCTGATCTATACCTGGTCAGGAAGGTATTGGATGATGCCTCGCTTAGTTTCCTGCAGGGCATACACGTAAACGTTAAATACGAGCCTCGATCGGCTCTCAGGTTATCCTGTGAATCGGCTCAAAGAGCCGATCCACCCATGATTCGTACAAGGTGTCCGAATATATGGTGGTCCTGCTTGATCAAGATAAAGTTAAAGAGATCTACGACGATTTAGGGTTTTCACCGCATAATCGGATCATCCTACTCACGATTGGGCCTCGCGCTCGCGTACGGTGATCGTAAGCCGATCCTAGACAGGGCCTAAAAACCAACACGAGGTTGATCCCCGAACATCCTGTCTAGGGCTAGCAAACTACACCCTACACGCCGCTGGATCCTCCAACCCTTTGTAAGGCCTAACTATTGCGGATATTAAACTAATCCTTGGAGAACAAGGAGCAACCGTAACGGATCGGATCTACTAAACAAAGATCAAGCGGGGTGCCGTCCCTACGCCTAAGATAGGTGTAAGGGCGGCTAGATGTATAAGGGTTGCACTACGACAGCATATGATACGAAGAACAATGCTAACCCTAACACATCTAATATAACTACGTCCCTCGCCATCAAAAAGGCTTCAGCACGAGCAACGCATGAACAACGTAGACAAGCTTATGCTGCCTAGATCGCAAGATGCGATCTAGGCAGCATGGTGCTTACCAGGAGAAACCCTCGAGACGAAGGAGTTGGCGATGCGCCGAGATTGATTGTGTTGAACGTTGGTTGTTGTTTATTCCATAAACCCTAGATACATATTTATAGTCCAGGGGACTTTCTAATTTAAGCGTGCACCTAACCGTGCACGGGTAAAACTCTAACTCCTAACTGACACGTAATCTAATATGGTACAGATACACGGGCAAACTAGCCCAAACTTTGCATGTAAGGCCGATTCACATATTTCTTCTATATATATTCTTCAAGCCCATCTTGATCGCGGCCCACCTCTGATTCGGTCAAATCCTGGTGATAACACATGCCCCCCTGGTTTTGGAAATGACATTTCCAAAATCATTACGCTTTTCTTCCGTCGGGTCATGTCATGGCAGAGCAGAACTGCCGCAGAATCTTCCATCATTTCGCCTCGCCTCCTGGGCTTCTCTGCACGAATTGATAACTTCGGCAAAACGACCTCGAGAACCGTCATGGCATTAAATCTCCACGACACCCACTTTATTTATCTGTGCCGAACGGTTCGCCACTCCATCCCCTTGCTCTGTTCTGTCCACCAGCACCAAAAAACCCTCTTCCCCTGCAGCAATGTCTTCCTCCTCCTCTTCCCCCTCAGGCTTGCCCCTCCAATCCTCGCCGAAGAGCAAGAATGAAGACGACCTGTACTCCGGGGCGAACCCTATCTCCTCCGACAAGGAGGAGAAAGAAGGATAAGTAGAGAAGACAGGGGCCTCCCCCTCCGCCAAGCTCCCGCCGAGAAAACGCCCCCGCATGTGGGCGGACAGCGAGGACGAAGATGATGACGAGGAAGGAGAAGAGGAGGAGGAGGAGGATGATTCCTCCTCTTCCGCTGGGTACCCGCCGACGAAGCGCTTCCGCGCTTGGGCGGACAGCGAGGATGATGATGATGACGAGGAAGAGGAAGCTCCGGCCGATGGCTGGGGCAGCAGCGGCGATGAATTCTCCGGCAGTAGCGCCGACGGCGACGCCGATGACGATGCTAGCGAGGATTAGTTATGTAGGATTAGTAGTCCCGGAGCGATCGGCTCTTTCTTTTGCTCTTCCTTGCTTTGAGCAATCGGCTCTCCATTGTAAAAATCCTCTCTTATTAATGAAGAAGACTTTCCCTTAACTTGATTTTGCCGATTTCCCTTCGCACTGATTCTGCCGATTGTTAATTGGATAAACGCTCAATGAGCCGATGGCAACGCATCAACCTTTATGATAAATTTCGAGATGGACCAATTTAGCCATCTCCTCCAATGATAACCTGTGAACCTTGCTCAAACAGGTCCAATCCGCAATCACTGAGCGTAGTGTTGGACTCATCGGCAACAAACCCCTGAAATAATGCCTGGCCTCACCATTAATCTCAGGTTTTCAGACATTCTCCTGCCGGATCCTTCTCTTCCAAATCCCCTTTGCTTTCAGGGGCTCTCTGAGACCATTGCTAACTCAACCCAGAGGCTGGAGATGATACTTCTGCAGGACAGGCTCCCGCTCCGTTTTTCCCGCAGCAACTATTCCTCAAAAGCTGAGATGTAGAGCCAGCCGATTTCAACAAAATCGGCTCCCTATAGCAAAGGGTCCTTCAGGACAAGCTGCCCCCCGAGCCTCAGTCAAGGCGAGGAAGGTAGTGAGTCAGCCCAAATGTGCCGCCATTGGCCTCAAGTCATAACGCAGAGCCAGCCGATTTCAACAAAATCGGCTCCCCAGAGCAGAGAACCTTCAGGGTGAGCTGCCCCCCGAGCTTCTTCGGTCCGCTTCTTGCGCCTTGCCGGTCAGATCAGCCCCTTTCCTTTGGCAGATTTGATGCAACCCATCCTTATCCTGATCTGCACGTCCATGTTGCTCTTGGCATTGGACTCGAATACTCGCAAAAAGAATCCGGAGGTTCTTGAAGAGAGGATCTAAGCCATCAAACCACTCCATTGAGGAGTTCTTCCATTAGAGTCTCTCTTCGTGGCCCACTTCCTGCTCCATTGACCCTCTGCTTATAACAGTTATACCTCTTGAGTCGATGGCTATGCATCGACTTTCTATCCTTAAGTCGATGTCTGCGCATCGGCTGTGCTTAAAAAATTTTGAATTTTTTACGGCCGATTTATGTATCGGCCCCCATACTTCAATACCCATCATCAAAGAATATCTTGGGCTGCTGGGCATTTGAAAGATACTCCTACTTCGTATCCTCGTGTTTCATCCACCTAGGTGCCCCCCGAGCCGATTTTGTCAAGAGAATTGATGGTATCGGCTCTTTAGGTATTCCATGCTGGATCAAATTTTGAACCCAGGCAGAATGGATGGTGAGGATAATTTTGGCCGATTGCTGGAATCGGCCTCCACGTTGAATTGCTCAATGAAGGTTTTGTAATGTTCCTCCATAAATCCTTGGGGCCGATCACCTGGATTGGCATCGCCACGTTCGTCCATCGATGTTTGCTTTTGTTACACGGTCAGGCCGGTGGATAAAACCAGCCTAACCCCATTCTTTGTCACGTCGATGCACTCGCAGTCGTCGAAATTGGGTGCCTCGTGTAATCCTGGAGCACCATACTCCGTTGGAAGGACGAGCACCATGTTTGTGCCAGCCGATGTCTCATCATCGGCTTTCCTTTGCTTGGGGCGCCACTCTTTTCTTTGTGGCCGACCTTCTTCGTCCAGGGTTCGCTGAATTTTGGCGGCCAGATCAGGCCGTGCCTTCCTCAACGTATGCAGGTATAACCTTTCACCTTCTTCCAACCCACGTAGACGATGAACCCTTCGCTTCTGGGAACGGCTGAGCCCATCAGGGCACCACCTTGGCCGATGATACTTATCTTCTTCATCATCGTCCTCTAGTTCCTCGAGATCTTCCACCCGAGCGGACTCAGCATGCTTGTTCCGAGGCGGGAGAGGCCCTAGACGCTTGAAAACGGACACGTTAGCTGCATCCTTCTTCTTTTGTTTGCATTCTGGGCAGTTGCCGATTGTAGGCAATCGGCTCATTCCCGAATCCCAGCAGTTGTCCGAAGAAGGGGCGGTCCCAGTGCCTATCCACGTCGTCTTGCTCCCTCGACTTTTCCTTGGCGTGGCGCTCATATCGCTCCTCGTCGTGATCATGCCGACGACGTCTCCTTTCGTCCCTAGCCAGTCGATCCTTTTCATCATCGTCGTCGTCGTTGTATCGTCGGCGTTGGTCATACCGACTCACATACTTGTTGAGGAGGTGATCGAGAGAGGTCGCTGATATCTTATGTTCTTCACTTCTCCCTCCGTGACGTAGCGCTTGCCGTCGTGGCGGAGCCGATCGCGTGGAGCGGCTTCCTCTGTGTCTTTGCTATGAGAGCAGCCTGCCCTCATCTCCGTCCTTACCGCAGTGGTGCCCGGGTCCCACCATGTTGATATTGCACGAGAAATCTGGCCGGCACCCTCCATGGTAAGTATACTCCACCATGTTAACGGCGGGGAAGGGGTGTGTGTCGACCTTCATGGCGTACTCGGTTGAAAATTAGCCGTCCTTTTTCTATCGCCATTTGGATCTGCCGACGCCACACCCTGCAGTCGTTAGTGGTGTGGGTGAACGTGTTATGCCACTTGCAGTATGGCTTTCCGTTCAGCTCCTGCACCGTAGGGATCTTGTGGCCTTCGGGTACCTTTATATGCTTCTCCGTGAGTAAGAGATCGAAAATCTGCTCGGTTTTGGTCACGTCGAAGTCGAACCCTTTTGGAGGGCCTTGTGGCTTAACCCATTTGCAGGACACGGGGCCTGCTGCCCGAGTCCACTCAGCCACTGCTACCTCTCGATCTTCCGCAGCACCTTCATCTTCATCCGCCTCGACCAGGACCACCGCACGCTTGAATTTATCCTGGTAAACATCTGGGTGGCGCTGTTCATATGCTGACAGCTTCTGCACCATGTGCGCCAGTGAAGGGTAGTCTGCTTGGGAGGCCACGTCCTTGATCGATGATGAGAGACCCACCACCGCCAACTCGATCGCTTCTTTTTCACTTACATGAACCGAATAACATCGGTTCCTAACGGTCCTGAAGCGCTGGACGTATTCTGACACTGTTTCCCCGCGCTTCTGTCGTACTTGTGCTAGATCGGCAATACCAGCCTCGGAAGCCTCTGAGTGATACTGCTCATGGAACTGCTCTTCCAACTGCTTCCAAGTCCGGATTGAGTTCGATGGCAGCGATGTGTACCACCCGAAAGCCGATCCTGTGAGGGACTGTGCGAAGAACCTCACACGCAGCTCGTCTGATGCTGAGATCGTGCCCAGCTGTGCCAAATATCGGCTCACATGCTCGATGGAGCTGGAACCATCTGATCCACTAAACTTCGTGAAGTCCGGGAGCCGATATTTGGGTGGTAGCGGGATCAATTCGTACTCGTTGGGGTACGGCTTGGTATAGCCGAACGTCTTCCTTTTCGGCATCATGCCGAACTAATCTTTCAGAATTGTACAAATCTGATCCGCGGTGATGGCTGAAGGTGTTGAACCCTGAAGATTCGCCGGGGTGGCATACTTAGCCAGCCATGCTTGCTTTTCCAGTTCTGAGCCAACTCGCAGGAGCTGGGCTGCGGAGGTTTGTCGGAGTGGCGTACTTAGCTAACCACGTTTGCTTCTCAAGATCTGCTCCCGACGTCCCTCCTCGCTGTTCCGAGGCCCCTGCTCGTTGCAGCCTGGTTCGAGAGTGCCCAGTGCACGCGATCCAGTACGTATGCGCACGTGTATCCGTGCGGGATCTCCTTGGGCGCCTCGGTAGGAATTGGTAGTCACTAGGGTCACCACCAATCTTGTAGACGACGTATGCCGATGAGTTCGGCACTTCAGGTGCTGCCAACGCGAACGGCAGCGGTGGACGGGACTCGGAATGGTATTTCTCCTTTGTAAGTCCCCGTAGCTGGTCCCGACGGAGAATACCGATGGCTCATGATTTCCGGATCACGCGTAGAGCGACACGCTCCAAAGTGTTCACCAGAGCTCTCGTAGTGGCGGTGCAGCGAATGAGCCACCATGAAGTTGATCTCCTGACGCAGCGACCTGGTGCGTTCTTCGGACGGGGTGGACAGGTCCACTCCATCGAGTGCGCCTTCAGGTGAGAACCCCTTCCACCTGACGCCATGGGAGCGGGTTCTGTGGAAAGAGCCGATGAGGTCGGCTTCGAGGACTGCTTTGATCTCGTCATGCTTCTTCTTGAGCTCGTCAGGCAGATCCTCGTACTTGACCGGAGTGCTTTCCGCCATCTCGGATGTAGATGGCGATGTGGTGGATGTCGAAGATTGTCCCACCGAGCGTGCCAGAATGTGTTGCGGTCAGAAACCCACCGGCGGGCAGCGACTGGCAACACAGTAGAGCCGGGAACAACTAGGGCTGCGGCTGGCCCCAGTCCCTCAGAGCGACGGCCCGCAAAGCCTTCTGGTCACACGTCCGATGCCTGTCGCAAGGGCGTGCCACCCGACCTATACCTGGTCGGGAAGGTATTGGATGATGCCTCGCTTAGTTTCCTGCAGGGCATACACGTAAACGTTAAATACGAGCCTCGATCGGCTCTCGAGTTATCTCGTGAATCGGCTCAAAGAGCCGATCCACCCATGATTCGTACAAGGTGTCCGAATATATGGTGGTCCCGCTTGATCAAGATAAAGTTAAAGCGATCTACGACGATTTAGGGTTTTCACCGCATAATCGGATCATCCTACTCACGATTGGGCCTCGCGCTCGCGTACGGTGATCGTAAGCCGATCCTAGACAGGGCCTAAAAACCAACACGAGGTTGATCCCCGGAACATCCTGTCTAGGGCTAGCAAACTACACCCTACACGCCGCTGGATCCTCCAACCCTTTGTAAGGCCTAACTATTGCGGATATTAAACTAATCCTTGAAGAACAAGGAGCAACCGTAACGGATCGGATCTACTAAACAAAGATCAAGCGGGGTGCCGCCCCTACGCCTAAGATAGGTGTAAGGGCGGCTAGATGTATAAGGGTTGCACTACGACAGCATATGATACGAAGAACAATGCTAACCCTAACACATCTAAGATAACTACGTCGCTCGCCATCAAAAAGGCTTCAGCACGAGCAACGCATGAACAACGTAGACAAGCTTATGCTGCCTAGATCGCAAGATGCGATCTAGGCAGCATGGTGCTTACCAGGAGAAACCCTCGAGACGAAGGAGTTGGCGATGCGCCGAGATTGATTGTGTTGAACGTTGGTTGTTGTTTATTCCATAAACCCTAGATACATATTTATAGTCCAGGGGACTTTCTAATTTAAGCGTGCACCTAACCGTGCACGGGTAAAACTCTAACTCCTAACTGACACGTAATCTAATATGGTACAGATACACGGGCAAACTAGCCCAAACTTTGCATGTAAGGCCGATTCACATATTTCTTCTATATATATTCTTCAAGCCCATCTTGATCGCGGCCCACCTCTGATTCGGTCAAATCCTGGTGATAACATCATCATATCACCCCAGCAGCGCTCGGGGGCTCGGCTATTTCTTCATCAACAATATGGCGGCATTAACTTTCGTTATTTGGTGGTTTTTACTTCAGATCAACTTCTTCTCGGCACTCGAAGACTTCATCGCATCGACTCTGTCATGCCCAATAAGGAGAAAGCAAATTTCAATGTATATAAGAGAGAACCCGACGAAATTGTCTTCAAGGAGAACTCGACGAAATTGTCTTCGAGGAGGTCCCGACGAAATTGTCTTCAAGGAGGTCCCGACGAAATTGTCCTCAAGGAGAACTCGACGAAATTATCCTCAAGGAGGTCCCGACGAAATTGTCCTTGAGGAGGTCCCGAAGAATTGTCCTCAAAGAGGACCCGAAGAAATTTTCCTGAAGGAGGAACTCGACGAAATTTTCATCAAAAAAAAAGGTGGACAAATCTTCGGGTTCATTGACTCGTTATATTGTTCCGAGCAAGAGCATCGGTGATGTACCCGACAATATAGAAGAACCAATATATTCGGCTGTCTTATCAAGACCGAGAGAAAAATAGAAGAACCCGCAAAATGGGTCATTGCATCAGCCGAACAAGGCACTTGACAAAATATTCTCAGAGCGCCAAAGCCGCGAACAATCTCTGAATGCCGCAAAACTCTGTGAAGGTAAGACCCCAGATCCGTTCTGAGCGGCGTGGCACCGTCTCTGACGTCGGTTTGCTACTTTTTTCCGTATCAACAGATACGAAGAAAAATCCTAACGGACACGTTAGGTACCCGATAAAACATGACTGGGACTCGACAGAATGGTAAGACTTTAAGCGGCACCTGTCGAGTTAACACCAGTATCCCGAGATCATGTCCAGGGACGTGATCTTGAAGTAGGTTTTTGCGGATTGCCACTAGAGCAGTTAACTAGTACCTGATCCATCAGATGAACTAGCCCCAACTACCATTATCCCTGTACAATATAGATATGGATGTCAAATAAAAATAGCAACGGCCTGAAGTCGATAAAAAGAGGGGCTGCGCCAAGTTGTTTATCGAGTAGTACAACTTGAGCCTATGCCTAGGTGCAAGCACCTGCTCATAGGCTCGGGGCTACTCTTATCGAGAGTATTGTTCACCCTCCCGATAAGATACAAGAAAGAGGAAAAATTGTGGAGTCAATTACAAGCAAGTTGAGCCTACACCCAAGTGCAAACACTTGGCTGTAGCCTCGGGGGCTACTCCCATCGGGAGCGCTGGTCGCGCACCCGATAGAAAAATAATTTCGACAACATCTATGACAATCAAGGTTTGTAGACTCAACTCGATTCTACGACTCGAGTGGAGCCTACTCCCATCGGGAGAACATGGATCTCATCAAGTCTTCCAGAAATATAGTTAAGTTCTTCATCGAGTAGTACAACTTGAGTCTATGCCTAAGTGCAAGCACTTGCCCATAGACTCGGGGGCTACTCCCATCGGGAGCGCTGCCGCGCACCCGATAATTTCAAGAATCGTCGACATCATCTACGCTACACATGATCTACGGCATGGACCTCGCCTTGTATTTCTTCGACTTCGGAGATGGTTATGCTTGGAGTTTCTACGCAAGTCTTCGACTTCCCTATAAACTCGGGGGCTACTGACATGGGCATACCCTTCGGGTACCCATTATTAGTATACCTGGCTCGACCCAATATGGAGAAGACCAAATATGGAGAAGGCCCAACAAGGCAACCCGAAGAAGTAGTCGACTAGGACTCTTGTAAAACCCTAGGCTGGTTGCATATATAAAGCTAGCCAGGGCACCCGAAATAGAGAGGCCAACAGATAGACAGAATATAGACAACATAGCTCCGCCTACGGCGGCACCCTGTAAACACATCTATGCTCATATACTGGATTGCTAGCAGCACGTAGGGATCCTCCACCGAGGGGACCCGAAGCTGGGTATGTTGTGTGCCTAATCTCGCTCCCGGAATCTCCATCGTCGCTCTCTCCCGAAACCCAAGTCTACAATACGTAGGCATTGCCGAGGTGATCCCTCGTCAATATGCTTCAGCTTCTTGTGTGACCTTGGTTCTTGTGCATTGGCCATGGCACCCATGTTGTCACAATAGATGACTAGTGGGTCCAATGCACTAGGAACCACACCAAGCTCAACAATGAACCTCTTCATCCATACCGCTTCCGATGAAGCCTCCGAAGCCGCTATGTATTCCGATTCGGTTGAAGACTTCGCCACCGTGCACTGCTTGGAGCTGCACCAGCTTACCGCAGCACCATTCAATATAAACACGTACCCAGACTGAGACTTAGAGTCATCAGGATCAGTGTTCCAACTTGCATCGGTGTAACTGGTTACAACGAGCTCTTGGTCACCTCCATAACAAAGAAACATATCCTTAGTCCTTTTCAAGTACTTCAGGATATTCTTGACCGTTGTCCAGTGTTCCATTCCTGGATCACTTTGATATCTGCTGGTCAAACTAACAGCATGTGCGATATCCGGTCTAGTACACAACATGGCATACATGATAGAGCCTACTGCCGAGGCATAGGGGATCTTGTTCATCCTCTCTCTTTCTTCTGCCGTAGCCGGACCTTGAGTCTTACTCAAGACCTTACCTGGCAACATAGGCAAGAACCCTTTCTTGCTTTCATCCATTCTAAACTTCTTTAGAATCTTTGTCCAGGTATGTACTCTGTGAAAGCCCTATTAGGCGTCTTGATCTATCTCTACAAATCTTGATGCCTAAAATGTACGCTACTTCACCAAGGTATTTCATTGAAAAACACTTATTCAAATAACCTTTTACACTGCTTAATAGTTCTATATCATTCCCAATCAATAATATGTCATCTACATATAATATCAGGAATGCTACAGAGCTCCCACTCACTTTCTTGTAAATACAGGCCTCTCCATGTCACTGTACAAACCCGAAGTCTTTGATCACCTTATCAAAGCGTCGGTTCCAACTCCTGGATGCTTGCTTCAATCCATAAATGGAACGCTGAAGTTTGCATACCTTGTCAGCATTTTTAGGATCGACAAAACCTTTGGGTTGTACCATATACAACTCTTCCTCAATGTCACCATTAAGGAACACCGTTTTGACATCCATCTGCCAAATCTCATAATCGAAAAATGCAGCTATTGCTAACAAAATCCTCACGAGACTTTAGCTTCGCTACAGGTGAGAAAGTCTCATCGTAGTCAACTCCTTGAATTTGTCGGAAACCCTTTGCGACAAGTCGAGCTTTATAGACGAGTAACATTACCATCGGCATCTGTTTTTCTCTTGAAGATCCATTTATTCTCGATGAGCCTTACGGCTATCAGGTAAGTCTACCAAAGTCCATACATTGTTATCATACATGGATCCCATTTCGGATTTCATGGCTTCTTGCCATTTGTTGGAATCTGGGCTCATCATCGCTTCTTCATACGTCGCATGGTCTTCATCATTGTTGTCCACAATCATGACATTCAGACAAGGATCATACCAATCAGGAGTGGTACGTTCCCTCGTTGATCTGTGTTGTGGGTATACTTTATGGGTATATCAACAGCATGGCTTAGATCCGGCAAGCCCGGGTGGCCCATAGATGGTGGTGAGGCGTGTGGCCCATCGGGCGGCCCAGTTGCTGTAGATCCTGAAGGATGAAGTCCAGCCCAGGAACAGGAAGCCGG